>NC_092427.1:9348163-9651194 GCF_036169615.1 Heliangelus exortis
TTAATCTTTGCCAGGGTGAAATGGTTCTATAGAGTTCTTAGTATGCCAAGGTTTCTATAAGCTAATGCATTCTTTTCAAGCAGTAGCTTTCTAGAAGAGCAGCTCCTTTAGAATTAATCCAACAGGGCTTTTTGTTGGAGGGAAGTAGAGCTGCCACCTAGCTCTGCAGGTGACACTGCCATATGAGCAGTACAAGGGTATTTCTGTGGCTACTGTCCAGGTCCATTTGTTAATCCTAAGCATTGTCTTCAAGGAGGCAGAGAAGAAGTAAAACCCCAGAGGGGGATTTTACTTGAAGAATAACCATACACACACCCATATCTCACTCATTTCTTTATTTCACCCTGAAGGAGCCTGCAGTGATGTTAGAATTCAGAGCTTTTACCCCTAGATGGCAGAACAGATGCAGAGCAATACGTTGGAACCATACCATTACTTTTAATATTAAAAATTCCAAGCTGTATGCTACTAGCTTTTGTTTTCATGTGTAATGGACAGTAAAGGACCTTAGGGCATTTCTGCTTTATTTTAGAGTGATGGTCTTTAATTAGATGGCTGTCAGATGACAGCAGATTCTTATTAGAAAACCAAATCACACTATTTGGTGTGATTTGAGCTCTTCTGCTCAAATGCTGCTGTTGTCTTAAGGGAACTTACCAGAGAATATCTCTGGCACCACCAGAGTTCCAACATGCTCACTGGAGGTCATGTCCTGACTGCAAGTTAGTAAGTAATAGCTGGAAGTAGAAGCTATTGTATTTTATCATAGTTAAGAGTTAGATATCCTTTAGGGAAGTAGTAGGTTATCTGCAGTCAGACCACAAAAATTAATTCTGTTGCTTACCCTGTCTCCCTCAGACCGCCCTGGTATGCTGGACTTCAAAGGCAAAGCAAAGTGGGATGCCTGGAATGCATTGAAAGGTAAGCATCTGCTTAAAAAAAAAAAAATTAGTAAATAGTTAGGGAGGAAATCATATGTGGTTCATCAAGAAATAAAGTAGTTCTGCCTTGATGAGTTCTAGGAGTTTAGAATGCTATGATAATTAACTCTTGCCTTTCTTTACCTCTGCGAGGCAGAAGTAAACCTGGAAAATGTAGCCTGTGTGAAAGGGAATTAAGGTCAAAATGCCCAGCTGGCCCAAGATGTTATGCAAAGGAGAACTGTAACAGCAGAAGAAACCTAAATCTCTATTTATCTTTATTTACCCAAGGGACTGAGCTGTCCCTCCAGTTGGTTTGTCTCTTCTAAAGCTTTCCTCACTGGAAGATGTCACTGGGCTCTCTGCTTTAAGTGAGGAGCCAAACAAGTGGTTTAATCTATGGAAATGGTTGGGGTTTTTTTTCTGGTGTTCTAGGGATCCAGCACTACCTCTAAATGCAGTCTTAAGTCAATTGAGTAGCTTTTCTGTAACCACTGGGTGTGGCATCAATGGAACTAATACACAGTTTAGTTGCTGTTAATACAAATGTGTAACTTTGCTTCTAAACACTGTTTTCCCATGACTGCTGAACACATGATTAAAACTTCAATGCTAGATTCACAGCCCAGTGACCTTCTTAGCTCCCTTGCTCTCTGGTTCCATGCTACTATGTGCTCTAGCAAGATTGTGACCTGCATGGAAAGTCAGAATCTGTAAGGGGTGTCTGACTGCATCCTGTGTTCTGTCTTCCAGGAACGTCCAAAGAAGATGCAATGAAAGCTTACATAGCAAAAGTGGAAGAACTAAAGGGCAAATATGGCATCTGAGGACTACCTATAGCAGCCATTTGCACACCTGACATATGCCTTATTTCTAATACTGTGGGAAACTGATTGATTAATTTCCGATAATGATTTTAAATACCTACTGTGTTTTAGTCAGTTCTCCTGGCACCTGTAGTTTGGGGGAAGCTGTGTACTTGCATCATGTACTGACACGTTATAAATTCCTTCTGGGAACAAAATCTGGAACTCATTAAAGTGCATTTGGTATTTTAGCTGTTGTGATGGTCGTCCCTTAGAGAGAATTGGGAGCTCATCTCTTCGCTGCTGGTTCGCAGCTCTCAAACACAGCTTTTGGCCTCTCCCGCCCTGGTGCCACTAGAGGGGGCTCAGCAATCTGTGTTTCGTGCAGCGCGAACTTGGGTCCGAACCAAACCGGGAGTGTTTGAGACTGCTTTACTTCCTGCCTCGTGTAGATGAGCCGGAGCTCCACGAAGTTTATGGTGACGAGGTTTAAAGATGTGTATACTAAGAACAACGTGGTTGATATTTGTTGCCTGAGGTATTCAGAAACCTGGTCATCAGTTGTCAAATCATCTTTCATAAAACATTTCTTGGAGATGTTATTCCCCAGCCATGTCAGGGTTCTGGAGATCAGGCAAGTACTTGGCATCTGAACACAAAACCTTCCCTGTAGAAAGAAAAGGATTTGCAGACAGTGGAGGTGTTGATGCCCTTGATGTTGATGCTACTGCGGGGTGCTGGTGTTGCCAGGGACTGAGGCTACAGTGAGGGATGAGCTAGGGATGGACTGGCTGAACACTGACAAGGCTGTTCAGAGATTTACAGTGATCATCACCAAAAGGTTTATGACAAAACCCACAGGTGGGACCATTTCTAGTAAGCTTTTACCTGTTTTGGTCTGCCTAGTGTAGTCTGTTGGAATTGCTGATGCTGGAAAGGGAAACTGCTTTTAAAATTGTGGCACTGAACTATTCCTGCATGGAGCATATGAGGATGAAGTCACAGGCTTGACTTGACTTACTTGAAGTAAGGTGTTCTGATTCCTGCTGTGCTGGTTAGCATCTGAACAGGTGAGGGCTTCAAATAAACAGTCTTCAGATAGCAACTGATTTACAGAAATAATTAAAGATAAAACCTCCCATTACGGTTTCTGTCTAGGTAAGTATGTAGTTCTATAGGAAGTTGCACAGGCTTTGCTGTGTGTAGCATCTAACTTGTGTTTTCTTATGTCACTGATAAGAGGTGGAGATAATTTTACCTCGTGTGCTTGCAGAAGTTAAAGCTTCAGCCTTTTATTTCTGATGGGAAATGTTCCTGGAGCTACTTGCTCATCCTTTACCATGTATTAGAGTAGAGAAGGGTTTGTTCCCTGTTCTCATAAGGAAAAGGGTTGTTTATTCTTGTCCTTCCATGTAAGTAATGTAAGCATTTGGGGTTTTTTACCTCCTCTTGTATCTTCTTGTTAGTTATTTGAGGTTGTGTTAATTACAGAGGGATAAGAGCTTCAGAGTTCAGCATGAGATGTGTTTAGCTCTCTGCCAGCTCTAAATTCCACAGCCAGCTCCATCTTCACAGCTGTGTTTTGTGAATCTGGTTATCCTTGGAGGATTCTGCCATCCCATAGCAGATTGTAGCTCTTAGGCTCACATTTGCTGGAAGCTGCTGCACCTTCACTAAGGCACTTTTTGTCAAAACAGATGTGGTGAGAATTTTTGACTGTTAAAGCAGTGGGATTGGATTCTGTCTAAATAGTAGGCTGGGAGTAGCAAGTTCTATATCCTAGTCCTCATTCAGCTTTATTTCCCTGTGAGACTTAAGTAATTGTTATAATGTTGCTCTCATACCTGTCTGGCATGGGGAGAGCATGGCTCTACACGCAGCAAGTGTCCCAGGGAGGACTTGGTCTTGGCCAGGCTTTTATACATTGCCTTGTACAAATACTGCTGTGACTGAGAGCTCTACCTTGGATGTCTTTATTTGGGTAATTTTGTTTTTACCATATTAACACCTTTGCTTCCACCTTTGCTTTATCTAGGAAAGTAAAATCAGCAGCCTTACTATTTAGCTTGCCCTTTGGCAATGAAGCTGCTCTTTTTTCAGTCACCACTGCATCACAGGAGTAAGCTTAAAAATTAAAGTTGTGGCAGTAAGAACCATGCAGCAAGAGACTGTGCAGAAGGCACCAAGGCACACAAAGGTACTGATGTCTGTGTTCAGTGTTGGTGAGGAAAAACAACACCAAAGTTGCCTACCCAGGTGTTAGCTGTGGGCACTGCCACTGCAGGGGGAGTGTTGACACAGGCTGGGCTGAGTTTTGGAGGGCTGGTAGTGTACAGCAGGGTGAATGCCTGTAAAGACAGGGGGTTGTTGCTGTCTTACTGATAGCATAGTGCTTGCTGGTGTGGAGTAGAAGACTCCTGGGCTGCATAAATACCACTGGCAATAGTGATGCTAAGGGCATCTGCAAACAGATTTGTAGGTAGAGGTAATTGCTTTTATTCGACTAGCCAAGTAGTAAAAATAGACAACCAACTATACAGCCTTGAGTTCTGAAACAGAAGTAAGGAGCCTTGAACCAAAATAAAACTTAAGAACCATCAGTCTGTCTGCAGGAGGATACTCTTGATGGAAGAACACCTGCTCTTGATAGCTGGGCAGTGCTGCAAAACAAGGGATTGTTCTGACACCCCTTCAGGGAGTTGCTGCTATTTCCTCTGTATTAGATCAAAGAGAGACCAGCACATCCTGAGCCTCCCTGTGCTTGTGAAAAGGAAAAGATGTGTGCTGAAAGAAGCCCAACATGCAGGAGGTCAGAGGGCAGGTGGCACATGTGCACTCAGGGCTGCTGTGCTGAGTTTGCAGAGCGTGCAGGATGGAATCTGGACTTTGGTTATGGCAACAATAAATGTTAACTTGTGTGTGTGATAAGACAGTGTTCCTTCTATCGCCCTTCTGCTATTAGTTCTTGCACAAAGAAACTAATTGATTGGCATCCAGTGCAATTAGAGATAAGCTGGAATGGGGTTGCTTTCTTTGGGTTTATTTCTTGCGGGTTTTGCTTGCTCTTAACAAACATGTGCAGGCTCAGTGCCCCTAATGCAGATTTCACAGTGCTGCTGAAGCTTGTAACAGATTTTTTTCAACCCTGCAAAAGTAAGACTAAAAAGCACTCTGAAGCTGCCTGCAGTATGCAAGTGTTTCTGTCAAAATTCTTCAGTCCTCAGCTGGAGTGATCTTGTTTCACAGGGGAAGTATTTTAACCTTTGAATTTACTTGACCCTGATGATAGTGCTAAAAATAAGTGGCAACTGTAATCCCTGTTGTTCAAAATATTTGCTCTGCCCCCTGAGTGTTCAGAGCAAACAACGTTGGGCAATATGACTTTGGGGTGACTGAGCATCTGAACTGTCTTGTGGGATTGATTGTAAATCAGGGGAGACAGAAAATGCATTTTGGCTTGGACAGGTTTCTGAATACCACAGCTGCTGCCCAAAAAGGGCTATGCAGTCTTCCAAGTTGTCCTTTTGCAACCATCCCACCATCTGCTGTGGTTTTCGAGCAACCCAAGTCTTTGTTAATGTTGAGTACCTAAAGATGTACAGAGGTGTTTTCAAAATCATTGAATGTGTCTTGTCTCTTGTATTTGGAAGATTTCCTGTACTTTAAAGTGAGTAATGGAGAAGTCATTTCAAAAATAAAGTTTCATTAATGAGCATGGGCCTGGGGAGGACCAGCTGGTCAAAATTCCTGGAGCTTTTTAAGTTTAAGAGGCCATATCAAAAACTGGCTGGAAGTGGAATTGGTGGCCCATCAAGTCTCCTCTAGCCCTTATCTTATCAAGGGTTACTTGAGCTCCAAGTACTGCCCCTACAATGAGCAGCTCTTACTGTTTATATAAAAGAGCCCAAATCCCTGGCACACCACGATACATGATCTTGCTGCCCAGTTGGTTCTAAGCCAGGGCCTTGTTCTGTTTGCAAGCCCAGATTGCCTTGGACAGGTTATTCCACACTCTGGAGAGGAGGAAAGTGGCTTTACTTGTGTAACACAGCCAGGGAGACACCTCATTTGTTTCCACCAAAGTTTAAAAAGGCAGTGGCTTGTGCTGTTGCCCAAAAGGCTGAGATAATGATATGCCATCTCTTGACAAACACTGCTTATTAAAATAAGTTCTGAATCTGAAAGGTGAGGTCACCATCTTAAACTACTTGTATTTTAAAAACTGAGTGTTTAGCCACATTGATAGGAGTTTTTATTGAGAGAAGAATCATCTATTACAGTTAAGAAACTGAATCATATGATTATCCCCCAGCTTGTTCTGTACTGACATGTTGACCCAGATTTTTCTAGTAATCCTAAAAGGGCTAATGTTTGTCACATCAGTTTGTCACAGTGGATGTATGGAATCAGCTTGAGGTATATCCTAAGCCATTGTATTACCAGAGGTCTCTGAAGTGGGCTGAATAAAGAGCAGAATGAGTGAGCACCGAGTGTTGCCTCTCTGCAAGGTGACGCTGAGGTAGGTCCAGAAACTGATGAGAAGTGAAAAAAAACCCAAACCAAACGATTCTTGCCAGGATACGAAATGTATCCCTTTAAGCCTCTCCATCTGTTTAAAGTCTTTATTCATGGAGTTAGTTAGGGTGGGGGGATAAAGTCACTGTAATGAACTGGCATTTCACCAGCATGTTTCTGACCCAGCTATGAGTGCCTGAACTGGTACTGTTTGTGAGCAACAGGATCCTGGACCTCAGCAGTGTGTATTGCCATGTCCACCAGCCCAGGTCAGTCCCAAAGGTGTGTGGGAGAGCCTGGGGCAGCAGAGACACACGGTGGCTGCACCTGGGTGAGCAGTCTGCCTTCCACTGGCACCAGAGAGGGGTCCAGGCAGGAGGCAAAGCAAAACCATCTGGCCCAGGATCTGTCTCCTCTTTAGGCACTTAGCTGCATCTCTTATGTGCTAGGCTGAGGCTGTGTGCTCAGCTGCAGCACCCTGCAGTGAGGGGAGGAAAATCCTGAGCTAAAGTGGTTGTGACAAGGGGCTGGTCTGAGCTGTGCCAGCCCTGGTGCAGCCCACACCCCCCTTATGTCACACAGACTGCCTGGGGAGTGGGTCAGTCACTGAGGATGAAGCTGCCTGTGTTCCCAGAAGCTGCTTGGTCTTGAGCAGCTTGCCAGCAACTTGCTGACTCTTTGCCCCATTCCAGAAGCTCTGTTTCAGCCCAGCTAGGCTGACCACAGCCCGAGCTGAATGCAGCTCCTTCAACTTGGATTTTCAATCTACTGCCAGAAAAAAAAAAATTTAAAAAGTGTACAATAACAATGATGTGAGACAGTCTCTTCCTTCGTCTTCATATAGTCTTCTATGTGCTTGCTTTTTGGGAAAGGTACAAATAAAACCTTTCTGCCCCTCACATAGGCCTGGGGCATCTCCTAAAGTCTCATTCTGCAAGACACTGAATTTCTATTCATCTCAAAAATCAGATCAACTTCTGTCTGGAAAGACACCTTGAAATAGGGACCTGACAAACATGAGACTACAAATGCCTGGCCAGACCCATTGCTGTGCCAAGAATTAGACTTAATCAGAATTGTATTCAATGGACAAATACATTTACAGAAGTAACAGCTTGGAGATTAGATGAACATGTACTGGTGGTGACTGGGTCACTTGTGTTCTGCATTATCTTGAAGCAAAATACTTCATTGCATAACTGTTTCCCTAAGTCCTGGTGACTCTTTGACTTTAGTCCTGAACCTCCAGGCTTCTGCAGGAGAAAAGCTGGAACACATTCTTCAGTGCTAAATCTCTCATGGCTTTAAATGAGCCAGATGAAACTATTTCCATGTTCTACAACAGTCTGGTAATTTCCATTATTTACAAACACATTTCCCTGAAAACTTTCTCTCCAGGGATAGGATGTGAAATGCCCGCTTAAACAATAGAGAAAAGGGACTTTCTAAACAAAATAATGAAATTGGCAATATACCAGGAACTCTGCATTAACACAGCTGAACCAAAAATACATCTGAATCACTGTAACACTCATTTACTGTGTTGTTATGTAGGTAATGTGTTTTCCAGGAAAAAAGAATTCCTTTAAAAGTACTGAACTCTTTTTATTGTAAAACAGTTTTCACATACAATTTTCAAAAACAATGTTTTTGAGGCATTTTTCCACTATTATCTTTTCTTCAATCAATTCTGTTACTTTATCTTGAAAAGACAAAAGATATATTTGGCTTGTTTTGAGACAATTAAGACAATGGACTAATACTTCCCCTTGAAAAAGGTGCACATTTCTAGCAGACATCATACATCCAGACATCTTTACGAGAAGGTACCTTCAGCCAAGCAACAGCACAAAGAAAGTGCTCATAAACTGTTAGTAACTGTTTTATTAGCACAAGTGTTATGATCATCCTCTTCTCTGTAACTTCACTGTAGAGTAAATCTGAAAGTATCAGGTCAATTCTGATATCAGAAAGATGTTTAATTTTGTATTATTAATTATTATTACAGGGCAAGTTGAGTTCTGGGTTATATTTTACATTTGGGAAAACTAAATTAAATACAAAATACTAAGTCAATTTTGTGTTTGCAGCAAAAGCACCACCCCCAAACCAACCTTTTCCACAGTGAAGCAGCTTGGCAGATAGCTGTATTAGATAACTGATTGTTCCAACTATGATGGGGAGCAGTTTCAGTTTCAAAAGTAAGTATAAGTTCCTTATTCTCCATTTATGCATACTCATGTGTGTCTTACCATGGGTTTCTACAGAAAAATATTATCTCGTTCGGAAGGACACACCTCAATTAGAAATTATTTTTTCAAATTACTGAATTCATGAGGATGACTCACATACTTTAAAGACAGCTTAATAATTTTGCTAATTGGGAGGCAAATTGCCTAATGCTTTGCAGGACAGAAAGCGTAAGTCATGTGAGGTTTTTGCCAGATAAGCATTGGTGTATTTTGTCTGGCCCCAGCCTGCATTTGCTTAGCACTGTGCAGTCGGTGTTTGTTCAGTTCACGCAGCAAATGAGACAACCTGCTTGTGCTTTTTGAGCCAAAAATACATAAATATTGTTACTGTTGGAAGTTAGAAGGGTGTAAGAGCAAATGCATGTGATCAGCCTGAACACTGGGACACAGAACTGCTGTTTAACCTGTGGAATATATATAGCCCAGGATGTTCATGCAGCTATTCCACAGGCTGATGAGCCTGAAATGCAAGGAGATGTGGCAAGCATCAAGTCTACTAGCTTGGATAACATGTTCAGGAAAGAAAAAATGTTGCAGACCACAAATGGAGTTTTAACAACAGACCTTGCAAAAAATTTGCCATGTTGCAAAAGCAGAAAGTCCCAGTTCAGTCTTTGAAAGAAATCTGACCTATTAATGTATACAACTTTTAAGAGAAACAGTTGAACAAAAGATTCTGCAGAAAGTGAGAAAGAAAAAGGTCAGAATCATCAATAAAATGTGGAATATGAAAATGAAACGCATTGTTCAGAACACACACCCTTACTAGAAATAGTGTTCCAAAAAACACCCCCAGCCAAATCACAGCAGATACAGATATATGTGTATTCATAAAGGAAACAGAAAGCCCTCGTAAAACTCTTGTAACAAGACATTAAAATAATGACAATGGAAGCTGTTATGAAGGGTAAAGTTTTGATAACTTCCACCCCCCCATGTTGGAGGAGCAGATCCTTCCAGCTCCCCCCGGCTATAAAGGGAATGGTCAAATTCTGACCCTGACAGCGTAGGAGGGAGGCCCAGGAACCACGACCTGAGGAGCACCTCCACTGGAGCCCGTGGGGTCACTGCAGACCTCTCCGCTGGAATCAGATTCACAATTTGGCAGTAAAACAAGAGGTTTTGACGGCACAGCAAAACCCAACTTCCTCGGGCTTTTTGTTTTTAAAAGCTATTTCTGAAAAAAAAAAAAAAAAAAAAAAATTAAAAAAAAATAGGTAAGACAATCAGTAATTCTCTAGAAGGTGGCAAAACATGAGTGCGAAAAAAGAGCAAGGGCATAAAACTTTATGAGCAGAGATGTTTTTTGCTGACAGTACAGGTAGAGCCATAAGGCTAAGTACGCTGGTAGGAGATAAGAGTGCCCGGGGGGAGAGGCTGCAGCGGGCAGGGAGGAGATGGGGGCTGGAGAGGCTCGGGGAATGCCCGGAGCGGCAGGGCTGGGCAGGAGATGGGTGTTGCTGTGTTCTGTGTCTGAGCACAGCTGGGGAGCCCCGGGAGCCGGTCCCGGAGCGGAGCAGAGAGGTTCCTTTGCAGCACCCAGTGCCATACTCGCCCCGCCAAGGGCTGCGGACCCCGGGGGTGGGCGAGCAGGTCCCGGGATCGCTCCCCGTCCCAGCAGGGACAAAACCACTGACTGGAGACACAGACCTCCAGCCCCCCAGCAGCTCCAGCAGGCACACGGGGAGGGAAGGGTGAGGCTGAAGCACAGCGGGAGGAGCCGCCTTCTCCCCGGGGCGGTCGTGGTCTCGGACGGGGACGTCCCAAGCCCGTGCCCCGGGGCAGGGCTGCGCTGCCCGTTCCCGCTATGCCGGGCCGAGGGAGGTGTGGGGATCGGTCCCGGCCCCGCTCCGCCCGCCGGTGCTGACTCAGCGGTGGGGGGGCCCGGAGGCGCCGCGGGCGGGGCGGGAGCGGTGCCCGCCGCCCTCTGGGGAGATAAAAACCCGCGGCCGGAGCCCGCCCGTGTCTCTCTGCGCTGCCGGCAGCATGACCGCCATCGGGGCGCAGGTATGTGGCCGCCTGCTCCCGTCGGGGAGACGCGGGGGGCTTTGGGCACCGGGGTAACTGCTGCTGCTGCTGCTGCTGCTGCTGCTGCTGCTGCTGCTGATGATGATGATGATGATGATGATGATGATGATGATGATGATGATGATGATGATTTGGCTTGTCCCGGCACGGCCGGCGTCGGCACGGCCCTCCCCGGACCCGCGGGGCGCAGCCAGCCGGATCCCCCCTTTCCTTCCCGGATCGACTGCAGATCCCCGGCTCCCCGCTTCCCTCCGGCCAGGCAGCAGCCACTCTCCCCGCCCCACCTGGCCTTCTGAACACCACCACCTGGGAAGAGGGGCTGCAGGGTGCTTGGCTTTTAATTAAATTTCGGGTCCTCCAAGAGTTTGCGTGAGGAGGTGGCTATAGCCCAACCCATCCAGCCCCAGGGGAGTGGGGCCGTGCTGCCTCCGGGCAGAGCGAGGAACCGGGTCCGGACCGCTGTCAGCAAGGGGAGAGCCCTGCTGGCTGTGGGAGGAGGAGGGCGGTGCTGGTAACTGGGTGCCCCCCTCCCCACACACACACGTCCCAGCCGCCTCCCCCATCCCAGGCGGCAGCCTCCATCCTCCCAGGGGCCGGCGGTTTCCTCCGGCTCTGCCCGATCGGGAGGCTGTGCTGCGGGGGCCCTGGGGCAGGGTTCCTGCTCAGCCCGGAGCCTTTGTAATCCCGAACCCAGGCCTTGACGTGGGAGTATTGTTCGTGCAGCCGGGGGACCGGGAGAGCTTCACCCACCCTTCCTTTCTCCAGGGTACAGCCTGTAACTGTACTGCCGTCCCATCTGAAGGGGGTTTGATGTGCACAAGCAAATTACTGCAGATGTTGAAGTCCCATAGCATTGTCCCTTTGCTTTCATTTAAACCTAAAGTTGACCTGTTGATTCAGGTATTCTTCTTCTCTCTCCCCCATTCCTATCCTTTAAGGTGCCAAGGCTGCTGGCACATCGGAGACTGCAGAAATCCTTCTTTGAAACCCTCATCCGGAGCCTGATCATCCTGTGTGTGGCCATAGCAGTGGTCTTGTCATCCATCTCTGTCTGTGATGGCCGCTGGCTCTTCGTGAGGGGTCAGCTCTTCGGACTGTGGCATTTCTGCACCATTACCAACGGCAGTGTCCTGAAATGTGTCACTGACCTCAGCTTGGCCAAGGTGGAAGGGCTGAGTGTGGGGGTGATTCCCATAAGAAGCATGGTTTCCTTTGCTGTTGTGGTCGCTATATTTGGCCTGGAGCTGCTGATGGTGTCCCAGGTCTGTGAGGATGCCAACGCTAGGCGGAAGTGGTCAATGGGCTCAGTTCTCATCCTTGTCTCCTTTTTGCTGTCAGCCACTGGGGTTCTGAGCTTCTCCATCCTCATGAAGGGTCACCTTACCTTCACGGGCTTCACGCTGACATACTGGTGTGAGTTCATTGCTGCCTTTCTCTTCTTCCTTAATGGGATCAGTGGACTTCACATCAACAGCCTCACGCACCCCAGGAACGGGGTAGGCAAAATCTAGGTGCAAAGGGTGTACCTCTGCCTTTGTGTAATCAGCTTTGCCAATTAGACTGGAAAGAAAAGGAGTCTAATGGAGTTTGAAAAGGACAACGTGTCTTAAATTGTGTGCAAGGAGGGGAAGCATGAGTCAGTCTTGGTGCCTGTAGAAGACGTACCCACCCACTGGTCATCATGGAGAGCTGTGCAACACGAGCAGAGCAGAGATCAGTCTGGCTGTTGCTGAAATGCGTTTTTGTGGAGGAATGGACTAAAGAAAAGGGATGTGCAGAGTGGCATCAGACTGTGACCTACACATGGGCTCATTTTTGAGGTCTTCACAAAGCCTCTGCTGCTGTGGGTTCAGTGTTGCTGGGCTTTCCCCTGCACTCTGGAGCCTTTGGAGAGTGCCACAAGTTCAGTGTGCCTCACGGTTTTGCTCTGTCTCAGGCACAGCTGATTAGTGCCTGGCCATGCTCACTGGCATGAAGTATTGAAAATCTTCACTGGATCTCATTCCTCCATTTCTCTTTGGAAAGAGAAGGCACACAGATGTTGATCGGGTCACCTGTTTTTGTTTCCTGTCGTCACATTCCCCGTACCTATCCTTTCCTCTGTGAGTTTTTCTGGGACCTCTGATAGAGGTGCAGGGAGATAAAGTTGTCTTGGTGCCAAGGACAGGGGTTGGGTGATGCAGGTGTACGGGGAAGTGTTATGATGCCTTCCTCAGGCAGCAGTGCATGTTCCTGCCTTTGCAGCTTCTCCCTGAGGTCACCACTCCTCTGCCATCCCTGTGGGACATGTGCCAATCACTCAACCAAACCAGCTCCCTCACAGCTCTTGTGAAGCTCTCTGTGATGGGGCACTGCTCTGCCTGGTTTCCTTATTGTCCTTTGGGTCAGGAGGGGCAAGTGAGCAGGGGCTCTGGGAAGGTGTTATGGCTGGGCAGACCATGCTGGGATGACCACCACACCTTCTGGGGTGTTTTTGTTGTCAGGGTTTCTCACTGGGGCAATGGGAAATCTCATCCTGTAGCTCATCCTGATCCTATAGCATTTCTTGTAGGAATCATCCTGACCAGACCAAATGCTTTTCATCTGCTAATTCTGCTAGTCCTGGGAGGAGAAGCAGATCATGATTGCCTAAGAAGGGACTGATGAGGGCAGCTCTAATCTGTCACAGCAGGTTGAAATACAAAGGGACATGGCCAAAGTTATATTAAGGTTGGTCTTCCTCCTGCCAATGACTGAGTCAAGATCTCTAAAACTGCTTCAGCTTTGAGGTTCTCCATAGTGTCTGATGAAAAAATAAGAGATGTCAGAGGCCGGTTGCCCTGCATGTCAGAACTGTCCAACATACTTCATTCTGTTGTCCACAGATAAAAATGTGTTCAGAGTATTTCAGGGTTTCTGGTTTAATGTTTGTTTTGTACCCGCTGGTTGAACTGCTTGTATTTTTGTTTTAGAACAAATGTTTTTACATGTTTCATCTCTGTAGTTTGTCTGATAGCTGTTGAGCAAGGTTTTAATTTCCTGTGCAGCAAGTTTGACACACTTCTTCACCTGAAACAAAAACATCCAATCACAGATGTGGAGAAAGCTGTGTAGGTGAGCCACGAGTAAACACTTTGCTGATTACAAAGCTGCCTCTGGAAAACTGCACTGTGGTTGTGTCTCTCTTTGGGAATGTGCTTCTGATCAGCTGAACTGCACTGCTGAAGACGTGCTGGGTGGGCTGAACTTGCAGATGTGTGTGAACAGTGCTGTTGGCTTCAGCAGAACTCTTACCCCAGAGTCTGCAATGTCCAGTGCCCAACTGTTTCACTTTGGTGTTACCAGGTGGTGGAGTGCCTTAAGGAACCAATAATTCTTTGTGGTGCCTGTGTCAGGCAGAACAGTTCCCCTGCATCTCTAAAAGTGTCCATGGCTTGTCTAGAAACATGGATGTAACTTCAGAGTGCCTTCTTGGTGATATCCCAAGCTGGAAATCAATTCTGGATGGACTCTGCTTTGTGCTAGTGGGAGACTGTGTCCCCCAGCCCCTTGCCTCGGGAGGGCTGCTATAGCCAGGCTGAATCCCAGGATGGTGCCTTCAGGTTAGAAGGAGGCAGTGGATGAGTGGCCATTCAGTTCATCCAAGGCCTGGTGCAATTGTGAATGGTTTTGGGATGGGGGTAGGGAGGGTTTTTGTTGGGGGTAGGGAATACTCTAGGGAACATGTAGTAGCTTTTCCAAATGGCTTTGTATTGTACTGCTTGACTTATTAATGCTGGGAGGTGTGTTTTGATGGATAAATACTACAAAACAAGGTTGGTTTGTTAAATAAATTTCTTTGAAATGAGGTATCTGTAATTCTCACTTTTTGTATTCAGCTATTGGGGTGCAGGCTTAAGGGGATGAGTGTGGTCTATGTAATCTCCCAGGCACCAATTCAGTGTGTTTACCCTGTTAGACCAAAGAAGAAATGACTGCTTGGTGCTTTGCCAACCTCCAACCAAGGGAGCTGAGGCCACGTAGCTGCTGCACACTCCCCTCTCCTTTTCCTCTCCAATGTCTCCACACCAACCCCAGCAGCCAGCACAGCTTCTTGACTGCAAAACAAGAGGAGCAGTCAGCTGTGCTGCTTCGTGGGAATTGGAGATAACCTTGTAGGGTCTTAATGATTTCCTGCTCTTGCATATGCTCTGTTTACCAGCTAAAGAGCTCTTTCCTGTGTCCTTCACCTCCCTTTCCCACACTGCACCCCATGTCTGAAGCATCCTTGCTCTTTTCCCAGCTTCCCTTATCTGGCCTGCAGAAGTAGTGTCTGAGTGCAAATGTGTTAATAAAGGTTTCTTTCTCTGAGCTCACTGTCCATAAATGTTTAGTTAGATGTCAGGAAAACAGATTCCCAGCTTCACCTCTGAATTAGTTTATGTAAGCTCCAGCAAGTTAATTAGCACCTGGTGTTTTTCTGATAGGAGAGGTCACTGGCCTGTCTCAGATGGTTTAATATCTCTTAAAAGCAGGGAAATGAATGTCACCTTGTTAATGAGCTGTTTAGGCTTGCTTGGTTACTAACTTTAATTAGAAACTTGAGCACAAGCACCATTGCTTGTGGATAAGAATAAGAAAATAACAGTACAGGGCATGCTAGATGAGGAGGTATCCTGGACTGTTACTGGCATTTTGATTTTTAATCTACAGTATCTTCATTACCTGGTTTTGGAGGCACACGTGGTTCGGGGTTGAACTTTGCTTGCTTTTGTGAGTCAGGGGAAGGTGATTACAAGAACATGTCTGTCCTCACTTGCCTTCTCTTTCCCTCTGCTGAGGCCTATGGTAAACAGGTAATAGCCCTTTTAAGCTCCTCATGCCCATGGAAGAAGGAACTCCTTCCAGGGTGAAAGAAAGGTCTGCTCCAGGGGCTGTCCTGGAAGGGATGTTGGCTGGGTTCCTGTGGCCTCTCACCTTAGAGTGGATCCAACCCCTGTGAATTGGCACCCTCCCATCTGACACAGTTCATTTCAGGTCCCCCGATGCCCAGTGAGGTCCTTGCACAGTGTAATTATTCACTGCATGACAATATTGCTTCTTGATTCCGACAGTTTTGCTGGGAACTTCCTTGTTGCTGTGTTGGGAGGGAAAATCCATTAATCACTTCCTCTTAAATTCAAGCCTTAGGTCTTAGACCTCTGATGTCTGGGCTGAAGGAACTGCTTTCTGCACTGCTGGCTCCCAGAGCTGCAACTGGCTTTTCAGGGGACCTGGACTGAAGAGCCCCAGGCTGTTACCACTGTCCCAGAGCAATAATAACTACTTGTCTGAAAGATGGTAGTCAAGTCCTATTTACTGATAACAAATGCCTGCTTTATATTGAATACTGAGGAACAAATGTAGAGAAGGGAAGCTGATGAATATGGAGTTCATGTGGAGTCTGTGCCAGTTCTTTCAGAGTGCTGATGCTGGAGGCTGTGTGCCTTGCACCCATTCATCTCCCACTTCTTGCATTGCTTGCTGAGATTTGCTTCCCTGCTCCTCTTCATCTCCTTATAAACATTTCAGTGTTCCTGGGGCTAAGTAGCCCTTTTCTTCAGTATTCTTCAGTACAGTTAGTCAAGAAAGATCCCCAACAGAGAAGGATGCTCTTGCATTGCCTGTGCAGAAGATGGGTGAGGTTAGAACCCATCCCACTATGGTGGTGTTCAGCAGTAGCTTTTTAACATCCAGGTCATCACAGTGCCTGGGGCCAGCTGTTTCTGGCAGCTGCCTCAGTGGACTTGCTCTTCCCAAAGAGCTAAGGACTCCAAATGCCAGCTGACATCCAAGGGTTTCCATGGAGCCTCAGTTCTTCATACAAACTAGGCCAGCGCTTGATGCTTGAAGCAAACAATCGAGAATCTGGGAATACTTCTCTTTTTCTTTTTTGTAGTTGTGATTTCAGACAAGTCAAATAAAACCAAAATGGCCATGTAAACCAAGAATTTATGGTAGTACTTATTTTTAAATACGATAACCAGCAGTGTTTTATTTTGGGACATGTTGTTTGCCACTTTTACAGCAGAACTCCTGTACCTGGTAGGCACCACACTCAGCCTGAGCTCCACCCAACCTTGTGCTATCAGTGCTGGTTCTAACTACATGCTGAAGGTTGAGCTCTTACACTGGCTTGTGGGAGAGCTGATAATTGCATCAGGTCTAATTAATTACATGTTACAGTAGCTCTGAATTTATATTACTTCATTTCTTTTGGAAAAAGGCACTTGCATTTAAAACAAACATCTGCTTCAGCTTGACTGACAAAGTTTACTGCTCAGACAGGGAACATACAAGTTGTTTCACTCTTCTTGGTCTTATTTTCAGGCTGCAAAGGAAATAAGCCTAATAATTGTGTCTTTTTGGAAGTATCTGACTTGCTAAATGTGCTGGGACAGAGTGAACCCCTGAGAAGGCTGAAGGCTCTGCTTGGCTTGGGTAAGTCAGACAGAAGTGAGATCCTTCATCCAAACACGGGTGGGGGAAGGGGGACTTTTAGTTCTCCCTCCATCACAGGACTGTTCCTGCTTCTGCTTTTCTTTCCACTTGTTCTGGTTTTGGGGAATGCTGCTTGGCCAGCATTTGACATACTATGCATATTTTGCGGATGTCTTGGAGGTGACCAGAAGAAGGGAGAAGTGTGGTAAATGCCACTTGTAAGAATTGCCCCAAGTGGGGAAATGCAGCTACCAAATCAATTAGGAGGCTTGATTGCATTTGTAGAATTAATTTTTTATCCCTTTCCAACTCAAAGCAGGAAAATTTCCCTAACAATTTTATCCTTAAGAATATAAAGCTATAATAGAAATTGAGATACCTTGTGACAGCATATTAGAGTGCACAGTCCTGTAGATTTCAGCATGCTGAGTGATCATCAACTTGTAAAGAGATTTCTGCCTGCTGCTATGGTAGTGTTTTTCATAAGATACCTTTATTGTCCAATTAATTTGAGCTTTAAATGTCCCAAGGGGTTTCATTGCTTCCCTTCACAAACTTGCAGGACAAGTCTCAGAGATACAGACACAATAGGAAGGAGCCATCTTACTGAAGTTTTCTTGGCAACCCTTGGAATATGTTATAATAGCTTTTTTAACCATTTCAAAATATTATCAAAATCCAAATTAGACCACTGCTCTTTTCAAGATCTCCACAGTTAAAAGAGACAAAAGGAGAAAGCTGTCTGAACCTGCCACCATCATTGGAGCATGCCCAGGCCATGGATATGCAGCTGGACAGGAAGAGTTAGCTAAGCCATGCTTTATGTTCTAATTGTCCCTTATCCATCACCACAACAGAAAGACTTTGAATCTTGGTAAATTTTAGGGATGAATTAATTTTGTATTTCAAGTCCATGAGCCATGCCAAAGAATGGTGCAGAAACCTTCATCCTACAAAATCTGAACGGGCTCCCAGCTTCAACAGCAGTAAAAAAAGAGCATGTCTAAAACTCGCCAGCCTGGCTTAGCCTGAACCATGTTGGAGAGAGGAAAGTGAAGGGTCACACTTAAGGTAGAAACAGCAGCTGAGAAATGTCGGTGTGGAAAGAAACACAAATGACTGTGGCCAGAAACCCAAGGAAGAACGTAAGGTTTTGCCCCATTTTGCCTTGCAGTATAACTCTGGTGCTACACAGGATATAAATGAACAGATGTGCTTCAAGAACCCTTGATCTGCAGCCAAGTCCCACTTTTGGATGCACACACAAGACTCCACGCACGGTCTGTGGGACTTGAGCATGGAGGTGTCCTCCAGGAGAGCTGTGTTCTGTGTTAAAGCACAATTGATCTTTGGAGGGTTGCTCTCCTGTGCCCTGGTGGGCTCAACCTCAGCATCTGCATCTCTTGAGTTAAACCACTTCCTCCGTTGCTGGCAGAAGTGCTGAGATGCTGACCCAAGTGTTTGCTCAAATGCCACTGCCTCCATTTTCTCTGAACTTCCAGCTGAACCTAGGTAGAAAGGTCACCAAATACTTAGTTCAGTTAGTTTATCTTGGAGCCCTGCGTCGCAGAGAGCAGTATAACAGGAAAAGGAGAGCAGGTTACCTTTGCCAAGGTTTGGATTTATTTCTTTAACCCCCAGCTTAAGAGGCTGGGGTAGGGCCTGCTTCTTGTCACTTGTAGTGTTATTGCTGTTGCAGCTATGCAATTTTCTGCTAACCTGTTTTTCTATTTAATTGCAGGTGAAACTGTTCAGAAAGTCTAGCTGGCCTTAGTGTTTTGTTTAGATTTTCCCAGTATTTTAATTGTAGTTCTAAAAATGTGACATTTTGGCACTATAAGGAAAAAAAATGCAAATTTTCTTTTTATAACAACTTTTTCTGAACCCCGGTAAAGGATCAGTCAAAACATTTCAAACCTGTCCTCCATTTCAAACCTAGATTTTCTTCCACAACTAGGTACTAATGTTTTGGGTTTTTTTATCCAAAAAGTCTCATGTTTGGATAATGTTTTCCCCCCACCTCTACCAGCATCAGCATTTCAGAGTGCAAGCTCTAGACCAGAAGTCTGGGAGTTATCATACAACTACAGAGGAAATGGTCCCACTTCCAAAAGCTTTACCTTATGAGGGTCCTAATAAATTTGGACTGGATACAGCTTTTGAAAAATCCTCCCAAGGATCAAGCAAAGAAAACAGGCATGGGATGACAGGTAATAGCATCATATGTCAGAACCAGTTGATTATCAGTGTGACTGTTTGTGGGATGGTACCCCCACCCTCCATTCCCAGACAGTAATAATGTTATCTGATTTATGAAAAGGCTGCAATAGTTGAAAGCAGAAGTTTGTATCTGGCATACAATTACTTAGGCTTGCCAGGTCTAAGAAGTATTTCACAGGTGACCTTAGGTAGCTGGGAAGAAAACCCTGGGAGAAAACATGCAATTCATTGGAGAGTGTATCCTACTCAGTAATGAGGCATGCTTGAGCAATAAAAAATAAGGTTGTATAAACAAAACTCACCTCACCATTAAGAAAACAATAGAGTACAGCCACCACAAAGCCCTAAAAGATAAAAGAACCTGGTCACAGCATTGAAAGTGCAGTTTCAGTTTTTGAATGGGGAGGAAGCATCTCAAAGTAGGTCAAACAGCTTTTGCCATTGGGAGTCTGCTCTGTTTTCTTCTTTTAAACAACAGTTTGTCACTATTACCTGAAATGATCCAAGAGCTAATTCAAAAAACAGCTGAATTTCCATTGTGCCGCTGCTTGTGTCTTCAGGGAAAAAAGCAAAGATGATGTAGTGGACCCCAAAGAGAGGGATGAGGAGGAGGGTTGATTTTGCAAGTCTCCTGAGAACAAAAAGAGAGGGGAAAGCTCATGTAGCAGGAGCAAGAAGAGTTCTGGTGAGCTAACAAAATGTAAAGTCTTGATGTAAGGGACATACTTGTATTGGTTGAAATCACTGCTCCGTCCTTCAGGTGATCTGAGCTTCCTCATCAAGATTCTTAAGATGTTGACAAAAAAAATGAAATTAATCTGGAAAAACAAAATAAATTCAAAAATGGAAGGATGTGAAAAACAAACAAACCAACTCAGAACCAAATGCCCAGTAACCACTTGTCTAACAGCCAGGTATCAGCAGAGCTGTTTTGGAGTGTTTTGGCTGAGCAGGCTGGAGCTCTCCTGCATACATCCCTGTCCCCATCCCTGTCCCTACCTTTCCAGCCTGCCCAGCCACACAAAGTTTGGGTGCCAGCTGCTTTCCTCCCTTCTGTTTATTACAGCTTTAGTTATGGGGACCATCAGGGCAGAGACCAAGCACATTGTTAGGATCTTTCCTGATTGTGGGGCTCTGACAATCTCTGCACAGTTTGGCTCCGATTTGGTTGCCATTAAAGAGGCAGCACCAGAGCTACCACTTGCTAACTGGGACTGCAAATGCTGTTTATACCCTGACGAGAAAGACATGGCATGGTTTGGGATCATAGGATCATTTTGGTTGGAAAAGTCCTTTATCAAGTCCAACTGTTAGATGCAAAATGTCTAAACCACATCCCTCAGCACCACATTTACACATCTTTTAAATACCTCCAGGGATGGTGACTCTAACACTTGCCTCGGCAGCCTGTTCCATTGCCTGACAGCCCTTTCAGTCAAGAAATTGTTCCTAACATCCAATATAAACCTCCACTGGCTAAACTTAGACCATTTCCTCTTGTTCTATAGCTTGGGAGAAAAGACCAACCCGCCCTGTGCTATGGAGGCGAAGTGGTTAAGAGTTGGGGTAGGAAAGAGCGAGCTCTGAAGTTCTTTTTGCATTTCCCCCCTCTCCTAGGGTGGATTTCAGATAAAAATATTGCTCACTTTGGGGAAAGGTGAAGCAACAGCTGCTTCTGTTCGTTTCTCCCCCAGGCAAAAGAGCAGGAGCTGCAGGGGAGGCAAGAGCCGAGCACCTCGCTCCCGCGGCATCAGGGAGCAAGCAGCCTGTGCTCTCTCTGCCCTTTGCATCAGGGCTCAGACATCGATCGCCCTGCTCTCCTCGTGCCCCCAGTGCTGCCCGCCGACCCCTGGCATCCCTAAACCCTCCCGTGTGCCTGGGGACACCAGCGTGGCCATGACTTCTCCTTATGGGGGCTTGGACGTGACTGCGGGTGTCAGAGCAGGGCTCTGAGGTGGGGTGCCCTAAGAGAAGTGGGTCTGCTTCAGATGGGACAGACACAGGATGTCCTTGGGTTCCTGGAGTTACTGGATGAGGAACAGCATGATCTGGGCTCCTGAGTGTGTCTACAGAGAACTGGAAAGAAGTTGTGGATGCCTTTTCCTTGGAAGTGTTGAAGGCCAGGTTGGATGGGCCTTGGAACATACCTGTTCCAGTAGAAGACACGCCTGTCCATGGCAGGGGGGTTGGGACTAGAACCATTCTGTGATTCTATTGAAGGAGCTGAGCTGGGAACACGTAGGATTAAGGAATATGAAGGGCAAACTGAAACATCTGGGACGGGTTAGGGGTGAAGGGAAACTGAAACATTTGAGATGGGTTAGGGGCAAAAGGAGGCTCGGGTCTGAGGATCTTGTTGTTTTTTTTTTTAATCCCCCAGGCCGGGCATGAGCGACGTAGGCTGAACAGGACATTTTGTTGATGAAAAAGTTCTGGGGAAAGGGGACGGCGGGATTCCTGCTGGGAGGGATTGCCGCGGGCAGCGCAGCAATGAATGTCAGCCCAGGAGCACAAAGGAGTTTATCGGTGTTGACTTTCTGCCCTTTGAACTGCTAAGGACTGTGCGCTGTGAGGAATAAAGAGATTAGATCTGAATTCTGAAGGACGGGCTGTTTGTTTGTCTGTGGCTATGGGCTTGAGAAAAGCCTCTCTTAGGTAAAGAGGCAGAGTCATGCGGGAGGCTCCTGGTTTCAGTGGCTGAGCTAGATGTGATCAGGATTTTGAAGAAACTTGGAAGGGGACAGCGGGTGGCCCTCCAAAGATAAAATCAGACTGTGCTTTAAGTCTTGGTGGCATTTAAATATCGCGGAGTGGCTCCTGGTGCGTTAAGAGTTGATTCATTTAGAAAAATCAGTGCTGCAGCCTCATGAAGTTGATCATAAATTGCTTGTCTGGTCAGCTGTGTGTCTTCTGGGAGTGAAGCATGGCTCAGTGGTAGGTAGGAGCAGAACTTTAACCTGCCATAGGTATTGCTTGTGCTATACTGTACCTTTACATCGCTACTGCCTCGTACTGAGCAGTTTCCCACCGAGTTTCAGTGCCTGTGCCTTATCTCAGTGGGTGATCCCAGAACAGTCTAATCACAGCCCATTCAGGTAGGGTGCATGTGCTTTCAGCTGCTTTCATTGCTGGAAACAAAAGCTAATGGTCATGTAAGGCAAGTTGGTTTTGGCTTTGCTGAGAGAGGCATTGAGCGGGAGACACAAACGCGATTGTACTGAAATGTACATCCACTTTAGTTTCTCCTCCTGAGCCTTCCTTTGAAACAGTCCAAAACAAGCTCCCACAAGCCAGCCAAGTTCATATGAAATCAACAGGATGTGGAAACCTGATCTTCTTCAGGCTCTTGCTTCTTGGGAGGACGGTCTAACTTTCCTTATGAACTTAGCTTCGGGGCAAGTTACTAAATTCTGCTGAGCAGAAGTTGCTTAAGCGGTAATTCATGTGTCACACCAGTTCAGGCACATGCCTGAGATCAGTTCATTAACACACTTCTAAAGCATGTTGAATAAATGATCTCTGGCTTCACAGTGTTTGAAAATGCAGTTTGAATCTGCTTGTCCCAGAAAAGACTTACAAAAATAGACAAAACTACAGGGCCTCTAATGATCCACCAGGTATTGGCATTAGTGTTAATATCCCAACACCTGTAAAAATAGAAGAGAAGGTGCAATCAGTTACCAAAACACTGGTATCTTTTCAAAGGGGTTGGTCTGTTTTGCACTTCAAGTAAGCCCCTACTCTCTTTTTCTACAAAATTAAGTTTCTGTTGTCTCTTAGCTGCACATTTCTGACAGAAAACTGTTCACCTGCACAGGACAAAAGTACGTTCTGCCCCTACAGTATAACCACTGTTCAAAATTTTGGAAGGGTGAAGAGAAAGGAACAAAGTTTCATGTTTCTCAAAGTCATATGGACTTCAGATGCTGAAAACATTATGGGCTGAATTCATGCTTGAATGCTACCTCACCCTTGAAAATGCTCAGATGAAATTTGAGGCTCTTTCTCAGGTTGCTCAGCTGGATCTCTACTCCCACCCATGCTAGGGTCCAGGCTTACACCACAGCAGGATCCAGGCTTACACCACACCAGGACGGTGCTTGGTTTGCGTGGCTGCCAGTGGTTAGGAATGAGCAGGACCCCATGGAGCAGCCTTGCTCCCCCAGTGTGCCACCCTCACCTCTTCCACACAACTTACCCAATATTTTCATGGAGCTGCCTGGCAGTCGCCCATGCAGCCACAAACACGGTCGGGGCACCTGTGATGGAAAAGCTGGTTACTGCTTGACAAGTCCAACCCAAAGGGAAAACAAAGCCAGGGTTATTAAGGAGGAGCAGTACCCCATCCAAGGGCGATGAACCACCAAAGGAACTTCCTTTCCGAGAAGAAAGAAATAACCAGGAGAGTGTGGAGGTACAGTCCCTCCACAAGGAGCCAGCTGTAGTTAGACATGATGCAGTACTGAAAGAAGACCATGGTGAGCTTACAGCCAGCCTGAGGAGAGAGAGGATAATTAGCTGATTCCTGGCTTTGTATCTACTTTCTAACAGAGAGAAGCTGTAAATAAATCTTGGCAAACAGAGATATTACAGCTATTAGGGGACTAAATGTGTGACCTTGAGACAGGCATCACATGACAAGGAAGCAGGAGGATTAAAAAAATCCCCAAACATCATTTTTGTTTTGTTTTGTGTTGTTTCCCTCCCTACTCTTATATTTTAGTTTAAAGCATTGAATATTTTCTGCAATGACTCCCCTCTGCCCCCAGTTTTCAAGACATTTTGCTGCTTATAAAAAAAAAAAAAAAAAAAAAAAAAAAAAAGGAAAAAAACAATTGAATCTTTGGGAGATTCTTTTTCCAAGCTCTCTGGGTGCAAATCCATCTCTTAACATCAGGTCTCATACCACAGTATAAGTGAATAATATTTAATGTGTTCCTGTATTTTTCCTGCCAGCCCCATTTAGCAAGATCTAAAAGCCCTGTAAGAATCTCCACCCTGGTGATGTGTCCTGTGTTCACAGCCTGAGACACTTATGTTTAGGCATTTCTGGGTCAATGTGATTTCCTGGTGTCTTCTGAGGCCATCTAGGCAACGTAATCAAGATGATCAACTCAGGTACCTACTTCAGAGTGACCTGGAAGCCCTCTGTTCCAATACTTGTCAGGGCATCTAGAGCTGGGAGGAACAGCATCTGGGTTTCTGTGTGTGTGCTCCAGTTCTCATGCCACCATCACCCACACAATATCCATCCCAAGCAGGAAAAACTCAGTCAGGAACAGGCAACATGCAGGACTGAGTGATGGAGGTGGGTCAGGGCATAGCGTTCCTCTCCCATAACCCCTCATGCTGAATGGAAAGCTGAGAGGGATTCCCTTCCCTGCATGCTACCTGCTGCTTGGAACCTGCTGGGAAACTGAGGCACGGAGCAAGCTGGAGGGCAAATGGTTACCGTGTATGTCCCACAGTAATTGGTGTCTTCAGAGGAAAACAAAACAGCATCCTTGATGAAGTTGGATGAGGCTCTCAAAATGAATGATGTGAAGAGATGCATGTGGATGTAGTTCCTTGTACAGCGAAGTCTTCTGTTACAATAAGAGAGACCCTGTGAAGTTATATTTCTAACACACACAGGTAGCTTGTGGCTGTAAGCAGCAAGTTTCAATGCCCATTAATGCTAAGCTAACAAATTAAGAACAACATCTTTCTGTTTGTAAAAGGAAGACTATTGCATTTCTCAAGAGGTGTATCTTAGAGAGGACCTGAAAAAGGTGAAGCCTCATCACTCAGGTACTAAACCAAGCTGATTGTTTCCAGAAGGATAGTGATTTCACACCATTATGCTTGTCTAGCCTCCCTGCCTCTTTTCTGGAGTAACATGAACCCAAGTTGTTCATCCACACCTGGGTGGATTGATCTGATTTGCCTGCACAGTGCACTTGTGCCTGCAATGTTTTCTGTGTTAATTTTCCATGTAAACTGTATCTGGATGTTGTGTAGGCTGAAGATGACTTTGCCAAAGTAGTTGGGGTTCCTTCTGCCCAGCAGTGCAGCCCTGACATTTACTGTGAGGGGAATACATTTCACTGAATAAGAAGCAAAGTACAAATTCCAGGTTATAAGGATGGATGAAGATAAGCTGACTGTCAGACCACTGCTGTAAATCTGAAACACCTTCCCAGAAATCAGTGCAGCAGCTCATAGAGCAAAGTTCAAGCCAGAGTGAGGAAAAGAACAGCAGGAGGACAGACACTGCCTGAGGGACACTGAAGTCATGGGAAGATACCAGCAGGGACCTGTTGCAAATGCCAGCCTGCAAAACACATCCAGCTACATTTCACAGAGGACAGGAGAGCACAATATAAGGAGCAGCCCTGACATTTTCTGGGAGACAAGATTCAGATAATTTTTCTCACTGATTCCTGTGAAGATTTTCAGAAATATCTCCACTTTTAACTTGTCCTGAAAGCCAACAGAAGGTCTCTGTCAGCTACGATGACCAGAAGTCCTGGCCAAACTCAAACCAGAGATAAATTCTCCTCACCTAAAAGAGATCAGGACTGCTAAGGCTACCATCAGTGTCACAAGGGAGGTGCAGTATCCGATGGTGTACATGGTCTTCAGAGTCATGAAATAAGAACGCTGCAAGGGAACATATATTCACATCTTTACCTGTGGCCATCTGTTAGAAATAAGCCCATACCAAGATAGAGGTATTTCCTCCTATTTAAAAAATAAGTGTTCTTCTAAAATCAGCTACTGAAGTTTTTTACCTTGAGCAACCCATTTTGATAATTTTGGAGGAAGCGTTTATGCTGAAAACCATCTGTAACCCTACACCCCCTTAGTTAAGTCTCATTATCATTCAGGCTCCCCTTAACATATTCCTCCCCCAAAGCAGCAGAATTGTGGTCACAGGCACCCAGACTCACTCTTGCCTCATTTGTTGTGTCATTGACATTGTAGCCGCAAGCGATATCGGGTCTGGGATATGGTTCTGACCAACCCTCACTTGTACAGTTCCGGTAGACAAAACCTGCATGGTAATAACAAAAAAAAAAAAAAAAAGACAAAACCAGGTGTGATCAGTTCCAATTGTATCTTTGTTCCCCTGACACATAGGGTTACTCCAAGAGCAAAAAGAGTATTTTCCCCCAGACAGTGCACTCTGCATAGCTGGAGGTGAAATGCAGCTGAGCTAATTATGTTGATACTTGCCCAGTGTACTTGTGTGGGTCATAATATTGTTTGCCAACTCAGGGATGAATGTGATGGATGTGTTTTTATTAATTGCAACATAAATAATACTGTTCAGTACATCTGGTGTTTCTTGGCCAGCGTTCCAAGATCAGCAAACACATGACTGTTCCAACCACAGATTCAAACTCCATGCAAATCTGATATCTTCCTGAATGCTCCCACCTCCTCACTGTGGTTTGTCGTGGTCTGAAGAGAACTCAGAACTTTAGATGGTCACAGATTTGTGGTGAAATTTTAACGGAAACTAAAAGGCTTGTTGCCACAGCCAGGTTTGGACATTGTCTTACTCTGTTGATTTCCTTGCTTACAAAAGGTTTGGTACAAATTAAAGGCTAGGATGGGGTTCCTCTCACTTAAGTTAGCCCTCTGAAAGCTAAATGTCTGAGTCCAACTGTGTCCTTCATGGCTGTCTTTCTAGTCAGCGGAGAAAAGGAGCCATTTGCAGAATTCATCTAATTTTCACACAGACATCTGCAGAAGGCAGCTTGTCTGACCCAATTCTGCTGGGCAATCTGGCTTTTAAACTCCTAAATCTGATTGAGATGGATCCCCAGCACGTTGCATATGGTTGAGTTGGACAGGTTTGAACGCATCCATATTCGTGTTTGGCACTGAAGTCAAACTGGGAAATCCTGTCATACACCTTACAGTCTCAATGGGAGAAAGTGACCCTGGCAGGCATGCAGGTTATGTGCTGAGGAGAAGAGAAACTTCCACAAAGAAGTAAAACCACTGCCCACTGTCCTAATCACATTCACATGTCAGTTATGAGCCACCCTTCAGAATCATAGAATGGTTTTGGTTGGAAGGGACCTGAAAGATAATCTAGTTCCAATCCCAGCTTTGCTTCAGTGCTGGCAATACTAGCAAGGATTTAGATAGGGCCTGAAATCCACAGCCCTTCTCAATAGAAGCCTTGCCAGAAGGCACCATGAGTCTGTTTATCCCTCAGATATTCAGCCATGAAGACTCTAGGACACCCAGTGCCTGCAAAACATCTCTGCAGAGTGGAGGGAACAGAGGGAGGTGCATATCCAGCTGTTTGGCACTAGGCTATATTCTTTGGGGGCTGCTGGGACCATCCAGACATCAGGGCTTCTGCTACATCTGGGCTAATTCTGGTGACCTGGCAGCATGTCTGCACTTGATTTGAACTCACCTGTGTAAAACTGCAATGCACAGCAAACATTCTGTGATCTCCAAGTGCTCTGGGTGTGTCAGTATCAGACTATTATTCTGATGCTTTTATGAACATTTTGTTCCAGCTTAGCATCTTTGGAAGGGCCGGGCTTGCTTTTTAAGCGAGGTTTTCTACACCTTGCTGCAGTGCAACAGCAACAGGAGAGAAACAGCTCTCCCAAACAGTACTCCCCAAACTGCCTGGGCATCCAGCCAGGTTGTGCTATGGTGGCAAGTTCTCTTCTTCTGCTTTAATTATTGAGACAGAAGTGCTTAACTTGGAGCAGAGCATTGTGCTTGTAAACATGTCTGTAACTGGGTTTTGCCTGAGGATGTCAAAGCAGATGAGACTGGAAGAGGTGAAGTTCTGCATTGGTGAGAGCATCTGGCTGCATCAGATGTAAAGCACGGTAGGTTGTGCAGGGTGTTTCACACTGATGGATGTGAGCACAGCTTTAAAAATGCCACTTGCTTATGGGTGACACACACCAGGGAAACTGCAGCATGCCCTGCTCAGAGCAGACTGGGGGGCTGCAGTCTGTAACCATCAGTGCTTGGTGTTTACTGGAAGCTTCTGAAGTTGTCTGGGCACGGGGGAACACTGGCTAAAGGGATGGCCATGGAAATGGGGACATTCGATGTGGCCTTTTCCTCTGCCTCTGAATCCTTGCACTGGTCACACTTTCCCTCATTTCTTGCCCAAGACACAACGTGCAGGACTGGATGTGAATTGCAGTTATGTTAGGGCTTTCCAGATTATTTTGTTTCTTTGCTCTGTTATGTGGGAAGGGGCCAGACAGTCTGGGCTGCAAATGCAAGTGGAGATGTCAGCACAAAACTCAGCAGCACAGAGTCCAGGGTTTGGTCAGAGTTTCATCCCTTAATGTCTTTGGCATTTGTGGCTGCCCATCTGCTTTGTAAGTGGTGAGGAGAGAAAACTTTTGCTTTTTTTCCAAGCAGACGGATCTTTGTTTTTCTTTTGCAAAATTGCTTCAAACAGGGCAAGAACTGTAGCAATAATTAAACACATGAGTCACAAGCCAACCGCAGTATAAAATCAGAAGAGAATGTGGCTATGAGAATGAGAAGGAACTATTGCTGACTTTGACCCAAAAGGCCAGATGCAGAGACCAAAATAAGATGCAAATGGCAATAGACCATATCTTGGGTTTCTGTTTTGAACATCCTCACTCTGATGATTGCTTATCAGAAGTGGTTTAGGTCTCAGCTTCTCGATAATGAGGGCAACTTAAGTTTAAAGCTGTTAGACTGTCTCCAAGATAATGCAATACAAATTTGCGATGTAATTTTGACCTTTGGATGTACAAATTCCTGTTCTCTCCCCGGTGAGAGGGCGAGAAGCAGGGAGCGGTTCCCTCTAGTGGCTGCACCAGCGGGGATTTAATTCAATGTATTTAAGGGCTGGGATCTAAGGATTTGTCAGTGCATGCTGAACAGATTATTGCCTCAGAGATCTCTGTCTTTGAACATCTTATCCTCTGTCTTTAAAGGGGATTATAGGATTCAATGGACTACTACTTTTAGGGTGTACAGAAAGTAGCATGGCATTTGTTTTCATCTAAATGGCTCATGTCTGATTTTATTTATAGAGCTCTAAGTGCTTCTTCTTGGACTTACCTAATCTTTATTAGACAATCTAATATTTTGTCTGCTGTTCCTCCCTCCATAAAATGAATCTGTCTGCTTTTCTTTAAGCACTGGATCTCATTAATCCATGTCCTATAACCAAAGAACACAGAAACTTCTTCCAATTTGAATCATTAACTCGCTAAAGAGAAATGTAAGCACATTTCTGGGGCATTGCTGAAAAGCAGAGCTGAACAGAAAGCCAGCAGAAACTCCTACTTAATGGCTAATGATTACTGTAGTATACTGGGAATAAATTTCACTTAATTTCTAGCTTAGAAATCCCAGAGAAGGGACAACAAATGTTGCTTGAGCTCATCTCTTTGAGTGAGTTGTTTGGTGAGCCATGAAACCTGAGTTTCCATGAATTTTTGCTGCTTGTGTGGAGCCTATCACAGCCAAGGGAATGAGCCCTAAGCACAGATTAACTCTTTCTGCATCTTTTCCCCCTACCTGGCTGTCTGTCTTGCCAGAGATTTTGTGAACATAATGGTGTGTGAAGTTTTGTCCCCATCAAGCTCAACCGAGATCAGTCACTGTCTCTTAGAGTCATTAGAAGGAGAAAGACAGAAATACATAAACACAGAGCTTGAGTGGAGACAATTATTTCCATTAAAAAAAATAACAAAAACCAGCTTTTCAGGACAGCATTAACTTCCTGTGCTTTTCTCCGCCTGGCTGAGAAAAATAAACACTTAAAACATCTTGCTACTCTAATTTGAGGCTTTCCCATGTTTAGTTTAGTGTTGGAAGTGGAGCTGCTAAATGACCATCAGGTCTCTAAGAGAAGGGACACAATTTCATTTGAAGTGCAGACGTGACAGTAGCATCTTTGTAAATAACACATTTTAACGTAAAATAAAAAAACAATCAAAAAAAAACACTTGGGCAAAAATAGCATATTCTCAGTGTTACCTTTTTTCCCAGTCAGCATCTGGAAGAATACAGGGCACTGAGCATGGACGGTCTGCCCCACCAGGGATGAAGGCCAGCAGCTCATGTTATCCCACATTCCAGCACATCTGCCTGTGGGGGACACAAACAACATGATGCAGCATCTCCACACCACAAAACCTCTCCCAGCAATGAAACACCAAGAAACATCTCCAAGCAAGGAAACACCATGCAAAGTCTCCATTGGGAGAAAAAAGTCCATTGGGGCTGTTCAGCCTGGAGAAGAGGAGGCTCAGAGGAGACCTCATCACTCTCTACAACTCCCTGAAAGGAGGTTGGAGCCAGGGGGGTGTTGGTCTCTTTTCCCAGGCAACCCTCAGCAAGACAAGAGGGCACAAGAGGTCTCAAGTTGTGCCAGGGGAAGTTTAGGTTGGACATTAGAAAGAATTTCTTTACTGAGAGGGTGATCAGACATTGGAATGGGCTGCCCAGGGAAGTGGTGGATTCTCCATCCCTGGAGATATTTAAAAAGAGACTGGATGTGGCACTCAGTGCCATGGGCTGGGAACTGCAGTGGGAGTGGATCAAGGGTTGGACTTGATGATCTCTGAGGTCCCTTCCAACCCAGCCAATTCTATGGTTCTATGATTGTCCTGAGAACAGTCCTGGATAGGAACAGAGTGGGTCCTGCTTTTTTCAAAGCAGTCCCAGCAAGCTCCAGGCCCATCCCAGTGTGGTCCTTGGCTCCACTGGTCTCTACGAGCCAAAGAGCAACTTGGCTGTTATAAAGTTTGCATCAGGTCCCTGGTCACCCATCTGTCTTCTGGTAACTACTGAAGAGACCTGAAAAGATTAAGGAAACCAGATGTGAATTTTTTACCTCACTTTTGAGTACTTCCTGCTAATGCTGGTGCTGGCCCACACCTGCATGTCCCTAGAAAGCTGAATGTGTTTGCATCTTCAGAAGAAATGCAGAGCTCAGCATCACAGCCATGCCACAGGATAAAAGCAGAAAAATAGGTTGTCAAACCACCCTCCTCTTTGGTGAAGGGCACCAGTAAAGGAAACAAACAATACTGATTTATTCATATCATCAAACTTCTTGTATGTAATGAGACAGATCTGTATTCTGAAGTATCTGGCAACCTGCCATGAGGCACCCTGTCACTGCTACATGGGAGTGATGCCCTGAAGCTGTGCTCACACCCATCATTAGCAAGGCTCACAGGGATAAATAAAGTAAAAACAAGGATTGTAGGCATCCTAAGAAACCAGGCAATAGATCTTTCCTTTGCATACTTCCTTTGGGCTAGGTCAGGGTGAAACACTTCTGCACCTCCAGCACTCTCTACTAGAGAGGAAGGCTTGGAAACTAGGAAAAATCCTCAGCTCTGTCTCTGAATGGTGGCTTTTCTCTGGCCAGACACCCTGCACACAAAACATCTGGGAACTCCTTCACTTTCCACGCTGGTGAGGACCTGCCATGCCATGGTCCACAAAAGTCATCCAGGAACAGTTCATTCTTTGAGATGCTGTGAATGACACAAACCCATTTGCAGTGTCAATACCTGGTCATGCACACAAAATTGTCACATCTGGTGCCTCCATCCAATCTCTGAGACCCCTTGCACATGAACACACTTGCCCAACTTTTTTTTCCTTTTTTTTTTCTATGAACTGCAAAAGGAAAGTTGTGTATGTGATGAGGACGCAGTACTACAAGACCTTTCTTGGACAAGAAACTCCTTTACATGCTGATAAATCCTCTCTGAAATGCAAGAGTTCTGTTACATGACAATAATTTAGAGCAAGGTAAGGAAAATAAGACCCTGAGGACATATGATTTAATTTTTCCTGACGGTATTCATTGATTTTTAAGCAAATATAGTTAAACAAATTTGCACTTATTAAGATGACTTTATAAAAATATCGTTGTTCAAGATGAGAAGAATTCCAGATCCTTGGCTATCTGCAAGACTTTTTTGCTGCTTTGGCCCCTAGTTTTGAGTACTTCAGCTGAGCAGCTGAATTAGAAGGTTCCTACTACTCTTGCTGTCACAGTAAAGTCAAGGTTTCCCCCTCAGAGCCTTTTAACAAATCTTACCTGGTTTTGTTCTCCTACATGAGAGGTGCATACAAGGTGGATGCCTCCTATGGGAAGGGATGTGGGGGGATTGAATTTGGAGGCTACCCAGCTCACCTGAGAGCATTTTTTATTGTGCACATTCATTCAGTCTTTACCTGAGCTCAGAACTGGGTCGTTTTCAGGTGTTCTGTTCTTTGCCTCCAGGGACAGAAGCTCAGCACAGTTTTCTTTCTCCTTTTTCAGGACACTCAGAAGGTCACAGACAGGTGGAACAGCTCTGATCTGCAAATTTTAAAAGCAGTGGAATAACTTTTCCTCTGTAAAGTTTTATCTCCTACACAGGATTTACCCTTCATATGCTCACATTCCCCCTGCAACCCAATCAACTGAGTGTGGGTAATTTTTCCTGGAAATGCAGTCAATTTCCTTGAAATACAGTCAATTTTACTGATTAGGTCTGCTTTTTTATGTAGTAGCAGCAGGCAAGCACAGACTGAGTTTCTGCCTTCTCTGTTTTGCTGACATTACCATTATTGAGAAAAATGAACGTGTTATTCTGCTAAATTAAGTACATGAGCAGGATCCTCTTCCAAAAGACTGCAGAAACATCCAAGGGACTGCAGGACTCTCCTGGAGCAACAGAGAAATAAATACTCACCCTGGGCAGTGTTAAACCATCAACCTGAGAGGTAATTTTCCCAGGTACCAGTGATTCAAATAACTGGCTGAAGACCTCTCAAGTCTGTTTCATTGCTGCTGATCAGGAAACTGCAGGAGCAACCTGAAAGCAGAACCTCAGCCAGGTTTTTGTGAGAAGTTGGATGGTCATTCATCCTCTGGTCATTTTCTCACTTTCCCTTCTTTCCACATCCTCCTTTCTCACAAAGAAATGGGGAAATGTTGACCCTAAATCAATCCTTAGGAAGCAATTCAATGTGCAGATGGTGTTACACGTACCTGGACCGCAATGAATGTACCAAACAGCTGATGACCACTAACATGGCACATACTGAAAATCACTGCAAAATAATTTGCACAAGGTTCCAGTTGTTATGTCTTGCAATGAAAAATTACTTTTACCATTTCTATTATTTTACCAGTTTCTATTATTTTTTTACAATAAAACTATTGAATACAAGTGAGTTGCCATTATAAAAAATTAGATAATTTCTCCCTCATGAAATTAAAAAGACGTTTTTATGTATTCCACTATGGAACATATGTGTATAGACATACATACTCAAAAGATTAAAAGCAAGTCATCAGGATGTATTATTACAAAAGTATCAGAATTTTTTTCGGTACTTTGTGCAGGGAAAGTTAACCCAGCAGCATCATATAACTATTCAACCTTATCAATCTTGTGGCATTGCTGATCACTTCCAGATTAGATTTAGGAGACAGAATGATCACTAAAAGCCCTGTAATGGGAACTATTATTTTTCTACAATTGAATTTTAGTCTAACAAACATCAGAAACTGTATTCCCACTCATTTCAACTGGAATTATTTTGGGTACTGTACATCTGAACAAAGTTTGATCTTGTCAGTGGTGTTTTCATGCCTCATCTAATTGGTCTGTTTTGTTTAACTTATCTTTCTCCCTTGACTTTGTGCATCATGAAATAAACTAACTAAACCCATTTGGTTTTGCATAGTATAATGAATTTTCTGGAATCACACATGCAAATAATTCAGATTTTAAAAGCTATTCTCTGATGCCAGGATTTAAACGCATTCTTAATCAATGTAATATTTGCAAAAAAAATTAAAAATCTATTCAAGCTTTGAAAATAGTTGTCTGACTGGAGTAACATGGCTAAAGAAATGTAATTGCGTTTAGGAGTTTCAGTTGTTAGCTGATGGCTGAATTTGGTAATTTCTAAAAATTGAGAGTTTTTTAAAATGTGCATTATTTATCACTATCTATGATTATGTATTTGATCACCAATAGTAATGCAATTTACTACATTTTCTGAGTTCACAAATATTAACGTGATACTTAAGACCTCCAACATATTTATGCTGTAGCACCTCTTTCCACAATTTTCCTTGAAAAATACATTAAAACCCTGTATTAGTGCTGAGCATTTGAGGGGATCAGCAGGACTGGTCTGGTCTGCATGCAGGTCCTTCAAGATGATACCGAACATGCTTAAAATTAATGGTATCAATCACTTTGTAATAACACAAGAAACAGGAAAACTGTCCACCCTAAAAAGGGCCACATATCTTGTGGGCACCATTTGCATTTAAGAAATGTTGGTCCTAAGGAAGCATTTGCTTGAGAAAGAGATTTAAATATTATTTCTTTATAGTTAGAATGGGACTGGACACTGGTAGCACATTCAGCTGTGATGACCACTTTGATCCAGCATTATTTTCTTGTTATTTCTTATTCCTGCTTAAGCATTATTTTCTTATTATTTCTTATGCCTGCTTAAGCAGGAATATGGTGTAGGCAGTGCCTTACAATTACTGTGTGTGATGTTCACCCCGCTCTTCTGATTAGATACCTCTTATCTGGTAATACAAACAAGGTGGGTAACCAGATTTTACACTCAAAGGAGGCAGAAAGCCCACAGGTGCTGTTTACAGACCTTGTTTTCCATAAATGCTGTCCAGCCAACCCTGGCATCCAGCAGGGCAGGCTGGGTGCTGTTTGCTGAACCAGGTGAAATCCCACACCCCAGCTGCAGCCAGAGAACCCCAAACACCACTGCCAGCTGTGCTCAGGCTCCCTCCTGTTTACCATCCCCAGCTGGGAGCAAACCTTGAAATCCTGGAGGAAAAATGGGCTCCTCTGTGGAGGGTTCCTTTGTTTTGTCCTTAATGGGTCACTGAAGCGGCTCCCAGACCAGGGGCTGCCACATTTTGATGAGGGGGCAAGACATCCTTATACTTTGTTTAAAGAAAATACGAGGCACCAAAACCATTCCAAACAGCAATAGCTGTAACTAAATGCCCAGGATGCTGCAGTTTGTGGTATAGGTAGCAACAGCCAATTACATTTTTTTTAACCTATGAAATGAATGGATCGAAACACTGTTTAAAATAAATAATATTTCCAGCCACAGAATTCACGGCCATTTAATTTGAAAGCAAACCAGGGTTGGTTTAATGAGAGGATCTAAAGAACAAAAGATAGCTGGCACCCTCGCCAATGATATCTATTTACAGGGTTCTTTAAGTAATACCTAGGAATAAGAAAACAAAATGAGACAAGAAAAGCCTCATAACCACTATTTTCATTATGGAAGATGATCACAAGGCAAAAAGTCTGCAAATTGCATTCAGTCTGCATTTAAAATATCTAAGCAGAGCTCAGCTTTTCTCAGAATTTGAACCAAATCCCCTGCTGGGGCAAATAGAATGATTTTTCCATTAGTTGCAACATGTGTTGATCCTTTCCTAGCTTCTCACACCCAAGCTGGACATATTTCAATCTTAGTTTTGCATGCTTTTAAAATACGATAAGCTGAGAAGAACCTGGAGATCACGGCCCAAGTTTAACTGTCCTTCCAGACCCACCTGAGTGTCCAGCACTCAGCAGTGACAATCTGCCACATAAGTTCCCAGTTAAATGATAAAACAAAACAAAAAACAAACTTTGCAGGTTTAACATTGCTTTGCATTCCTTCAATCTGAGTGAAGGGAGGCTTTGGCAGTGGTGGGCATTCCCCTATAGGGGATGGCTTGCTGATGTAAATCAGTTAAAACTTCTCTAAATGGTATCAAATCTTTTCTCCTTCACCACAAATCGTGGCATATTTACCAAAATAGATTACTAACACTGCTGTTTTTATAAAGATGGGGAAACTGAGGCATGATGCTCTTTTTGTATCTTGGGGAAACTGAGGCATCCAGCATCTAGCCATCTGGCCATGACAGTGAGTGCAGGAAGCATCAGAAGCAAGAGAAAAATACAGAAATCCCAGCTTCAACATAGACAATTTCAAATAAAGACACTGTGACTCCATGGAATAGAGATGCACATACACAGATGTGTGATTCCATGCAACTGGGAATAAATAGATCTGAACACCTACCGTGGAGGTTGAAATCCAGAAGATGATCACCCAGATGGTCCACATAGTCAATCACAGGCTGTTTCCTTCATGCCTTGTGCACCAGAGGTCACCAGGCTGTCTGTGTGCTCTCCACCGTGGCTCTCAGCTCCTTTCAATTCATCCCTTTCCCTCCTTGCTTTTTTCCCTTCCCAACTTTGACCACACTTAACCAATGTTTCTCTCCAGCTGCATCAGCAGTGACAGGACCCCCCCCTCCCCCCTCCCTGTCCACTCTCCAAACACTCCTCTTCCTCTGCAGAAGTCTCCTGTCCCAAGATCAACCAACAGCACCTCTGTTGATCATGTTCCTGCTGTTGCCTGCCTCCCTTCCCAGCTGTTATCCACTGCTATCCATGGGTGTCACTGGGGAATGATCATTCCTCATGCTCCCAGGACAAGGCACTAAGCAGGGCTCCCGGGTAAGATTATCAGCCCCGCCATGGCAGAGCTGATCAGTCATGGGGAAATAAGGATTTATTTCTGGAATAAGAGCCCTGCTGAGAAAGAGGGTCGGAGGAATGTGATTCAGGCTGCCTGCACTGCTTCTGCTCTCGACAGCTCTGCACATGCCTCCTGCAGTCAGCACGTATTCCCTGGAGCCAGAAACCAGGAGGCTGGCAGAGTCTGCTCAGGGCTGCCGGGTACCCCTGCCTCCCACCCAGCCTGGGGAGCACTGCCACAGGGGCTGAAGATGGCCTCAAGTCTGGGGTAGGCACCAGAGAAGGGCAAAGAGGGATGCTTGTCTTCCTGCCCCTTCCAAAGAGGATTATAAATGCTCCCTGGATTTTATTCTCTCATCCAACATCCAGAGAAACAGCCAGGATGTGTTTTGTCCCAGTGCTTTAGGTTGCAAGGTGTCATTGCATTTGGATCCCTGTGGTACCTCGTGGTGGGACAGATTTCAGCCACCCTGGGGTCTCCATAGGCAGTGCCTCCAGACCCCCTTCCCTGGCAGCAGAGTGAGCTTTGGTTTTCCAGGTTTTGTTTCTGTGGCAAAACTCTTCTAAAGGGCCCGTATGCTTACACTGGGTGTGGGCTCCCAGCTGACAAGGCAAGTGCTCCAAACCCTTGCTTGACAAACAGCACAATAATGAAAACATCCACAAACAAAAGCCAAAGTTTGTGCTGTGTGTTAATGCCCTTTCTCAAAGCACTGCAGTCCACAAGCTGGTAAAGTGTCACAAAACATCTTTTACCAACTTTTCCAATTTACAAGCTTTTGTCCTGTCACCCCAGACACTGGTGATGAGGCACTGCCCAAAACTCAGGGTCTGCTCCTAAGGATGTTCTCTGGATCTGCCAGTGAAGTCAATGATTATGGCCATGAAACATCTAGCTTGTTCCCTGTGCACTGAAAATCCAGCTTTTGCATGAACCAGTTCATCCTCTGAGCAGCACGGTGAAGGAACCTGGGTCTCTTAGTGAGCATCACCCTTTCCCATGCCCACTCTGACTGCAGTAACTCCAGCTCACCTCCACATCTGCTCCTTAGGGACAGGTGAATTACAATGCTTTGTTCTCCTACATCCTCCCCTCACCCCTGCCCACATCCCAGAGCAGGGGGCCATCAGCAGCACTATTTGCTCTGCATCCATGCCAGCTCTGTCCTGCCCAGCTGCTCACACAGCATCATTTCCTTGCAAAGGGCAAATGTTTCAGTCCTCCTTGCCCCAGTCTACACGAAACTTGTAGAAACCTTCGTTTTCTTGTTAAAAGGGGGTCTGAAAGGCAGCCAGGCAATGTCATTACTGTAGTCTGAAGAAACCACATTGGCAATGCTGTGTCGTCCCAGCGGGGTGCCAAGTCATTCTCTCTCTTCCTTTGGCTCAAGGAATATTTTATTATTCTGTTCATATTGCAAAAGCTTCCCCTGAAAGCCATCGCTCTTGCTCACATTTGGGGAATTGAGGGAGCTTTGCTCCTGGGTGTACTTCTGAATGTGAGGCATTTTCTGCAGTTGCCCTGGAGTTGCAGAAAAACAATGTTGGATTTAAAAAGCAACAGTGTGAACGAAGAGCTCAATATTTTGTGGCCCTCCCATTCCATTCACGTGCAGGCTGAGCATCTGAAAGAACCTGGCTGCAAAATAAAAACTGGGAAATTGTCACCCAGGGGCTGCAGGTGTTGGTGCAAGGGGACAGACAGCACCGGCTGGGAAACCTGGGAGCAGCAGCAGAGTACAGGGAATTCTCAATTCACATATCCTGAAATGAGGTCTTTGTTTAATTAGGCAATGTAGAGTTGCACCTGGCTGCGTGCACCAACCTCCCTTCCTCCTCAGCACACCCATTTTAAATTTGCCACAGCTGCTCTTTCAAGCCTATAATCCAGATCAGAATTAAAACACCAGATTTGTTTGTGAAGTCTTGAAAGACTTTAAACTTTAGTAGTAAATAAAAAAGTTACTTTGCTTTGTATTACTCTGATTGTCAGATTGTTTACTTATCAAGCACTAACCGACTTTGATGTTAAATATTTATTTATTAATACTTAAAATTTCCATTAGCTCTTCAATCTAATAGTTATTTCCTTTTTCTCTCTCCCTTGATGAGTAATTAAATTGTTTGTAATGCCTCTATTACAGCTTTACAATCAGACCACTCGTTTTTCACCTGGTGTTTGGAGTAGAGGGGTAAATCTGGGGTGAGAACCACCCTTTTAAATCCAATCTGTATTTACATTAGTATTTCTAAGGAAATACGCAGATCTGTTGGCCGGTAATCCCCTTCTTTTCACCTGGCTTTCCCACTAATTTGCTGCCTCTCAGGAAACCGTACAGAGCGCTTCCCGAGGAAGTTTTGTGTTAAAAGATGAGCGTTTTCCAAGAAAAAAGCGCCTCTGCCCTGCGTGCGGCCGCACTGTGGATCCTGAACACGACGCTTGGGAGGAAAGAAGACCCAAAGGTGTTTTTTTATTTTTAATTTTTTTTTTTTTTTTTTCATTCAGATCCCGCTGAGCTGCAGCTGAGAGCATTTCCACACACACCCCCCCCCCCGCGGTCCCGAGTGGTGCAGTCCAGCTTGGCTGCCGCGTTGCCTAGCAACAGCCGCGGCCCGCCGCCGGCCTGAGGTGAGAATCGAACCGGGCCGGACCGGGCCGGGCCACTTGTCCGGCTCTCCGGGGGGTTGTCCTGATACCGGGTTCGGGAGTGTCCGTCCGCCGGGCCAGTGGCCGTGAGCCGCTGTGAGGGGAGGCAGGGACTCCCTGCAGGGCGGGAGGGCGGACGGGGTGGTTGTCCTGGCCTGTGGCGAGGCGATTGCAAAGGCCCGAAGGGGCTGGTGCGCGACCGAGAAACTCCCCCCAGGGCTGGCGGGAGGTTGAGGAGAATGTGGCAGAGGTAGGGATGCCTGTTGTGAAGCCCTTCTGGCGGCTAAGCAGCTCTGCTAGCCTTATTACATAGAGTGGACCTCAAAAGCAAGTTTTGTGCTGCTCCTAAAGCACGTCGGTGCTTCCGAAAGACTCACGCAGTCTTGTAAGGTCATCAAACTGGATCCCTTTCGGATGGTGAGGTGTGCAGGGAGCTCTGTGAAGCACTGAGGGAGTAGAAAGCCCAAGTGCTGACAGAAGAAGGGTGATACCTGAGGGGATTTGCTGGCCTGAGGGGAGCTGAGGTGAGTTTTGCCATTGCCTCCAAGGGAGCCAGGATTTCACAGTTCCAAGTTCTCCTGTTGGTGGCTTTAACTTAAGAACATCCATCAGCCAGAGATTGCAGGACCTTGGCACCTAAACATTTGTCCTGTATTAGCCCTTTGAGGAATACTGCAGTGTTGTTATAGTTGGTGAGTGATGGTGGTAGCATCACTTTAAATTACTGGTAAGATTACACTGGGAATCCTTTGCTAATGTAAGTCTGTCTACAGCTTTTCAAACCTTGTGTTCCTGGTGAGGAATGCCAACCAAGAAGGAGGAGGATGGCAGTTGTATAAATTAAAGTTGAACAGCACGAGTGGAAAGAATGTATGCCTTATGTTTAGAATTTCATAGCATGCCTTTGTCCGAGTTTGGTTGGCCTCAGTCCCTTGTAAGAAATTTACTGTTGTGCACAATAATATAGTTCCTCTTACAGATTTTCTGTTGCAAGTGGAAAATTTGTACTTGGAGCTGGGTAGTGGAAAATATTATTGAGGCAAGGGTTCTGGTAGCACATTATTTTAAGCTTCTTGCTTATTTATTATTTAATACTGTACAAGGCCGTAAATCAAAACAGCACTTTATGAGCTTGAAGCACCTCTCAGCTTCTGCCTGGAAGAATTAAAACAGACTAGAAAACCACACAAATGCCAGAGATGAGACCATAAAATGTAATAGGGGAGGTGGACCTCTTCGGTCCTCAAAAGTACTGACCCAGGTACGCTGGGCATCACTTTGATGATCACCCCTCTGCCCTTCTTCCCTCAAACATTTACTGAAAAGTATTAATTTTAGGTTGGGGCCCTTCATTCAAGCCATTATGAAAGTGTTAAAACAATAAAACAGACACAATACCACTCCAGGTAATAACAACTCAACTTTGGTACTGTTGAATCTTGATGTGGTGCCATAGTGCAGGTCACACACAGGATCATACAAGTGAACTTTGTGGTCAGTCAGCCTTTTGTGCCCCTGCTCCAGGAGCAGGAAGGTGCCTCTGGACTAGAGCCTGGCAGAGGAGTCCATACTGTCCATATGTGCATTGGTGTTACTGTGGCACCATCCTGAGCCATGCACCCCTCTTCCTGTTCATGAAGGACTACAAAATGAAGGGTTTTCAACCCCCTTCTTGAGGCCTGCATCTTGTCTTTTTCAGTATTCAGTCCTCTGGTTCATAGGAGAGCCAAAGGCTGTGTGCTATATTTATGAAGATAATTTTTTGTGGATGGATTGTGTCTGGTGTCCTTACTGTGTAATATTTGCACTTGTCATTAGAGTAGTTTATGATCTGATAACTGTGCTTATTTAACACAGGATCTATAGTATCTATGGCCCTCTGGGTTTACAGTTATCTCCACTAAGCAAATAACCCAAAGCTATCCAAACAAAAGATTCAAATGCCAGTTTTCTTATCCCTCATATTAATATTTTAAAATTAAAAATGAATCTGCAAGTTAACAACCCAAACACTCGGGAGAGACTGGAAAAACAGCTCTCTGGAAATCAGTTTGGGTGGTGGGATTATCTGAAGAACCTGCTCTTCTTGTCTGTGCTGGGGGACAGGAGGGAAGAGAGAGATGGTTTACACAGTCCTGAGAGCCAAATGTCCCTGATAAGCCTAAAACAGATGAACATACCCAAAGTGCTGGAGTTTGCAGTGGAGCAAGGTTTCCTGGAATCACCTTCTCCTTGTACTTGGCTCACACATGGTAATCTTCTTCAGTAGGAAAGAAACTCCCTCCCCCTTCTGGGTTTTTTTAGGAGTTTTTAGGCATTTTTAGGCAACGCGTTACCAATGCAATGGAAAACACTTTGATCATTGTGCTGTTTTGATTTGCCCCCAGGTGCTGATGAGTTTTAATACCATTTGGACTCCATTTCTTTCCTAACATGGATGTGGTTCAGTCAGCCTCCACAGAAATCCCCACTGCTGAAGAATCCTTCAAGCAAATGCCCAGTGTCCTTCTGCACAGCCTAGTGGAGGAACCTACAAAAAGACATGCTGTCCCCCATCACCTGCTGGAATCAAGTAAGTTTGTGCTCTCTGATTGTACCCCAGCCTTGCAGTGATCTTAGGAGACACTTTTCTATTTTGGCAAACTTTCCATGTAAAGAGTCATGTCTCCTTAAGAGGAGAAATAATCTGTCTCATTTTTTTCTCTATAAAACACTGTGTGCAGCATAAATATATCAATGTAAGTAACAACCATCATGTGTGTTTCACTTGGTCTTCTTTTCTCCCTGTTTTATTATCTGCCTCTAGAAATTTATTCAGACCTTCAGAGGAGCAAGGTCATACAGGCTGAGCCTGCTGTGTTACACTACGGAGGGTATGAAGTTGGAAAACATCACCAGCAGACACTGGTAAGTGTCAGAGCAGGGATCTTCTGGAGGCTTATAAAAGGATAACAGAAGCTGAGTACAGTGCTGGTGGTCGTGAGGCCTTTTACTCTCTGGAATGCTCTGAAAAGCAACACTTAAAATCAGTGGCCCTGTGGTAACAAAACAGATGAGCACTGTGCTGTGTGCATCACTGCCTTGTACACTCTCTGGTTTACCTTTCTGTTTCCTGTGTCTGCAAGCAGTGTTAGCAATTATGTGACTTGCATGTCATGAACAAAGGAGTCTGCCTTAAAAATGTACTTGGGCTGTCACTGTGTCTGCAAACATGTTCACTGCTGGGAAACTTCTGAAAGCACCCGTGGCCGTCTGCCAAGAGTGATTTAATCTAAGGAAAGAAACTCAGTGTGTAGTTTTGATTGCCTTTCCCTGTGAGAAGGTTGGGTATTGCCTTCTCTTTGCTGTTTTTCTGCCTTCTTTATTCATGTGGTGAGTGCTTTGAGGCAGAGGTTGGGTGGTTATGGTGGAATAGGTTCTCCAGATATAATGAAGGTAAACAAGATGCAGGAGACTTCACAGCTGCTGGTTGCTTTGTGATCTGAAACAAAACCAGGGGACATTACACAGTTCCTGTTGATTCAGGCCTATGTAAAAGCAATGCCAGCAGATTGTTTCATTTTTTGTTCCTTTTGCACATAAGGAAAATTGGACCAGGATTTGATTCAACATGAGCATCTTCTTTAGCAAGACACTGACTTTGATTCCTAGGTAGGGAATTGTTACTTGAGTCCAGGGAATAAAAACACAGAACACATTTTTATTAGGTTCACATACTTTTTTTTTTTTCCTTTAAATTCAGAGCACATTCAGCATTATTTCTGCTAAAGTAAAAATTATTGCTTCCTTGTTTAGTACAGCTTCTTTGCTATGGGTACTCTCACAAAAAGTACAGTTGGCATTCTCAATTGACCTCATATTGTAAAGTGTTTTGCACTCTTGGCTTTATTTTGTTTTACAGAAGCTGAGAAATATTTCTGGCGATGTCATAAACCCTCACATAATACCACCCCAGACAAGGTATTTTCAGATCAAATACAACAAAACAGTGAGTGTCAGAAAGCCTTCACTCTCCTTTGCATGCAGCACCAGTTTTCTGTCATATAAGCAGCTTTTACATGTGTCCTATGTTATTTTGGGTAATTTTCTAGCACCGGCTTGTCCCTGGCTTGTCCTATGTGGTTACTGTTGATTTTTGTCCTGATGAGTGGAGGTATTACTATGACTGCATCCGAATCCACTGCCAGGTGAGGATTTGTTATAAAATATATTTACAGTTGTAATGAAATGAAACAACTATTAGGACATGAGGATAATGATAAAGTAAAGGTACAGCTAATCTCCTAGAGCCACATGGGTTTATCCCCCCTAAGTTTGGAAGCATTTAAAGTATTTCTCACTGTAAATATCCCAGAGCTGTGGGTTGAATATCTTGCTTATTCTGTTCTTCTGTGCCAGTAGATCAGTCCTTGTGCCATGCTGATGGAATGTTTTTACTGAGCAGGCTTAGAGGAGCTCTGAGGTTGCTGCAGGTTTGGAAAGACAGATAGAAACAAAGCAGGTAGAATATTGGTATCCTGAGGTGCAGCACAGTGATGATCTTGAAGATGTTTTATGTCCACTTACTGGGCAACTACTACAGAAACTTTTCCTTTCAATAGTATTTATTCATTGTAAGAAATAAAAAGATTTACCCCTTTTTTTTCAGGGAGAGGATACATCAATTGTTCCTGTGCATGCTTACCCTGTTGTGAATGTTGTAGAATTTCCATCCTTTATAAATCTATCTGATGTATCAGTTGGTAAGAGGTGAGTTAAGAACAGGCATTTGTCCACATTTTGTGAGATATGCACAGAATCTGAAAAATCTTATTTTCTTTTATTTGTACAACTTAATGTCTCGGGAACTTTAAGGAAACCAGCTACCATCTGTTTATTAGCTCCATTACTTATTCATACTTATGTACTGAAGTACACAGAATTTTCATACTCTCAAAATATAGAGAAGAGATTTGACAGAGTTCAAAATACTATTTTAAATAATAGGCAATTTCCCCAGCACAATGGGAATGCTCAGAGATGCTCCAGAGGGAATTTGAGAGTTTCTGAAGAGAATACTGGTGGTTTCAGACATTAATTTTCAACTGTATTTTTAATCATTATGCTGTTAAAAACTTCCCTAAAATCAAAGTTTTCTGAGATACTTGGTACTGTACAGAACTCAAGGCACTATGGGCTCAATCACAGCCCACTGAGGTCAGTGGAAAAGCTGCCTTTTACTTCCATAAGTGTAGGATAAGATCTATATTCTCACACCCAGCTTTCTGCTGTAGGTATAGAAGGTCCATCAGGCAACAGATGACATAATTGTCTTGTTTCTAAGTCAGTTTTGTTACCATACAAGGTCCACTATACCTTAAAAGAAATTACCTCCCCAGTATACATTTGCTCCATGAGCAGGTCATATTAAGGCAGAGAGAAAAGGACTTTTATTTTTAATTTCCTTAGGCATTTCAGAATGTGCTTTCCAAAGGAACACAGTGTATAATGCACACTCTTTGCTAATCAGCAGGGTAGGATTTCAGTCAGACAGTTTACAAAAAACAGAAATAAGACTGGGTAAAGTGGTCTTGCTTTGTAAGATGATGGATGATGTTACAGCAATGCTTTTGTGTTTCAATTTGATTCGTGAAAATAGATGCACAGAAAAGCAAGACAGCTTGAAAAGATGTGTGCTCATACCCCTCATACAACCAGCATGAAACATAAAGGGCTTTCATTAAAATCAGGCCAGGACATCATTACTTCTGCCAGGGTTTAAGCCCAGTCATTCTGATGTGCAGGGGTTTTCAATGCTTAGGAAGACTGCACAGTCTTTTCTCATCATCTGCCACAGGCTGGGCATGGCAGGAGGCTGATTTCTGGTTCTATACTTTCTGTTGCTCCAGTTCAGATTGTTTGTACTTGCTAGATACTGCATATGTGAGGGTGCACATAAATAACTTCTGAAATTTAATAAGTTTTTCTGTAATCAGATTCTGTATGGGTAGGAGACAGTAAGTCAAGATATAAAATACTAAGCATTCAAATCAAGATTTAGCTCTCATTTCTTCTCTGAGTGAAGGATCTTAAATATTTTGCTGTTTTGGAAAACTGAATAATCAGTATTTCCACATTAATAAGTAAGCTGCTCTTTTGAACACAGATAAATTCAGTTCATATCATGTATAATATAATTTTTCAGCCTGTAATTGATGATCAATTGTAGATTCCTTCATTTCTTTCTTTCTTTCTCTCTTTTCAGTAGGGAGTATGTTATCCCATTGCAGTGCAGCTGTCCAATAGATTTTGAATTCCACATTGATTTTATTCAGCCTCACAGAGCCTTCACTGTCCAGCCAACATCTGGTAAATAGAGCTTAATTAAAATTCTGAATGTTAAATCCATATTTATTAAGTGCAGTTACTTGTGTCAGGGTAATCAATGCTGTACAGAAAAAGCTTTTGCCTCTGAGTGTTTTCAGGTAAATGCATGCTGATAAATATTGGTCCTCTCCAGCCTCATGGCAAATTGCCCTCTGTGGTGGGTAAATTTCTTCTGTAAATGCCCAGCTGCAGATCTCTGGCTAAACAAAGGCTGCCTCAAGCAATCTGTATAGACTTTGTCTGCTCCCTTTGCTGGTGTGGCCTTTGGAGAGAGGCAGGAAGCCCAGCATTTACCTCTTTTTCACACCTTTCCCCAAGGTCTGTCTGGCTCCTGCCCTATTAAAGGAACAGGTATCTGTCTTTATGGAATAGTTGTGCATCATGCTATGTGATGGGGGCACCATGGAAAAGGTGACCTCTGCTCTACCAAACATGTCCCTGTCCCTGTGCATGTTTTTCCCCAGGGATCTGGAAGAATTTGGTAGAATTGTGTCTGTTGCTTCAGGAACCATTGCAGTGATGAGCACAAAGCACACTGCTCTGGGTGTTTCCTGGGATGGCAGTGGATATGAGATTCAGTCTAGAGCTCTGTGTACAGGCTTTATAAGAGGCAAAACTTCTGGCTACAGTAGCTCAGCAATTTCCATGCCTTGTGTATTTGGAAGAACACAGGGGAATCTGTTTCTAATGCTTTGCTCATGAAAGCAGGAAGTGCCTGGCAGCTGCAAATGAAGAGTTTGTACATCAGATCAATCATTTTCACAACAGTAGGCAATATTATAGTTTTTCTGTCAAATCTCTCTCCTATTGCAAAACATCTCCTGTTATCTGGCCACTGATAGGTCTTGAAAGATACTTTGAGACCTGAAATATTTTCCAGGCCTATTGCCATCCATTCAAGCTCTGATACTGTTTAAAAAAACATGTAGTCCAGAATCAATGTCAGGATATTTACATAGACTCATGTTAGAGGGACTCTTACTGTTTTTCTTCTCTAATCCCAGGAATCATCCCGGGCAATGGGAAAGTGGAATTAACTGTGAAATATTCCCCACTTGAGTATGGAACAGCACAAATGACAATGCAGCTACGGATTTCAGAGTTTCACTCAAAACCCTATGTATGTGTATTCACAGGAACATCAATGCCACATCTGGGTCTAATGTATGTGTGACTGATCTTTGAGTATGTTTGCCCACTGCTAAAAATATCTATGGAATAGGATTTCATGCCATTTTGCTCTGATAATTTTAAGCATTTGTATCTATGGAGGCTTAAAATACACTAATGCAACTAGAGTGTTAATAAGTGTACCTGTTATTTGCTTGGAACACCCTTAATCTGTGTGAAGTGAAATTATACCAAAATAAAAATAAAAAGAACTTTCAAGTCCTTGAAGAACTGTTAAGCATCCTCAGCTTCTGTTATGCTTGCTTTATGTTATTCTTACTGCTGAGGCCCTGCAAGACACAGGAGTTTTAAGCAATAACCTCTTTTGGGCTGTACTTAATTTGTTGTGAACTCAGAATATTAGAAAGTTGGGTTCCAGTTGTAATCTGGGAGACAGATTTCCAGTCTCTGTATATCTAAAGGGGGTATAACAAATGTCCCAGACTTACACACCATTTACAGCATACTTATAAGAGTATTATGTGTTCTTTTAACACCTAGAAAACAACATTTTGACAAACAAGGAAGTTGTACAGAGAGAAGAGTTTTGTCTGCAGGAAAATCCATGGTGTGGAGAAGAAACCAACCACGACTGAGGCCTATTCAAAAAGTAAAGGTGTGAAGAGACAATAATCACAAGTACTTTTCTGGGCTGAAAATTTTCCTTGTTTCTGTTTCTATTCACTTATGTCTTGTAGGAAATAGAATACCAGAACCTCATATTCCCCACAGACTTGTCAAATCCATATGCTGTAGCCACTGTTTTGAATCAGAAACCAGGCAAACTGAGGAGGAAGGACTTGAAAAAAGGTAATGTAACTGATCAGCATCAGCTTGGTCTTAGCATTATTTGTAGGCTTCTAATGAGGAACTGAGATGCAGAATTGCTGAGGTAGTGTGGTTATAGTTTCAGTAAGAAATTTCACCTTAGCATTATGAATTAAAGAGTTACATTATAATGGGTAGATTTCCCCATTGAAAATTTGATCTAGTTTGAGGTGTCTGTGGCTTTCTGATATTCCTGCAGCCCTTTGCCAAGGCATTGAACGAATACAAACCAGACAGATGAAGGAAGCTGTATTTCAACAAAAAGTCAAGCAAAATATTCAGGAAGAGGAAGCAAATCATTTGAAGTGGTACGTGTTAGTTAATCACATTTATAACATTAGGGTTAGTTTACCTGAGGCCTCTGTGAATGGTGTATGCAATGTCCACAAGTGCATAATGCTGCCATTTCATGTTACTGTTGTAATAATAATTTTATGTTACTGTTGTTTTAATTTCATTTTTTTCTCTTCTAATGGAGAGGAGTCTCAGTAGGTAATCCATAGCAGTACCTACTGAGGTCTTTGGCTGTGTTATGGTTGCATTCAAAACAAAACCTGCTGAAAACCTTGTTCACCTAACCTTCATGCATCCCATATTGTGCCCTTAAGATCAAATGAAACCTTTGGGATGGTTTTCAGTAAATCCAGGCTAAAATGTGTAATGAGTTGAGCAGAATTGCACATCAATTGTACATCAAATGGCATAAAGCAAAACACGTGGATGTGTGTGTAACCTCACTGGCATCATTTGCAATCCACAAATCTCCTCTCATGCTGAATGTTACAGAACCCTAGACACCTTAGGAAGAGGACAATCACTCTGTTAGCCTTTAAGGAAAGCAGAATGTGCATTAAGTAAAGCATTTTTCTTGGCTCCACTGTAAATGCAGGCAAGTTCATAAAGGCAAAGATCCAGTCTCTATGGAATTTAAAAAAGAGGTTATTGAAAACCGACAGAGGGAAGAAGAGCAATATAAGGTTAGTCTTAGCTGTTTTTTCTATAAATTTAAGCAAACATGTGTTTTCAAACAGTGCAAGTCACTAGTGAATTTTATTAAGCCAAATATGCCTTCAGTTCTTCTTTTCTGGGTGATTCTGGCTATGCAAATGACTTTTGTTTCACTAGGAAAAGACATTATTTTACTTTGTTTGATTTGCTCAAGGATTGTAATAGTCACTCCTTAGAAGGGAATGAAGACTGTGCTTTGTCAAGCAGTTCCAGAGTGTTACATTGTGAGTTCCAACAGTTTTAAGGGAGAAAAGAATTAAGGGGATGCTTGGTACTAATGTGATTGTTCTTCCTGACAAATTAGATCCAAAGAGGAGATCCTGTCATAGATCAGGAGTTTCAAAGGAATGAAACACAAGTTTTTTCCATACGAGTTATCCGGCCTGTGGACCAGGTTTGTTTATGTTATTATAGCCTCCTATATGTCATTATCACCTTCTAAGCTATCAAACAGCCACTGATATTTGGCACTTTTCTTCCTAATAGTCCCATTTCTCTGTCAGTATTTCCCATTTTAATTTTAGTACAGTAGGGCAAGCACTGTGCTACAGCTTCTGATAATCTGATATCAGAGAAATCTGCAGGCCTAAACTGAGAATCAAATTGCTTGTTTCTGAAAAGTCTCTCAGGAGTATTTCTCTCATAAATTTAAGCATATAACAAGATTTGCAACTGTTTTCTGCAACCAATGCTTAAAACATTTTCATTTGACTTAATTTCAGTGTTTAGAAATAATTGGATTCAGGCCAAGGAATGGCTTGGAATGAAGGAAATTCCTCTCTTGTTTAGTTGTAAAAAGGGTGACCTTTTTCTTTACTGTTTCTTTTTTTTTTTTAATATTATACAGTATCCAAGTGTCCATCCCACATTTGACCTGCTCAGGAATGACCCTTGGGACCACAGAAACAGGATGTTAAGGAAATTTCAAAAAGTAGCATACAAGGTAACATGAACTACCAGAATGCAGTGTGCTGGCATGACATCTTGGAAATATAACATAAGAACATGGAAACTAACATGTAAGGAGGCTTCACAGCTATCCAGGGATGTGCTAGTTTCATAGAAGTGTCTGCTTCACCAGGAATTGTTTTGTAATCAGGTGGTGCTTAGTATTGCAGTCAAAATTAAAGAAATGCAGATCAATTTAGATTTTTTTTTAAGTGAAAAATAATTTTGCACAAAGAAATAATATTTCAAAGGGCATATAGAATAAGGTGCCCAGTTTTGAGCCCTTAGTACAAAAAAGACATCAATAAGCTAGAGTTCATTATAGAACCACCAAGATAGTTGGGGTCTGGAGCACTCATTCTGTCAGGAGCCTGGAGAGGGAAAGCAGAGGGAGAAAGCAACACTTTCCAACACCTCTGAAGAGGTGGCTGATGGTGGAGACAGAATTTTTGCAATGGTGCATGGTGGGAACATGAGAAACAACAGGTGTAACTCTAGCCCAATATAGATCATGTATAAAAAAAGCTTTTTTCACTGTGAGGTCAGTCAGTTATTGGAGCTGGTTGCCTGAAGAGGTTGTGCAGTCTACTTTCTTGAGTGTTTTCAAGACCAGACCAGATAAAGCCTTGAACAACCTGGCCTGATCTCATCTCTAACCTTGCTTAAACAGGAGGTTGAACTAGCTCCTCCAAAGATTCCTTCCAGCCTGAAAACCAAAAGCTAATTAGTAAAATAACTTCTCTCATTTGGTTTAAATAGTACCTTGCATCTCCACTGCTCTTTTCCCAGTAAATCTAAATGCAGTAAGCAATATGGAAATGTCCTTCTCTTTTAGTATTGGGTTTGGATATTCTTCTCCAGTCTATTCACAATATTAGGACCAACTGATCAACTGGCTGTTTGCCCATTTTTAAATCTGTATGTGCCAACAGACACAGCTACAGGGTTAAGACCTGGCTAAAGAAAGTCTAATTAACCTATAAGACTAAATGAAATTTTTGACTCTTCTGTTGCATAATGTCACAGTAAAGTTGAGATCTATTTAACAGCTCTCCTTCCACTTTTTCTCCCTCCTAAAGAGAAAATCTTAGTAAAAATTCTGAGAGAGATGTCTGAGTGAGGTCTATGGAATAAATACAGTTGTAATGTATATGTGTTTCTATGGCTGTAAATCTAGAGTTTTTGGCTTAATATTGAACTTTGAAATCATTCTTTCAGATTACAAATCAGATTCGGCTAAATAATTTACTGCTTCTATTCCGTGGGCAAACCAAAGAAGCCAGAGGTTTGAAGGAAAGCTCTGTGTCTGGTAAGGAGTAGAAGAAAAAGGTGATATTTTTCACCATGAATTTTGATAATTTAGGTTGTACTGCAGCATGTCAGGTCTATTATATATAAACTTAAATTCCTTTTAAAGGAGTCTTACTAAGAAGAGAAGTGTGACAAGGCAGAATCATAGAATACTTTGGTTTGCAAGGGACTTTTAAAGATCCCTTTAGTCCAGCCCCTCTGCAGTGAACATGGACATCTTCATCTGGATTAGGTTGGTCAGAGCCCTGTCCAACCTGACCTTGAATGAGGTCTGACACTTGAATGACATGAAAGCAAAATATCTGAACTCAGTGAAATGAGATATGGGAGCCATGAGTTACATGCCTGGGTGGCTGGTACTGGGCTGAGTTTTCCTGTTTATAATTTTCTCATCCAAGTGCTTTCAGGCAATCACTTTACAGTGAAATGAAATTATGGGCTGGGAAAAGTCCCTTGTTCTTTAACACAGATGAAAACTGGACTTGGATGGGGCTCACAGTTGAGTATACTGATGACTGAAGACAATTTATGTCTCTCATTTCCCACTCCCTTCTACAAAAACAATTTGAGACTGAAACACTTCTCCATATCAGGTCTTTTCCTGTTTCTGCCAGTGGGCATTTTTAGTTCCCAGTTTGCAAGAGTTGCAGGGATGCTTCAAATAGAAGGCATAATGGCAGTTACTGTAAGAGTGGGCTTCTGATTTGTCTCTGCCTTGATGAATGGACTGAGACAGAGGACCATGCTGGAATGAGGGGGCTGTGATGTCCTTTTAGAAAAGGAGAAGCTAGATCTGTCTGATAGTCAAGGTATTGTGCCTGCATCTTGTTGATGTGGCTATTAAAGCCTTGAGGAAACATTACCTTAATTTTTATATTAAAATTACTAGACATACTGTCTTAGGAAGATCTTAAATGTATTTTGTGGCTTGATGCTATTTTTGAAACAGTGTATGAAGGTGTATTGCAAAACAGTAATATTTGCTTTCCATTCATGGCAGAAGGTGGGAGTTTCAGCAGACCAGAGAAGAGTGAAGAAACTCAGGGCTTTTCTTCTCTCAGCACTGAAGATCGTGTGTTGCCTTCTGAAGTTCCCTTTTCCAGTTCTCGCCGTGATTTGGTAGGTACAGTAACAAAAAAGTTGGCCAACACTCAAGGTAGATTGTTGTTGAAGACATTGACCCCAGGCCTGGTACTGCCTTTATTATAGATTTAAAATGTGACTGGTGTTCTGGGATTCCAACAAATTAATTAAGGATGCTGCTGAAAACAGTAAAAAAAAAATCTTTGCATTCTCTTAATTGCATTCTAAAATTCTGAGTAATTCATTAGTGATCAGAGTTAGTTAACATCTGTGATTTTGCAGAAGAAAATAACTTAAAAATAACTGAAATACCAAAATCCTAAAAAGGATAAGAGAACTGTCAAACAAAGTGTTTGCATAATTATTTCCATATGTTATCTGTCAGCTGTGCTGATGGATTGCTGCCAATGCAAAATCAAATGCCTACCTTATAGTGGGTTTTAAACACCATATTATTTTAGGCACCTGATGCTCCTGGCTTAGTTCCTATCAAATCTGTAGATGGGAAAGTCAGACACATTCTTCCTTTTTACGACTTGAAAGTGAGTCACTACAGCTCCCTCAGCTGTATCACATTTCTGTTTTTCACTAATCCAGAGAGATGTGTTTTCTGCCTGATTCAGTGGCCCCAGTATGCAGCCCAGTAGAAATGTTGCCTTAATACAGCTGTTAGATTAGCATTAGAAACAAATCTTAGCTGTTTCCAAAAGGAACAACCTTATAGTTGACAGCAATGGTCTCTTTCCAGAGAAATTAATCACCTCAGCTGAAATTATTATATCTTAAACAATAAAATCCTCCTATGAATGAGGATACTGGGAGCTCTGCATGCCACACATTTTTTCCTTTGATTTCAGACTTCTGTAACAGTGACATTGTTAAAGTGTCTTTCCTTTTAGAAAGTAGTGGAAGACTGGCATCCAGTTCAGCATGCTTCCCTCCTTTATTCCTGCACAGGAAATGCAAATACTTCCTTGAAATATATAACATTTTTTCAACTTCAAGTTACAGAAACATTTTTTCTCCTGAATTCTAAACCCAGAAGCTTTCTTGTATCATCTTTTCCCCTTGTTACACATTGCTTCATCTGTCAGTGTTATGCATATTACTTAACACAGCTTTTCTCCACCCAGTTAAGTTCAGGGGATTTGATCAAGAAACTGTAAAATCCATGATCTCATAGAAAAGCAAGAATGGAATTTTTCCTTTGTGCACTCGTTCAGTTTATTCTGGTGAAGTAAGGCTTCTCAAAGTTTTGGTCATATACCATGTTCCAAAATAGTGATCCAGGTATCTTTTACCACAGACATGGGATAAGGGTTAAAGCTGGAATAGTCCATTCCATCTGTGACTTAATCAAAAGTGATTATTTTAATCTGCTGCAACATATCTTTTTTATTCACACTTAGGTTCCTCGGCATGCCAGAATTATGAAGTTTCAGCCTTCAGTCATCAGACCTACCCAACCACTGAGGCAGGCAGCCCAGGTAACAAGTCATCTCAAATGCAGACTTTGCTGAAGTCTCTACCAACTCTAAATTTGTATAGTTATTTGTAGAAATATTTGTAATTTCTACAGTTTTCTCTCAAAGTTTTATATAAAAAGGCTTACTACACTCTGAAAACCTTTGATGTCTATGTTTTCCAAGGATGAGTTGGTTGGAGCAGTTGCTTCTCCTGAAGAGCAGTTTAGCCAGATCTCCCAGAGAACAGATTTGCACAAATCATCACCAGAAGAAGTAGCAGAAAGGGACAGCAGCCTCTTAAAACTGGTTCCTCCTCAAGCTTTAGTCTACCCTATGGAGAGCAACCCACTTCGCATTTTTGTAAGTAGAAGTTTACATCCACAGGGAGCCTGAGAAAGGAGGCAGAAAGGTCATTCCTTCATCAGAAGTCTGATGTGGAATTGGTGGGCAGTTGTCTTACTCAGATTGGTGTAAGACTATCCAGAGTGGGAGTAATCCTTCAAGGTTCAAGCCCTGGTATGTAGAAGTCAGAGATCTCTTCCCACTGAGGGCACCATTTCACTATAAAGTAGAATTTGATCAGTTTAGGAGAGGGATGAAAAGACAAAGTTGTCAGTGATGTCAGGGAACTGGAGACCCTTCCAGTTGTGCTCTTCACAATGGTCACTGGTCCCAGGGGGACCTGGGGCCCCTCTCTTCTTTTCCATTTCTTTCTCCATTTCAATGTTCAAAGAAAAGCCATGACCTCAGCATCTCAGTCCTTCTATAACCTCAAGCTCTTGGCCAGGAACGTGGTAAAGGTGCAATCTCTTCCTTCTCTTCAGTTAGGGGAGGCCAGTTCTGCCTGATCCTCTGGGAAAGAGGGGAACTGGGAAACTGGGAAAAGTGAAGTCAAACTCTTTGCTCACATTGTGTCCTGCTGCCCCAGAGTTTCCAACACTTCTCATAGCATCCCAAATATTTCCAAATTATTAGGCACAGAGATAAAAAAATTACAATCGCATGCATAGGAGGATTTTCTATTACTTAATTATCATGTAGATTGTGCTGCTTAGCACCAACTACAGAAGCCATTTCCCTCCCAGCCTCGAGGTCCCTGAAGTGTGTCTGAGCAGGCAGGGACAGCTGTGTAGTTCAGGGCAGTGCTGTGGGTACAGGCAGCACCTCTGAGCCAGCCTGGCACTGTGTCTGGCTTGGGTGGCTCTGTCTCTCAGCATGACTTGGCTGCAATGGCCCAGAGCCCAGTGTGCTAGGCAGGTGGTTTTGGCATAAGATATATGGTACAGACTTGTCCTCACTGCATGTGGCCACGACTCCAGTGAACTTAGTGGTAAGATCCTCTGTGCAGCTCTTTCATCCCTCTGTCATGTCAGTGTAGGAGCCAGGCACAGCCTGATCCCACACTACCCAGCATTGACTCTGCTGAGAAACAGATTGCTGGTGCATTGAAAGAGATGGCAAAATGCTCCCTAACTTCCACCACAGCAAGGCTAGTTCCCATCCTTTGATTCTGAAAATTAGCAATGGATTTTGTTGTAGCCAGTTTTTTTCTTCCAAAGTTGGGAACAACACCTAAATTGCTGTATTTTAGACAGCAGAGAGTATGGATGGACCAGATCATGGGTCTGTGATTAAGGGGAGAGATAGGAAACAAAAGGTTGAACTGAATGGAACAGTCACAGTGAGACAATGGTATGAATCTAGGGACTTCATTTGTAAGAACTGAATTTTCATCAATTTAGTTCTTTATGGTGCTCAGAATTACTTGCTACAATTGTCTCTTCATTATTTTTAGAACCCCACTCCAGGATTAATTCCAGTTTTACCTCCTTTGGCCTATTCTGAAACAAATATTGAATATCATCTTTGTCCTCATCCAAAATATACCTTTACCAAGGAATGCCCCAAAGGATCCAGTATTCCAGTCACACAAAAGAAATTTCTGCATCACAAGGTACAGCTTTTTGGGTTTATTGTATGGGATACCTGACTTGGATATGTTCTTGCTGAGATTTGCTCCAAGGAATCAAAAAGGAAGATGGTCATCCTAGATGGAAAACATTTACAAATATAAATTATGCATGCATCTAAATAGTCAGTATATGGGTCATAATAACTTGTTCTTGTTAGGCTTTATCCATGTCTCTTTATTTATCCCTGAGTATTTCTCTGCTCTTTCCTGCTTTTCATTATCTATTTACAATAGACATGGTCTCTTTTCATAATCTTGCAGTGGAGGAAACATCTTTTAAATATGATGAACTGCAGCTCCCCAAATTCTGTTCTCAGCCAAGAAGTTAGGTGCTCTGTGGTGCAAGCCTCTCTCCCCACTGCACTGTGTGTTAGTGCTCTGGTCACTGTAGCACTTGTCATTTCAGGAAGTGATTTGTGGAGTAATGGAATGGAGAAGATTCTTACCTGTGCTGTATTCCACTTTTTCTAACACTCCCTCATTGACAACTTCAACACCTAGGTAAGAAAGAATTTTAATATGGAGTGTCTCTCCCCTGCATCAGTTTCTGCTGTCTGGTTTTGTTGACCAGTAACTGGTCCCATAGATAAAAGTGGGCCTGTGGGTGGAATTAATGCTGCTCAGAAATCCAAAACCAACAGGGAAAACCCCTACTGACCTCCTTGAAGGGTAGGTTAAGAACAATATCATTAGAGTTAATACCTAGCCCTAGAAGGAGAGTTCCACTTTGAACTTCCAATAACATTTATCCCAAATCCTTTTTGATTCAGTGCCAAAAGACCCCAGGAGGTTCAAGCTTTGTCTCTCCTGCAGAGGTAGAAATGGTAAAACCTTTAATGTATGGGCACCTGCACCTAGTGGTAGCCCATGTCTCTCAGGCTCACATTCCCTCATATCACATCAGTTTCCAGAAGTATTTAAAAGTACATCAACTTCTTTGTAACTACAACTACTGTGAAGCTTCAAAAGATAATTATTGAGTGCAGTTACTCTCTGCCCATCTTAAACTAATGTCATTGCCATCACAGGGATCCTTACAGTTTAGATATGCTTCCAAGAGATGTGCCACCAATGCTGGATGACTTACCTGAGAGAGACAGGGAGAACATAATTGACCAGTAAGTTTCTCCTCTTATTTTGTTTTCAGTGTGATTGACTATGTTTTAACCACTCATATGGATGTATCTAAAGCTGCCCCAAGAGACCCTCAAAGGCAAAAGCACAAAGTTCCTCTTGCATAGAACATACTTTTTTGTTGTTGGCTAAAACATGCTTTTAAAAGGATAAGGCTTGATTATTCTATGTCTTATTAATTTTTAGTGAGACAGGTGAAACTGAATTCAAAATCACTCTTACTCCGGAGATGGTGAAAGCTGAATTTCCACAAGTTGGGCAGGCATTCTCAGAAGAAGGCAAAGAGCAATCAGAAAAAGAAGAAAGGTAAGTATAATTTGAAATTACAGGAGAGGAATGGGAAGGAATCTGAAGATAAGCATACCCCTCAGAATTACATTAAAAAGCCATACCAGGGTGATCTAGGTGCTCCATCATGAGTGGGATGCAGGTCTGGTGCTTTGAGCAAATTTGTACTGCAAATGTGATCTCTGGGCTGAACGTCAGAAGGCAGCTGTGAATGGAACATACTGGCCTGCATGTCTCTGACTTCAGTGTTAGCAAAATGGTCTAACACTCCAGACAGTTTTCTTGCCTTCATGGAGATATTCAGTGTTCTTGTGCCAGTGGCATTTTGCTTTTCAGTGACCTTTTTGGTTAGATATTTATTAATGTTGGCAGAGAAATGAGCCCTCAGAATGAACCCCTGGCATCATGATTTTTCTCAGGCTCTTCTTAGGGGTGGCTCACATTTGCTCTGCTGTCCAAGCTTCACACTCCACTAACAAACATTGTATTTTAATAAACACAGAATTTACCTGCTGCCTAAAATGTTGTAAACTGGACACTGTAAAGGCCTTTTGCTTTCCATGTTGTCAGGCCATGGTTGTTCACAGTTTCACTCTTTTTCCAGTTCTTCGTAAGTAGTGGAACACCCTCTGTGTTCATTATAAAACAAGAGAGAAAGTATGTGTGAGTGTCTCTCCCTGTGCTTTTGTCAGCATTCAGAAGTAGCTCCCCTGGCTATTATAAATACAAATGCCTTTTTAAACTTCTTGCAGAGACCTGCACAGCCATTCAGAGGAACAGATTGAGCCTCAAACCAACAAGCTCAGAGAGAAGGTTCAAAAACATGTGGAGAACTTGAAACTGACAGCACTTAATAAAACCCTTATTCTGGGTTAAGAGTTGTTTTATGAAGTCCAGAGTTTGGCACTTACCCTGTTAATGCATGAGGCCTCCTGTGTCCCAGCTACATGTTCAGTGAGGTCAGCAGCTCCTGATGCAATGAGAAGAGAACCACCAGTAACCACCAGAACCACCAGTAAGAGAACCACCACCACCACTTCTGGCAAGGATTCTCACTGTGGTAATTACACCAACCACAGCAGTTGCTCCAAAGAGAATCCTCAGTGATGTACCTGCTCATTTTGTTCTGGTGTGAAGGACCAGAAAACCACAGTACTACCATGTAAATAGTTTGGTAGTTCTTTAGAGCCCACTGTTATCAAATAAAATGTGAAAAGTCCTCATGAACAAATTCTTCTAATTTTGTTTTCTTAGTTATGACCTAACTTTAAAATATTGCAGGTAAGTCACTAAGTCTCAGACTTGACTGTAGATTTAATTAGCTGCTAAGAGCTTTAATTCAGTCTACAGCTCTCTTGGCAAAAGGGTGATGGACTGGAGCAATGAATTCCTACCTTAGGAACTACACCCTGAGCATTACAGTTCACTGGAGGTTTCTCAGCACATCACCATTCAGCTGAGATGGCTGCCACTGTCTTGTGGGCATGCTGGATATCAGACAAAATGGGATTTATCCATAGTGAGCTGATGGCTCATTTTGAAGAGTGCTTCAGGCTGTCTGTGCTGAAAAACATGGATCTTCTAGTGGAAGAAATAGAAAATGCAGCAATACATACTATGTTCCTAAAAGCCAGACTTCTTCCCAGTCATATGTAAAACCCCTAAGCAAAGAAATTCAATCCAGAGAGAGGAGATCAGTGTAGACAAACTGTAAAAAGCTCAGAGAGATAGAAAAGGGAAAAACAGGGTGAAAATAAAACTGTAGAATAGCTTGCATTACACTAGTTACGTACTATCTGTGCTCACTTTAAAGAAATTAGTAGCTGTTAAGTTTCTGCTGTCTAATTGGCAGGAGGCTGCTCAGAATGCAGGTCTGGATGTCTGCAGTTTCTCTGACTACAAACAGCTGCTTAAATATGTACACACTGGTCTTGGCTTTGCAGGTCCTAAGGAAAGTGGTTGATCTTTTAAGAGGCACACTAGGACTTGAGCATGTTTCTTACCCATGACAAAAACGTTCTCACAATTTACAGTGAAACCATTCACACTTCATAATTCTTAGTTTAGGTTAAATCAAGCTTAGATAATTCTTAGGAACTGTAATCCATCAGCTAAATTTCAGTGTCTAGTAAGGATGGAGTAAGTGTTCAGAAGCAATGGTGATTAACTAGAGTTGAACTTTTTTACAGGAGCACCCTCTTTCCTCCCTTCTCCTCCAGACTTTCCTGGTTATCCTGATGGAAAGTAGTCATGGTTCTCCATTCAGTGGCTGGACATCAGCCTTCAAAGAAATGAACTTCCTTTCTTCTTCAGGTGATCTCATTTCTGCATTTCAAAGCTGTTATGGGACAGGTTTCACTGTGCACAAAAGGTAAGAAAAACCTTGCCCTGAATTTTTCCTAAAATACACAGGTACTGTTTCAACAACTAGGAAAGCTCAGACCTCTGTGCATTGTATGCTGTCATGATACCTCATAATATGACATTTACACAAGGTTATCAGCTATCAGAGGCAATCCAGATGTGTCCAAGAACATGAATTTTTGCTCAATAATTAGAAGTCTTAGATTTTCATGTATCAGACCACTTAAATATTCTGGTTGACCACAGAACACTTTCCGATGTGGGATATAAACTATTAAGAATTAACTTGATGACTGTTTACAGTTCTGTGCCTTTTCAGTCCTTCATGAAACAGACTGAGGCATTTCAGAATATAAATCAGAAAAAAAAAGGCAATGATGTAATTGAAATTGTGCTTTTGGTGTAATGTTACCCAGTGCACTGGAATGTTTCTGACAGATTATCATTTATAACACACTGAACCAGACCATGACTTTTGGAGTGCATTTATATACAGAAAATATACATAAATATTTGTTGAAAAGACTGCTAATACCTGTTAAGAAACACTCAGATGCCTTATAGTGTCTTTTTTAAGGATCAGCCAGCAGGATTCGATAGCAATTGTGTGAAATGTCAACATTCAAGAGTGCTCTTTAAAACAGCATTAGTGCAAACTTCAGCCCTCAGGCTGTTTTTACAAACTGTGGAAAACAGTTTATTAAGGCATGTTTTAATCTGCTTTCTTATGCCTCTACTAAAGATGCAAATCACATTGTTTTGAAGGAAATAGAGCATTCAGTTCTGGATTAATCCCACAAAAGTGCAGATTTAGTTTACATACAGATAGCAAGCTAGGATTTATTGATATGTTCTATATAGCCATGTTTTCATGCATTCTAATGTTAATTTATGGGATGCCTTATTTTGGGAATCAAAGGGCTGCATTCTTACTGATTTAAGTGAGAAAATAAGAATGTGGAAATTGATGTGCAGAGTCTGACAAGGTTATTTCCATTCACTACAAATAAAATTGCTGCTGCTTCCCTTGTTTGGAAAGGATTAATTGACTAAATGACAATGCAACTGTTTGGCCAGCTAAGGTATATCCATCTCACCTGAAAAAGCCTGTCTTATTAGCAAGGTTGATAAACACTTATTCATGCTTTAGCTTTTCTCCCTTTTATTACATAAGAAATTACATAAGAAATGGGCATTAACCTCTAAATCAAATCAAAGGTGCATTTGAAAAATGAAGAAAATGTTAATGTTTTCATATGGAAATGATCCATGAGCTTAAGTGCTCTGTAACTGGGTTATTAATCTCATTTACTTTACTATGATGAGAGAAAACCCATAAGGTCTTTAAAATGTAAATTAATTATATTTTATAAGAAGGCTGGGAGGAAAACAGCGGTGTGTGTCTGATGTCAAGAAGTGGGTGAAATTATATTTTCATCTGAAAAGAATAGTTTAATGAACACCCAAAAAAAGAAACCTTGTTACCTCTGGATTTGTAATGCAAGGTTCAGGTATTCCAAGCTGTAACTGAAGCTTTTCTTATGGTCCGAACATTTATTTGGCCTCTCTCCTGCACAGGTTTTTTGTGTGTCTAATGAGAGCTATGCTCAGACTGCATCCTTTGCCTTATGGAAACACTGTGAAGGTTTCTCTCCAGCTGTTTAACCATGGAGAATTTTAATTCCTGCTGAGACCTCTCCTGCTCTTTCCCTTTGGTTGGAAATAGGCAGCAGCTTTATCTCACTTTATCAAGTGAGATAAACACTGTCATTTCCTTAGGTAACTGTGAGAAAACAGGGAATGGGGACTTCTCTGTGTACTAGTGTTGATAAATTTATCTGTAAATATAATTGTGAAATGCTGTTCTGCAATCAGTAATTGCCTAATTCATATGGTTCCTGGATCAACACCAAACAGGTGTTGTGCTGAGGACTTCTGTGACCTCTGAACACCAGAGCTGTCACTGATGTACCTAGGTTTTGCACAGAAGTTATTTTAAAGCAGGGTTGGTTTAAAAAATTTTTTTTCTGCTGTCAGCCCGTGCAGAGTACCAGCACTGGTTGTTTGGAATTAGCCCTCTTCTTCAATCAGTTGTAGTTGGCAGTATACAGTGATAAGAGGGTCTTCTGAAAATATTTGGATTTCTTTTTTTTTTTTCTGAGATGTAAAAAAAACCTTCTGCCAGGACTCTGAGGACTTTTAAAGAAGTGAGCAGTCTCTACAGCTGTTTGGGCTGGTAGCACAGGAATCATACATTGCCTGAGCAAGCTCCAGCTGCCTGCTGGCCAAAGGGTGGTCAGTGGTAGCCACTTTGGTGTTGGGCCCTAGAGGGCTGTGAGGAACAGTGCCAGAGCCAAACACATTTCCTCTCTGGGCCTTGTGTGGGATCCTGTCATTGCCCAGGTCTCAGCATCTGTTCAGAAGAGACCTTGTGTCATCCCCAGAGTGGAGTCCCATGCATACTGCTCCCACAGACTGAAGGGCTGCTACAGAACTGTCATGATGCTTCATTTTTGTGGGCAACTCAATTAATGTGTCATTTCTCCAAAGCTGGAATTTCTCAGAAGTCTCCCATAAATACTGCTGTCCTGCACCATTCTTTCACGGGCTACATCCCTCTGTGTCTCTAAGAAAGCTGTATTCCTCAAAACAAAAATCAGTGCAATATCATGGCAATAAATTCAACTGTAAAAAGATCCAGAAATAACATGATTTGGCAAAAAAAAAAAAAAAAAATAAAAATCCAGCTATATCTGACAGGGCTATTTTGTGCCACTTAACACCTGCAGAAGCTAATTGGTTGTGAGGGACTTCCCAGATTATGTCTGTATGACCACAGCAGGAACTTGAAAATTAAATTAAGCAGCTCCTGAAAAACTCCAGGTGATTTCAGAACACCTGCAGGAAGTATTTTTCCAAAGCACTGGTACATCAAAAAACCATCATCTGATGAGCTGCTCATTTGTGCCAGGCCCTGCTTCGTACCAGCACATTCGTGTTAGAGCATCCAAAGGTTAAACTGCAATAAGTGGATAAGGACTCTCCAGGGTGAAGAGCAATAGCAAGTCCTTCTGTCTTTAAAGAAACACAATTTCCAGGACCCAATCCTATTGCTAGTTGAGCACATTTTTAAATGGTCACAGTTTTTCCTGCTATGAGGAAAGCCTTTCTAACTACTTCAGTGAGATTCTTTGAGTTTTTAATTGCACAAGGGACTGAGTTAACAGTGCATTATTTTTAATCAGTTGATTTTGTCTGGCTGCAGAATTCTGAACAAAATTATGCCTCTATCACCAACTAATTACTGCTTTATAATAATTTCACAGTGTGGAGTCTCCAGTAATCCAATATGCATTGCCTACAAATCAACAATGCCCTTTGTCACCTCAGGGATTTCTGTTGTGTGTATTATTGGCTGAGGTTCAGAGCACCAGATGAAGGAACCAAGACTTATTTCCCTGGAGTCTGGATTTGCATGATTAGTTCCCTCTATGTTACCCAGAAAATGGACATCAAATATCAAGAGAAAATTGCTTTCAAATGATTCTCTCTTTGCTTCCCTGCCTCTCAAGCACCTTTCCCTGCAGGCACCATTGTGTTGCAACAAATTTGCTGCTTTTAGTAACAGGGTAGGCACAGATCTGCTCATGCAGGTACTGTCAGCAATCATGGTGGTACCAGAAGGACAGGTACAGCTCAGGATGCTGGGAAGTGTTACTGATCAATATCCACCACCAGATCCAGTAGCCTAAAAGCTTTTGGTTGCCCATGCAGCTAACAGACCAGGGAATCTCAAATTTCTGAAGTTCAGTTCTTCCTGCTAATAACCCCTCCATGTCAATGGGATGAGTATTTCCAGCCGCTGCTGGAACAGAGCGTAATGTGTAGTAGCTGTTGGGTAGCACTGTGGTACAGCTGAAAAGGAACAACAAAAGCTGCCCGCAGCTTTGACAGGAGCACCCTGTGCTGGGTTAAGAACTGGCTGGAAGGCCGGGCCCAGAGAGTGGTGCTGAACGGGGCTGCATCCAGTTGGTGGCCGGTCACTAGTGGTGTCCCCCAGGGATCAGTGTTAGGCCCAGTTCTGTTTAATATCTTTATCAATGACTTAGATGAAGGGATTGAGTCCATCATCAGCAAGTTTGCAGACGACACCAAGCTGGGAGGAAGTGTGGATCAGCTGGAAGGCAGGAGGGCTCTGCAGAGGGACCTGGACAGACTGGAGAGCTGGGCTGATTCCAATGGGATGAGGTTCAACACGGCCAAGTGCCGGGTCCTGCACTTTGGCCACAACAACCTAATGAGGAGCCCCGGGCTGGGCACAGAGTGGCTGAGAGCAGCCAGGCAGAAAGGGACCTGGGAGTCTGGATTGACAGGAAGCTGAACATGAGCCAGCAGTGTGCCCAGGTGGCCAAGAAGGCCAATGGCATCCTGGCCTGGATCAGGAACAGCGTCACCAGCAGGTCCAGGGAAGGGATTCTGCCCCTGTACTCAGCGCTGGTGAGGCCACACCTCGAGTCCTGTGTCCAGTTCTGGGCCCCTCAGTTCAGGAAGGATATCGAGGTCCTGGAGCAGGTCCAAAGGAGGCAACCAGGCTGGTGAAGGGACTCGAGCACAGGCCTTATGAAGAGAGGCTGAGGGAGCTGGGGCTGTTCAGCCTGGAGAAGAGGAGGCTCAGGGGAGACCTCATCACTCTCTACAACTCCCTGAAAGGAGGTTGGAGCCAGGTGGGAGTTGGTCTCTTTTCCCAGACGACTTTCAACAAGACAAGAGGACAAAGTCTTAAGTTGTGCCAGGGGAGATCTAGGTTAGATATTAGAAAGAATTTCTTTACGGAGAGGGTGATCAAGCATTGGAATGGGCTGCCCGGTGAGGTGGTGGATTCTCCGTCCCTGGAGACATTTAAAAAGAGACTGGATGTGGCACTCAGTGCCATGGTCTAGCAACCGCACCGGTGGGTCAAGGGTTGGACTTGATGATCTCTGAGGTCCCTTCCAACCCGGCTAATTCTATGATTCTATGAACAAAGCAGCTGTGACAGTAATGCCCACCTTGGTCACTCATTTATCCCTTCTGCAGGCACCTCTCCAGCTTCTTGCACGCACCCTTCCTCAATGGATCCTTTCTCCTGCAAAGTGCCTGCTGATGAGTTTTCTTTCTAACCCACCTTCCAGAATCACTGGAAGTCATAGCCCAGCATTGGTTGCCTGCCTGCAGCCTTTCCCTTTAATCTGCACCACTGGAATTACCAGTTTATGGAAGCAAGGCAACCTCAGGGCCATTCCCAGGGCATCATCTGTCATTTTGCTATCAGACAATTTAGAATAGTCTCATTCTTGCCTTGCTAAAGGCAGGTTATATAGAAGCTGTGAGCTTCTGTTCATCTTCTGTTCACTGACAAAAGCACACAGTTGCTAGGAGGAGTAACTCAAGCTAAACTGTACAGTTCAAATCCAGGTAGCAAAAAAGGCAGGTTTCAGGACAGACTGCTCACTGACATCAGTGTGCAGCATCCAAGCAGGCTCACAGTGCCCACAGTTAAGTCCATTTTGATTAAAATCAGTGTAGACAGTTGCTTTGTGCTTCAGTCAAGCCCAAAGAGATGCTTGAAGACTCCTGCAATTTAGAGTGTAACTCCACTTCTTCAGAATTAAAAGGTAACAGTGAATAAAGATAAGAAGTACACATAAAGGCTGATCCTGATTGCTTGGTTAACTAGCAGGAAAAAAAAAAAGAGAGAAGATCTGAAAGAGCACCCACCTGGGTGTCAGTGTAAATCACCAGCTGATCCAGCCCTCTCTTGAGAACACAAAATTTTTAATTTTGTGCTGTCTGTAGTTTGTATTTAGGAAATGAGGGAAGAAAAGGTCCATATGATTTCAGTGTTACAAATGAGTGACAAAAAGCAAGACTGCTGCTGTGCTCAGTTATGCCAAATGCACACATCTACTAAGCTGAAGCCAGATCTCCAGAATGCCTGATTTTTACTCAGTCTGCATTGCTTCCTCTTTTGCTTCTGGTTTCCAAGCTGCAGCTTATACTCAGATTACATTCTCAAACTTTTCCTAAAATTATGGAAGCTGGAACCTTAATTTCAAGTATATTAACTTAAAACCTGCTTTGCTTGATCATCTGCCAAATAGTCATTTATAATAGCATGAGACACTGTGAGACTCCAGACTGCTACTGCTGGTGTCCTAAAACTGGTATTTCTGTCATGCTGTCAATAAAGATCAGCCAGCTTCACCTGAACACTGGTTTTGGTCCTTTTTTTAACAGGGATAATTGGACCTCTGAAAAATTGTCATGTTGAGGTGTATGTTATTCTTTCTGTCTCTCAGTGTTGTTTGAAAATACTATCAAAGCTGTCATCCTTGATGCTTTCTGGTCCAAAGAAGGTGCAATAAGGGTGTAGCAGGCCCCAAGAAAACAGCAGGATACCTCTGTAAGAATTAATCTGTAAACATAAGAATCTGTGTTAACATTAAAACTACCCTTCTGCCAGCTCCTTTTGGAGACTCAAGCACTGTGTTGCTCAGAAGAAATTCCTGGATTGGTTGTGATACTTGTGGCTCTGTCTAGCCATTGTTGGATTCATTATCTTGATGTATTATTTAGAAGACTCTGTTTATACCAATAGGCAGATAAAAGGAAAGTTAGTTTTTCAAAAGTGACATCCTGAATTTCCTTCTGTAGTTTTGAGTTTTGGCTTTGATCTGCCTTGGCTGAGAACAGCAGGCATTTTGTCACAGATATCAACGACATTGCTGTTAACCCGTTCAGGCTTTGCTGTTTCTTGCTACATTAAACATTTGCCATTGCCATAATCCTACATTTAAAGCAGTGAGCTGGAATGCAGTGCCTGAGAGACCACTTCACCCTAGTAGGCTGGGATGACACAGGAGGAGCCTGCCAGCAGCCTGGTTTCCTTGGAAAGCCGTTGCTTTGTTCTGCTGTTAAATGCTGCTACGTGTTCTCTGTTAAATCTCCTGTGTTTACAATGGCATCAGATGCTGCTGCGAATCTCTGAGGGAGCAGATGGCAAAGAACTCCAGTACCTAACTCCCTTTGATGCCCCTGGCAATGAACCATCCAAGTATCTTCATAGATTTGAGCCAAAGGGCTGTGCCAGAATGCAAACAAAGGAATCTTTAACCTCAGACCCTGCAGCAGCTTGCTGATTGTGGACAGTCCTCCTCTCAGCCTCTCAGACCCCACAGGTTGTTTGTGAATATTGCTCTGGAGTGTGTTAGACTCCCCAAGGGACAGAACAACATTACTAATTCATACTAATCACTCTAAAAATAAGCAAAAAAGCTGTGGAAAAATATCAAAGAGGAGGCAATGGAAAAGCACAACCATCCTGTCTGCTCTTCCAGTCCTGCAGGCACACCAGATCACACTGAAAATCTCCTTTTTAATGAGACATGGTGGCATAACTTTTAAGTACCCTCAAAGATGTCAAAATTTTCCTCTATGTGTGCTGATGACATCTCACACAGGAGAAGTAAAGGTATTAATGTACTTTCAGGAAAGAAGCAATTAATTATTACTGTGATTATGGTTATTATTTAAGTGAGTGTCTGTTCCAGGAATTGGAGATTGATGTACAATTGAGTGTCACTGCTAAGGTGGATTTTATGTATTATCATTGATGTATTTTTAGGTATTATCACGTATTATGGATCACAGGGTTTCTTGGCTTTAAACAAAAGTTACTGGGTGACACTGAACACATCGACCATGCAAAAGGTTGCAAAAGTCTCTTAAATCCTTAAGTTAATAATTGAGTCTGTTTATGTGGGTTTTGGTGGGTGTATAGTTGAACTCAGATCTCAGAGGTCCTTTCCAACCCTGACTATTCTGTGATTTGGTGATTCTGTGTTTCTGTTGAAGTATTCAGATGTGAGGATATAATATTTGCAACCTAATTTCAGAGCCCTGAAAGTAAAGAAATCTAGACATGGTGACACAGAGACAAAACTGTTTATATCAGCAATTGTTTGTGTAACTTGCAGGGAGAGCTTAGATCAGTCTGAAGTCATTTCAGCTCTGGAAAGTCTTGCATATGTCCAGACTCTTGTTTGGTTTTATAATTTCTGTATTTGCCTATTTCTTATCTTGCTCCCTGTGAGTATTTGCTGCACTTGCTATGTGTAGCAAAAAAAGTGTCCATAAATACCCAAAAGAAGCCTAACAACACAGAGCTTTCCAGTGATAGCAATGGAGAACACCTTCTTGGCACAAAGCACTCTTAGAAGGCTTATTTACAGATCATATACCTGTGGTGAATTCTTACACTACCAACAGCAGGACAAACCTGGATTTTCACAGAGGAGACCCTAATAATGTTTTAACTGCTCATTCAGTGTTATATTTGAGTTACTGGTCCTTTGTCTTTGCCCATGGCAGCCATAGCTCAGGAAGTTGCTTGGCTCTCATGCAATGTCCTTCAGCTGAGAAGATTCCCAGTCACTTGTAACACCTGAACACCTGAATGCTTTGGGGAGTGCTGCCTTTTCAAATACATTCTTCCTGTGACTGCCAGGTAATGTGACAACTCTGCATTCTCTTATGTTGCACCAGACAGTGCCAGGGAGATGTTTTGTTTCTTATAAAAGTCTTTCTCTCCTTCTCTTTGCTGAAAGGTTTGATTATATTCTTCAGCAGGAAAGACCTGACTGTTTTTCAGAGCCATATGGTCAAGACAACCTGGTTCCAATTGTTTGTATGGGGATTTAGCTGTTTGTTTGAGGAATTCTCAGCATCTTTCCTTTGATGAGAATATCAGCAGCAGCTCAACTCTAAAGACATCCATAATCATTACTAATGGAAGTACCCACATCATCACCTTATTCACATCTCCAGGTAAATTCACATTGTAGAAAGCAGATACTAATTTATGTAAAAATTGCATCTGTAGACTTGAACAGATACATCTGTGGTTGTTAGCAATTTCAGCTTGGAGATATTCTGATTTTGATCCTAATTCTGATTTTGACCAGCCTTCAGGTGCTAGAAATAATTTCTATAGAACCATATTCATTTTCTCTAACCTTGTTAGCTGCATTCTGTATGGGCAAGGTTTTCCAAAGAATCTACAAATATCTCATGTGACCAACATTAGACAGCACAAGAGGAGTATGAACTGATGGACTCCATGTGATTGTAAGGTGTTTCCAGCCAGGCACCCAGAATCTTTAGTCAGTTTGAGAATTTGACTTGAGTTATTTCATAAAGGGCAGCAATTCATATCAGAAAACTATTTGACAAAAAGCTGTCTCTGAGCTGTGTATCTAATGTATTTTGAAATCTTTTGACTCACTGTACTTTAGTTTGTCTGCAGCTACTTGAGTAATGTAAGAGAGAACAGTTTGTTTCCTCTGGAATGGAGATGCTGTTTGTGAAATGGCCTTTCCAGGACTGAGTCACTGATGAGAGGAGGAAGTTCATTTAATACACTCCCATGAAAAGTGCAAAGAGAAAATTGAGTTTTCAGTTAGTCTGAGAGAAAACTGAGTGTTGACAAAGTCTGGCATCATTAAATATGAGCTCTTCAGCTGCCACATGAAACAAATGCTTTCCTTTTGTCCTGATATTGGTAGCACTTGAAGCAAAACATGGTATCTGAATTGTCAAAGGTTTAGCAGCTCAAACTGCTGAGCCCGACTCAATCCTTGCTAGAACCAAGTACAGGATGAAGTAATTGATCCAGTCACATGTAATTAACTCTGAGGCAGAGCCATCTCTACAGTAGTAGGGGACCTGGCAGTAGAGAGTGTGCAGATTGCAAGTCTGGGAAGTGGGACATCAGGTGCCCACCCAGAACAGTTCTTTCCTGAGCATGGCCAGGGTCTGGTCTGGCTGTGAGCCTGAGGTGGAGCCAGACACACCACTTCTGCCTGGGCACATCAGATGTGCCTCTGGGCTGCATAGACACAGGAAGGGTCTTCTCTGAGGCACCTTTCACCACAGCAAGCTCAGCCCACAGGTCCTGCACAACCAGGCAGTGCTGCTGTGAGAACACATGGAGCCAACAAGCAAAGTTCAGCCCTGGGATTCAGTTCCACAGGTAGTTGCCTGATCATCTGGAAGTGCTGTTGGGATTTGCTGACTTCAGCTAATAATCATAATGATAGATTTATTTTAATTATAGGCAATGTCAGAGGCTTGATTAGGGGCCCTTCTTATTACACATAAATCCTTATTAGACCCTTCTTATTAGTGCCTCCATTTCAGAGGCTGTACATCTGGAATCACAAAACCATTCAGAAAAAAAAGACCATCTCTTAGTTCTTAACTGACCATAACTTAGTTCTTAACACAATCTGGGTGCTGATTGACTCTTCCCAGGTTCATTCAGCAGAACACAAAACCTTTTCATCTTTCCTTCTGTGCCTTTGCAGTGTGCTCTGCCAGAGCCAGGCCTGCCCTCCAGTGGATGTGTTTACTGCACTTTGATCTGACTTAGATTTTCTATAAGAAACAGCATTGCTGAAAAACACCAACCAAAATCACACAGTACCACAGGAAAAACTGAGCAGTTTTTCTGAACAAAAGACTTTTGGGCAACAAATGAGATCAAGAAAAGATACAATATGATTAGCAATCCTTTACTTTTCTAATTTGGTGTTTGCTTCAGTCTGGAAAACAAGCTTCTACCATGTAGTTTACAACAATTGTGAGCCAGACAGGATTAGCAGCAGCAAATGGATTGCACTGAAAACACCCCCATTTAAGGGAAAAAATGCTGACCACTTCACTAATACCAGGAACCTTACCTCCACTAGGTCTTTCCTGTGTATACAGTGCCAGATGCAGTTCATCAGAAATGACAGCTGCTCTCCAGCCAGGTGAAACCACTGTCTTAGTACTTGTGCCCAAGAACACAACTGTAGTGAGCAAGGTTGGCTCCAAGCCACAAAACTGAGAACAAGGTTAATACAGTGTTATAGATGGTGTCTCTGCTGTTGTCACCAACAAAATATCTCTGCAAATCTTAGCTGGATTCAGGACTGGTAGCACTTAAATACCGGGATCTCATTCCTAGCCAAGAGATGAATTCATTTTGGAATTAATATTACTTTTGCTGCTGGTCTGCACTCCAAGTGGGCTGGTACTTGCCAGCAATGAGCTGAAGCAGGTACAGAGGAAAAGCTCTTTATGTAAAGAAATCTAGAGAACTATTCTATTTTTGCACAGAGCTAGGGAGGACTTTGTAAATACCCCATGCAGACAGTCAGAATGCTTGTGTCAGGGCTTAATAGTCAAGCTGAGATGTCAGCTACCATCACCCCCTTTGGATGGACAGCAGTGAAAGATCAGGTGTAGCCCATGGGACCCAACTGTCTGTGTCACAGGGATGCAGTGAAGTGGCTGAGGTGGGCTTTGAATCTGCTGAGGTTACTGTAATCACATGTTCCTCTAAGTAGAGATTTTGTGTTAGTGAGTGTCAGTGTTATCTTACTCTGAAGCTGCCCCTTTTCCTCAAGGTTTTCTCAGTTCCTTTGGGTTTTATAAAACCCATATGTATTTCCCAGTCCAAATAATAGTGCTCTGTGCCTATCTCATTCAGTTCTAGAGTGCACATTGCTACCAAGGGAGAAGGATTGGGTAATGGAAGTAAATTTTGGCTTAGTAAACCATTTCCACAACCCTATGCAATTCCTTTAAGTCTGGAGCTTGTTTGTGTGTTGCTGCTCCTCATGACAAGATAGGAAAATTAATAATCTGAAAATTCACCTAGTGCACTTCTTCAGGTGCAAAACTCTGGCACAGAGCAGTGCTGCCTGCTCAGAGAGGTTTTGGGACACTGTTGGATCAGGCATTGATTCTGCTGTGAACAGAATCCTCACTGACCTTTCTGGAGTTATGAAGGCAGCAGTGCCCCACATTCAGGTCTTCGTTTTAGAGCATCAGCTCCTTGCTGGAAGCACACACTGAAAACAGGTGGTGGGAGCTCTTCAGAGGGAGCTCCTCAGTCAGGCTGTATGTATTTTCCTTTCTCAAATGAAAGACAAAGCAGAAACTCAGCAGGAGCTTAGAGGCACAGCCTTGCAGAGGGGCAAGATGCTGGCATTGCTCTCTGGCAACAACTTGGCCCAAGGAAAGTGCCTCCTGACTGACTGAATTCCCAGCCCTGGGCCATTGCAAACTGTGCCCATGCTCCAAGAGGGAGATGTCAGGCAGGTGTTCCTGTGTCAGGATCCATTATGATGAAGGGATGTCTGAGCAGGCAAAAATGCAAGCAGCAATCCTCACAGTTTCATGTGAGTTGCTCCTGGTGTTACTCTGTAGGTCTGAATCTGATCTGTCTCTCATGCTGTGTCAAATACAGACCACAGACATGAAGTACTCAGGCAAATCTGCACTTTAAATGGACTTTATTAAAGGTGCAGCTATGACAGCCCTGCAGCAGAAAGAACCAGAAAAGCATCATTTTTTTAATCTCCCCCTTTGGGTTCTGGGGAGAGAAAGTGTAGCAGATGAGGTATCCCTTACTTTTTCAAAGCCTAGGTGTAAAAAAACTGGCTTTATAGTGATGGGAATCCTAGGTAAAGCAGGTACAATTTATCAAGAAACTAATTTGTTTTGTGAAACTTCAAATGGGAAGTGCCAGGTAAACAAGATGTAGCCCTGTAAGAAACTTAGACAAGGCAGTTTCTCTTTCCTGGTTTCATCCCTGGTGGCGAGGTGCCAGCAGGGACAGCAATTCTGTAGTTCATGAATTATCTTCCTCCACTGCCTGACACTGATAATGTGTTTCATAAAGGTGAGCACTCACATTCCTTAAATAAGAGGTTCCTGTGAGCTCAGTCAAGTCCTCTAAGCACTTAAAATACAGCAAGATGTAAATTGTACAGATTACAGACCAAGCTATAAATTATTAATAAGCTTGTTCTAGAACTTCATCATGCACTTGAAAAGCAATTTTTACAGTGTAATATGTGTCAGCATGTACCAGCATGCTCTTTCAGTCTGTTAAGTAGAAAAGGATTTAAAAGGATGTGGAGACAATTTTTTTTCCTAGGGTTTTCTTGCTTGCCTTTTACTAACTGACATGACAAAATATATAAAATATTTTATCTGTCAAGAAATGAGTTGTGCTATTTTTAGCCTGAAGACATTGTATCTTGTGCTCACAGATCCTGTTGAAGATACAGTTGTTCCTGCATCAAAATGGAATAAATTCATGGTCTACCAATGACAAAATTTAAACCAAGCAGATTTAACAGGCTGTGATTCTGAGATTAAAATGTGTAGTATAATAATAGAAGTTGGACTCTGCAGAGACTTTTAAAAATAACCTGTAGTTCACCTGATGTATTGCAGTTCTCTCTTGATTCTGCTGTATGTGAAATACAGCCTTAATTTCAGCAAGATTTGACTTTTCAAGCGATAAATTATTTTTCTCCAACCCAGATTATAAATTGCCTGTCTGCGTGCTAATCTCAGAGCCATCTGGTGACAGCACCCAGCTCTGTCCTGGGTAGAAAGGACATCCTGCCTCCCAGGTAAGCTTTGCCTGTATTTTCTGTAGCCTTTCTGAATGAAATAAGAGCTGTTGTGTTCAGCAGGTGGCACCAGCTGCTCGTGGCTCAGTGAGATGACACCAAGTTGTGCTAATGAGAGAAACTCTGAGTCGTCCCCAGAGCCAGGAAAGTGAGAGCTTCCGCACACAGGTCATCTCCACAAGCACTGGAAAATACATTCTCATTGTAAGGAAAGTTTATGTTTTTTCTCTCCCTCTTCTGCCATTGTAGATGGGACTTTGTATTTGTTCACTTTCTTGTGCCTCATCTGTGCATTTACATAATTTGTGCTTTATAGATAATACCAGTTAGTCCTGGACTCGGCACAGTTCAGACAGTCAGCATCTCACAGCTGGGCTCGAGGTAAGTGTTGGTTTATGCCTATGGATTAATTCCCAAAACAGGACATATATTAGTAAATATTTCTGTGGTCAAATGACACAGCTCCAGCCAGAACAATACACCTGGCTGCCCCGTGTAACACAGGCTCATTTTAGCTGCCCAGCTTATGTTTAATTTTTGTGCAGAATCGGACAGGCTGGTGAAGCAAGAGCTTTCCCTGGGAAAATGCACTCCAGAGCCCGTGGGAATGTTTTACTTAGAACAGACAGGAGGAGAAGATACAAGGGTTTTGCCCTGTGATAGGCAGAGTCTGGCTATGGCTTTGCTTGACAGGGTGAAGAGTGTGTGGGTGGAGAGTATGAACTCAGAGGATTCTAAACAATAATTCCTTCTCAAGTGGCAAGGAGAGCCAAAAGGGACAACGGCTTTAATCAGGTCTGGATAGAGAAGTCATTCTGTTAAGGCAAGGAGTAAGGTTTTATCCTTACATAAGTGTTCTCTGTTTTGCTGTGGGTGCACAGCACCTCAAGTGCTTGCTAGCACTGATGTGGGAGTTTCACACTGGTCACAAACCCTGAAGCCACAAGAAAGTTAGAAAGTCATCTTCAGTAAGCCCTTTGATGTCACATTGGTATGCAATTAAATGGATATTTCACATTAAGTCCTTTACATATTCTTCATAGTTAAAATGCATTGGCAGTGGTTTTTCAGAACTCCCCACCTTAGAAGTGGGTTGCCTTAGTTACCATGGCCAGCTTGAGAGACAGCAAATTTAGCACTAATACATTTTCAAAGCCCTGCAGTTTCTGTAAAATCTCTGTGTCATAATCAGCTACAGCATATGCTTATATCTTGCTGTTTCTGAGCTACAGAGGTGACGTCTAGTCAAGTAAAATTAGAGGTGCAGATTGTCACAAGCCAGAACAGCCTTGGGTCATTATGTTAGTGACTGTCCTGTTTATATTGTGGAACAGGTTGTGGAATTTCACTTTAATTGAAATTATTTTGGCTTCAGGTGGCTCAGATATCTGGTGCCTGAAAACAGCCTGCTGCAGTCAAGATCATACTTTCCTCAATAGGAAATTGATAGGTCTGAAATCATCCACTGAATTGGTGATTCAGAATTTCCTCTGATGTTTAAGGAAACCACAGGAAACAAATACTCTTCAGGGAGTAACTACTATCCATCATGAAAAGAGTTAACAGAGCTCTCAAAGGCTATTGATTTATCTTGTTCTTATGAGCAGAATATTTGGTTTGAGAACACCTTTCTTCAGTAACCTGTTGTGACAGAAGTGATTTTCCATCTCTAGTCTTTTATTCAACTTTTAAAAATTTAAGGTCACTTAAGCGTGACCTTAAGTTTAAAATAATTTTTCTATTATTTTTGTAATTGTTTAAAGTTCCTAGAATATCTTTGGTTCTCGAAAGGAAATGTTTCTTCTCACAGCAGCAAAAGAACTATCAGTGCTCAACAGACCATGGCTGTTTCTGAGCTCAGGGTCCTGGGTGCCAGTGGAGGATGGGACAGGGAGTTCTGCTTTCCTGGAAGCATCTCCTGCACCAGACAGCAGCTGTGGGCTCTCTTACTATGCATTAATCTGAACCTAGGCTTTTGTGATCAGATGAGTGAAGAATTAAAAACACACACAAAAAATTGTAGTTTATTAAATTATCCAGTATGTATTTCATGGCAGCCCCACAGTTTTTCCTGCTCAGAAAAGCTGCCACCTGTTGGTGCTTCTAAATGGCATAGTTGAGTTTGAGCTTAAATCTCAAACTCCATAAGAGTAGTAATTTAAAGGGAATAAAACAGCAGCTCTACCTTGTATTGTAGCTTCTGGTAACAAAAGCAATGTTCTAAGTCTCCAAAGCACTAACTGACCCCCTTTTTTTCAGAAAATGTCTTTTATTCTGAAAGGTCAGACTTTGAGGCTGATGTTGTCTGTGTGAAGTTTCACCCTGTGGCTGAAATGTCACACTGAAAATGTTTTACAAGGCTTTAACTCGCAGTGGGGAAAATTAAATAACAAGTCAGCCTCAGTCTTTGGTCACAGAACAACACCAGGTGTATTTTTGCATGTAAAGGTATCTCCTGATACATGTAATTGTGCAAACTAATCATTTTATGATTTTTAATGCGTAATATCAAGAGGGCAGATACTCCTCCAGCTGTGTAGATTCATCTGTTTCTGGTCTTTCTTCACAGGACAGCAAACAGAAATGCCCTCTGGAGTCAGACCACAGGTTCATTTGCTCTCAGTGTGGACAGGAGTTGCTGTTCAGGGAGAAAGTGTGAGTCATTTTCTGCAGTCCTCTCAGCTTCCCCCAGTATCCACAGCTGTTGTATCCAGGCTGTTTGGGAGTACATTTATGGGCTTGTTGTTTGAGAATTTATCTAATCCCTTTTTGGACCATCTGATCCTGTCGGCCTTGCAGCCTTTTCCAATTCTAGAGTTTTATTGCCTGCTGTGTAAAGAAGTACTTTTAAAAGTGTGTTTTATAATGATTTATCTTTGCAACACCACCAGGAAGAAGAGCATGTTCATTTTTATTTGACAGAAGGGGAAGATTAGGGGGGTTGTTTCCAAAAGTACCTGTTAATAGTAGATGTCTCATGCATGAGTTTGTCTAATGAGAGGCATTGGAGGCTTGATTTTTTTCAGATGCCTGAACTGATTTCTATCCCAGATCAGTCATGTGCAATGATTAACATCCAGATGAGGATCACTTGCAATATTGTTTGATTTATTGACTGACCCAGAATTAAATACCAATTCCATTGCAAACTGGAGGCCAAACCTAGTTCTCCCCTGTGGTGGTCAACTTCCTTTTCTTGGAAGTTTGTATCTGGCTCATCATTTGTTACCTTGTGCATCCAATACATAAAAGGGGCCACAATGAAAGCTGATTCACTGGCATCATTCACTGATGTTCCAGACTTATCCACTGAACAAAGAGTAGCATTTGCTTGATTCAGGGAAAGCTGCAGTGGAAAGCACAGTGTAGAACTGTACAATTATAGCCAGTCTCTCAAGGCACATACAGAAAGGTATAGAATTAATATTGCTAGGAGTAAAAACATCTCAAAAGGGGTCTTAAGGTTCCCAAGTAATGCAGCATTCCCTAATGCACAATTCACAGTATTTCAAAATCAGAACCCCCACAATACCGCCATCAAAATCAAGAGAGGAGGAGGAAAAAAGCACCCTTGCTTGTTCTTCCAAGCAGCAAGTGTCCAGAACCAACAAGTTGTTCTGGCCTCATAACCTCTCATATTAAGCAGCAGGCAATCACGGTGGGATTTGCTTAGGTCCACCGAGAGGAATGGGCACCACAGTACCGGCTGGGGCGACCCAGAGCCCTTCCGGGGCTGCCTCCCTTCCCGGGTCAGCGCTGGGTGATCCCCCATCTCCCGGCTTGGAGCGTGGAGGGAGGAGGCAGTTGGGAGCGGCTCCTTCTCAGCAGCCGCATCCCCTCCCATCCCTTCCCTGCCTCTCGCCCCTTTCCCCGCCCGGTGCCGGTGCCTCCCCCCTTCCCCAGCCGGTGCCGGTGCCTCTCCCCTTCCCCAGCCGGTGCCGGTGGCTGTCCCTTTCCCCAGCCGGTGCGGGGTGACCCTCGGGGAAGCCGGGCAGACCGGGGATCACCCCCCTGCTAGTCCCGGGGAGCCGTCCCTGCCCCGCCGGTACTTGGCGGTTCGCTCGCCGGGGGGCGCCATAGCGGGCCGGGCCGGGCCGGGTCGGACTGGGCCGGGCCGGGGCGCTGGGCGGTGGCGGGGCCGGGCCGGGGGAGGGACAGAGGTAGCTGCGGCGGCCCCGGCGGGAGCGGCGCAGTCGGCTGGTCCGACCCCTCGGAGCCGGGGTGTGTGCTGGGGAAGGGGGGCAGCTCCAGCCCTCGGCATGGATCCCGCCGATGCCCGCGGCCCCGCTGCCCGGCGGGCGAGCGCTTTGCCTCGGCTGCTGCTGTCCGCCGCCGCACGGGCGCTGCTCTGGTTGGGTCCGGTGTACCTGGCGGGGTACCTGGGGCTGAGCGGCTCCTGGCTGCTGCTGGGACTAGCGCTGTGGCTCTGCTGGGGACACAACCGGCGCTGGAAGCGGGACCGGCTGGCTGCCGCCTTCGCGCTGCTGGAGGACGAGCAGGAGGCGGTGTGCCGGGGCCTGGCCGCCCGGCATCTGCCGGCTTGGGTGAGTGAGAGCCGGGAACAGGGATGCGCTGCCCCGCCGAGCTTCCCTGCGGCAGCCACCGCAGGTCCCGGGAGCGGGGAGGTTGCGGGCTGGAGGCGGGGGGAGCAGTGGGGAGCGGGGTATTCCCTAGAGAGCAGCCGAAGGGCGAAAGAAAAGAGGCGGCAGTGATGCTTTGGGTCGAGCAATAACGCCTCTGATTTTGAAGTGTTGCCCGGTCAAGTGAGTAGCAAAGTGGAAGTTGATTTAGTCCAGGAAATGTGCATGGGGCTGTAAGCGTGCTTGTAAACCAGACTGCTACTGCATCCCCGGGGACATCTCTCAAATATGTGCTATGGCATTGCAGGTATTTTTGTGTGGAGGATACTTATTTTAGACCTTCTCATCCAGAAGATTTTTCTCTCCTTCTCTTTAGTGTCATATTAAAAAAATATCTGTAGACGTAATATTCTCAGCCTACTAAAAAAGAAAGAAATTAAAAGAAAAAAAATTAAAAAGAAAAAAAGAAAAGAAAAAAAGAAAAAGAAAAAAAGAAAAAAATTAAGAATTATCCCTTGGTGGTATGGAAAGCCAACCCGTGTTTGTTCTTCGCATTTGTTTCTAGGCACTCAAGGTTTTAAAGTGAAGAAACTTGAAGATATAGCTGTACATTTTATTCTGTATCTTTGTTTTTTTTGTTGGGTAGCCTTGATTGGTGAATGGCAAAGATTGTGGGGTTTGGTTTGTGTTTTTTTTTTCGTTGTCATTTGCTAAGCATTTACAAACGTGTCAGGGACTGGTAGGGGAAATGCTTTCCTTGTTAAGAAAGAGATATCAAAGAGCTCTATTTGCAAGGTGTGTTGCATTTATAGTCTGTAAACTGTTTTATATAGCCTAGAGCATTTTGATCTCCTTAATACTGTGGGAAACGAAGGCAATTGGCACTTCTGAGAAGTCCAGGGTCTCCTAGCAGAGTGGATGCAGCTCCCTGCCCTCCCGCCGGGCACAGCAGCCCGTCCCTGAATTAGGTTTCTGCTTGTTTGTATTGACAGAACATTTAAAACAACTCAAAGCATTAATGAGTGTGGTGGTGGCCTCTCTTGCCCTGATGCTGTGAGGATAGTGTTGTGCTTTATCCTCAAATACCCTGATTCCAGGTAACAAGAAATGGAGCCCCTTCAGTCATAGAATCATAGAATCATAGAATTGGCTGGGTTGGAAGGGACCTCAGAGATCAAGTCCAACCCTTGATCCACTCCTGCTGCAGTTCCCAGCCCATGGCACTGAGTGCCACATCCAGTCTCTTTTTAAATATCTCCAGGGATGGAGAATCCACCACTTCCCGGGGCAGCCCATTCCAATGTCTGATCACCCTCTCAGTAAAGAAATTCTTTCTAATGTCCAACCTAAACCTCCCCCAGCACAACTTGAGACTGTGCCCTCTTGTCTTGCTGAAGAATCAGAATTGCCCCCCCAACACACACAGAAACAATCTCAGAAGTTCCCTTTGTGGCTGAAAGTGTCAAACTTCATGAGCGAATGGGTAGGTGGTCAAGGGAAGGGGTTATTGATTGCACTGTACTCAGCATTTGCAGGGCTGCCCCAAGATCACTCTGCCCCCCAAGCACAGGAGAAGTTTTGCCAAAGGGGGAGACTCCATCAGAGCCCACCGAGATGGTTGTGGCTGGGGTGGGCACTGGGGCTGTTCAGAAGATCCTAACGGGGGATCTCAGTGCTGCCCAGCACGTGTTCCCTGAGAAGGTGGAGTCAGACTCTTTCCAGAGGCCTGGCTCCTGGCTTGGGAATTCCTGGAGCTGGCCGCTGGAAAGCAGGATGTAGGACCTAGGGATAACGGGCCTGCAGCATGTGATTTTAGTTTTCCCTTTTGTCCATGCTGCCACTTCTCCTTTCTTGGTAACTTTTGTTCTCCATCAGTTGGTGTTTGCTTTCACACCAGCCTTGTGCTTGGTATTTTTTTATCTTCTCAGTTTTAATTTTCCTTCTATCTTCTTCCTCTGTTTGATCTTCTACTTCTTCCCCGTGCTGGTCTTGGAGGCTAATTCTCAACTGCTCTTTGCTCAGTGTATGCTCTGTTGTGTTGTCTTTTTTATCTTTCATTTTTTGCCTTTTGATGTTCACGGGCCTTCAACTGAAACAGCTCTAAAAATGTCTCTTATGTTTTCCTCTCCTGATGTGCAGAGGTGGGAGGAGGAATGCAATTCAGGCTGGGGGGAGCATGGGTTGGATTTGTAGTGTTCTAATCCTGGGAGAGGTTCTGGAGGTGTGAAGCAATGGCTGTGTCTTAGGGGAGTGGTGAATAGTTGTCTCCTCATGTGCCCGGTATCCAGTGATGAGTTGAGACCAATCACTGATTCCACTAATTGGTTAAAACCCCCTGTCCCTTAGAGATGTGCAGTGGCTTTTTCAGATGTGGCCCAGGCTCTGCTCAGTCCTGGTGGAGGGGATGCATTCATATTGCAGCCTTTCCTTCAGGGGCAACGCTGAGAGTTTCCCTCATCGACTTCACAATCTGTTTCAGAGAATTTACAGTTATTTTGCAGCACCAGTTTCTTGGCTGAAGCCAGACAGTGAGTTTGGGAGAGGCATTCCGGTGCTAGACAGCTTCCGTGGGCAGGCTGTTTTGCTAGGAAACCAGGCTGGGAATCTGGTGTTGAACAGAGTCAGATCTGTGTGCTGGAGAGGTGAAACTTTCTGACTTCAGCCTTTAGTGGAGCCTTTTTGTATAACCAGACAGCACCCAGAGGTAGATGGGCTTCCACCTCCTTCTGGCTCCTGGGGGTGATGGTGACTTTATGATATTTTTGTAACCATTAGCAGGTTGCAGGTGAGAACACTACAAGTATGCTGGGCTTCTTCCTGATGTTAAATTCCTTTTACCAGGATAAATTGATGTTACTGGATACAGAACAGTCCTTTTGCCCATTAATTCATTGTTCATCCAAGAGGCTTCTACAGACATTTTTGCTCGTTTGTCTCCCTGGCACAGGGGGGTAAAAAAAACAACCAAAAAAACACACAACAAAACCCCAAACAGACATAACCCCCATGATGGATACATTCCTGTGCTGTATTTGAATGGAATGGCACTGTTGTATCAGGGATGGGTACTGCTCCAGGGTGAGGTGGAGCCATGCAGAAACTTACACATTTTCTTCACTTGTAAGTAATTGGCCCTTACCTAGTGGTTTTGATCTTCAAAGCTCTTTTCAAATGCTAAGTAATTTCTGCAGCATTCCTACAATCTTGGCAAGAAGTATGCCTGCTTTTGTAGATGGGGCAAACTGGTTTTGATAGTGTCACTTGCCCAAGGCTACAGGATTAAGGCTTATTCTGGTATAGTGGTAACTTGGTGGTGGGTTCAGGTCTTGATAGGAAGTGTTTTGGGCTGTGCTGTACTGATGAAAAACTCAAGGACAAGACCTTGCTGCCAGGGCTCTCGCCAGTAACAAGGGTGAGAAGTGAATCTGAAGTCAAGAGCATATGGTTAAAAAGTATGGAACTGTAGATGTTTTTTTTTCCTAAGACATATCAGGACACAGTAAGTTCTTGAAATAAGCTATTGGGTCCAGAAGAGAGTTTGGTGGTGTTACTGGACCGAACTAGAGCAGAACTCATCTTCTCCAAGCAGGACATGCATGTTATGGGAATACCCTGGGTGTTGGATAGGCTTTGCTCAGTGCTTATGCCTTACTAGCCAGTGGATGATCTAAATGCAGTGCTTGGACACCAAGCTCTGGTTCTTCTGCAGAACTGCTCATTGAATTTGTGCCACTGATTGTAGCTGACCTTTGGTATTGGAAACCCACTGAAGTTTGGTGGCCTTTCATAGTAGGCAGAAAGCTGCTTTTCACCAGAAACATGCAGCTGGCCACTTTCTATGGTGTCTGCCTCTGAGAGCCCTGTTGTGTTGGCCAAGGTGCCACAAGACACCAAGACACAAAGGTCTTTGGTACCTTTGAGCTACAGCAGTGCTATTTCTTCTGTCTGTCTGTCAAAGGAAACTGAGGCACAGAGTGTCTGATTAGGGGCTGTGCTGCAGACACGTGAATGATGGGGTGTCAAGCAGGAAGGAAAAGCACCACAGATGGCTGCTAACCCTATCAGAGCAATCTGAGGTGTGACCTGGTGATCTCTGACTCATTGTGGCTGCTTTTGAAGTTTGCCATGGTGTCTGGTTTGGGTGTCTGTGGCGCAAATCATTAATTCAGTTTTGCTTTTTCTTGAGGTGAGTCTATCTGCTCCTTCCTTCTCATGTTTTTTGCTTGTTTCCTGGTGCTCCTGTGCACTGTTCCAACTCTCTTTAGCTGCCAGATTGCTTCTTGGTCACCTCTTGCATTCATCTCTAGCAGCTTTGGCTCTAGTGAATAATCCCAGACAGTTTTAGTGGTTTACATTGTGCTACATTTCTCCCCTAACACTGGTGGATCTCACACATGGGCTATGACTTCTTCACTGAGGTATGATGACTTTATAGTTGCCCTGAGTCCTGGTCCCTCCTTTCTTTTGGGTCACATCCCTCTACTCTGAGGTTTTTTGAAGGACAGCTTTCCCTGCTGCCTTCATCCTTGCTCTGGCCTTCCTGTGACTAATCTGGAGCTGTGGCACAAATGCTGTGGGATGCTGGCAATTGGCAGTTTCATTGGAGCTGGGGACCAGCTGCCTTCAGGCTAACCAGGATTTATAGGCCTGGAGAGGACCTTTTTGTGAAAGATGAAAGGCTGGCAGGTGAAGTGGAGGTCCCTTGACTCTCATAATCTGCTGTACTGTAAAATGTCAGCAGTGGTTTATCAGTATTGATTGTCCCTTCTGGTGCTGTATTCTCACTTTATCATGCAAATATAGTTGGGTAGGCTGACATTCCAGTGAACTTCTATTGTCTTATTTAATGAAAAAGTTGCTGTTTAGAGCATCAAAAGAAATTGCTTATAGAGAATATGGTAATATCATTTTGTGTTGGTTTGGTTTTTTTTTTTTTAACACAATGATTGGAGACAATTTGAAGTGTTATTTGAGCAGAGGAAATGGGCTCTGAAGCCGCACATGAAACTGGAATAAAAAGCAAGTTGCTGTCCATTCCATCCAAACATTTCTAAGCCCCTCTCTGAAAGCTGCTGAATTAAACAGCAAGCCTTTGACTGAGGAGTGTAATTCACAGCTTTTCTGTAAGGAGGTGATATATTGTCCTACCCAATTACTATCATCAGGCTAGATGATAGTCAAAGTATTCTCTTTGTACTCCAGTGCTCTTGAAGAGCTGTGCAGGGCCCAAAGGTTCCCTCTGAGAGTTTGTTGCACTGCCCTTCACTTCTGCACTAACCTGCTGCCAGCCCTGGCTGAGAGAAAGTGCCACAGCCATAAGATTGGGCTTGTGGCTCATCACCTAGCAGCTTCTTACTGAGGTCTGAGAGGTGACTTGAGAGTTGTCTCACATCTGATGGTAATCAAACAAGTCATTGCTTCAGGGAACTGGAGGGATTTTGTAGCAGACCCATAGACTCCTCGTTGGCATTTGATGTGTCCACCTTGAAAACACAGTGCAGGAGTGACTGCTTCATTTTAATTTGTCCTTAGCATCTTAAAAAGCTCTGAGAGGTGGAAACACTGGACTGTTACAGATGGTGGTGTATGCTAACAGCCTTGAACTCTTTCAGTGCTTCTTTTCCTTGAAGCTGTTGACACTGTGTGGAGAAATACTACAGCAACCAATAAATAGAGTTTCCCAAGCAGGTTCTTGTTTCCCAAAGTGTGGTGCCCTGGTTGAGGTGAGCTGGTACAGGAAACAGGTCCTGCACACCTCGTGATCTTGAGGGAAGCAGGTTCTCATGGTTTCTTAAGGCATGACCAAGAGAGGGATGAGAAATCCAGTGCTGCTTTACATCATGAACAGGATATGACACTTGCTGTAATCATATAAATGCCCAGAGGCACACTGGTACATCACTTCATGTGCACTCTTTTGCCTTTTACTGGGTTTTACTATTTTATTTGCCTTCTATGTTTTTTTAAGAAGGCACTAAATTATAAAGAATGTATGTATGTGGGCAGAGGCATCTCAACTTACTCTAAAACTTGTTCCATGCTCCGTGGTATCTTTTACATGTGTTGCAGTGTGCCAAAAGAGAGGGCATGTGATGCTCACTTTGTTTTTCTTTGCACCCAGGTTCATTTCCCTGATGTTGAACGAGTGGAGTGGCTGAACAAGGTGAGGATCTCTGTGAGGCTGTCTGTGCTCTGAGCTACATCACAGCACAAGTCTGAGAAAGCTGTGAAATCACTGCAATATGGCTCAATCATATCCCTGTCTGAGCCTTGGAGCCACCTAAGTGTAGAGCTGCCACAGAGGTTTTGATGAGAGCCAAAGTGTGCCTGGTTGTTACAATTTTGATGGATTTGACCACAACACTTCTTTCTGAGGTTAAAAACAAACAAACAAAAAACCAGACAAGAGTTCTGTGCATGTATATAGATAGATAGATAGATAGATAGATAGATAGATAGATGGATGTGTACATACACCTATGTCTTTGTGTCTGTATGTGCTTATTATTATTATTAGCAAAAATAGTGATACCTCCTCTTACCAGAGAGGCTCTGAGGGTAACACAGCACTGGAATAGATTGCCCAGGGAGGTTGTGGAATCTACATCCCTGGAGACATTCAAGGCCTGACTGGATGTATTCCTATCAAGCCAGCTCTAGCAGTGGGGTTGGACTAGATGATCCCCAGAGGTCCCTTCCAACCCCTTACCATTTTTTTGTGATTCTCTGTGTTCCCAGAATGTTCTGAGGCAGATGCTCCCATCAGCAGGTGTAGTGAGACTCTCCCTGGGACTGGACTCTGAAATTCAAAGAAAAAAACCAGAACTTGTAAATTAGTATCCAATAACTATTAGTAAAATTACTTGTAAATTAGTATCTAATGTCCTTTTTTTCATTTTTAGCAAATTTTCTTTTAATCTAAAATCTCATCTCCCTTCTCTCTGAATAAACCTAACTTCAGGGACACTTTATAGTAATTAGGGACTATTGTGCTTTAGAGGTTTGAATCCTGGGCTTTGCAGGCTCAGTCCTTGTGGTTAGAAGCAGTGAGTAGAATGATGCTGAAAACTCACCACTCAGTTATTAAACCAAATTACTTTTCTGAGGAACTGAGATGGATTGTTCCATAAGGATGACATAGGAGGACAAATGTGGCTTGGTATTTTAAAAGGACAGAGGTTAATAGCCAGGTATTCAGTGATGTGTGCATCTGCTTCTCAACAAAATGTGCCTTGTACCAAAAACCCTCAGTGTTTCTGCTTTTCCTCTTCACTAGGTCCTTGTACAGGCTTGGCCATACTTTGGGACAATCATGGAAAAAGCGTTCAAAGAAGTTGTTGAACCAAAAATCAGAGCAAAGAATGTCCATCTGAAGACATGCACCTTTACCAAAATCAACTTTGGCGAGAAGGTAGTGTGAGTCCTTAGCAACACTTGCTGTACAGACTTCTTCAGCTCACATGCAAGGAGTCTGATGTTCAGCTTTTCAACAACTCCGAGTGTTAAACAAAATGGTATTGGTACAACTTTGCTGCCTTCATTGTTCCTTCCTCATGCTGGCTTGAGCATCTTCACCATGTAGGAAAGATCTTATGGGACACACATATCCCTTCCCACTGGTTGTCAGAGTCATGGGACTGGAGACAGAACATTTTTTTCTGTTTTACCCTTGCAAGAGGAGTTTCCAGAGCTCCCTAAGGCTCTCAGCATGGGCTGCTTGCAACCAGCCCTGTGTCTGAGGACTGCCAAGGCTGTTCACACTACCTCTTTAAGGGAAAAACTTGTGTCATTTACTCATACTTTAAATACAGTTATGCAAAGTCTTTAATGAATGCTTCTGTATTCAAAATGATTGAAGTGAGTAGGACTTTTCACTTGGGCTTAACTTGAAAGATATTAACTATGCCGAATCTTGTTTGTCTCTTTATTTCAGTGCCCTAGAATCAATGGAATAAAAGCCTACACCAAAGAAATCGATAGAAGACAAATTACCCTTGACCTTCAGATATGGTAATATTGCATCATTGATTATATATATGTTTCTTGACTACTTGCCCACTTGACACTTGTGTGTGAGTTGTCATGCAGTGTAGAGCATGTCATGCTCTACAGCCTAGAATGATATGAGGTAATCTGGATGTCTTCAATACTTACAGAGATGAGATGCTGTGTCACTGTCACCTGCACAGGTCTGTGTTGACTGCTTTGGCCTGTCACTGCTGCCATGGGTGTAAGAATGTGTCCCTTGGCCTTGCCATTCATGGCAGTAAGAACACAAGCATTGGAACTCAATTTCCTGTTCTGACACCTCAGACAGCTCTCAGGCATGGAGGCACTTGGTCTGTCTATTGCCCCACTGTGGTTCTTCTTCAGTCCAACTTCTCCAGTTCTTCCAGAACTACTTGCACTATTTATTTTTAATGCCTTCCCCTGGATTAATTGTCTCATTTTAATCACCATTTGTTCCATGTGCCACCCAACCATTTGCTTTTTTTGATTACAGCTGTTGTCTGAGCAGAAAACTGCCTCTAGCTCTGTTAACAACAACAACAACAAAATTAGATGAAACATTTTATACCTCCCAGGCTGTTTTGAATGAGCTTGTGTGCTTTGTTAACATCAGAGCTAAACTTTCTCCTGGTTTGGCCTGGAGAATGGAATTACTGGGGGAATACCACTTGCTTGCTGCTGTAGCTCTGTAAGTTTAGTGGGCAATTGACCTGCCTAATTTAAATGCTTTTCTTCGTGGTAGTGCCAGGAAAAAGCAGTGTGAAATTATGGAGTGTCTTGGCAGCAGCACAGAGCTGCTCAGAACTGTGCCTGCTGCTTAACGTGGCAATGGCATGGCAGCACCCCTGGCATAGCAGTGTCCCTCAGTGTAAAATGACATGCTTGATTTTCAGCCAGAACATGTTGTGCTTCAGTGCTGCCAATGAAGTGCTCTTTGTAATAGGTAGTTTTAGGGCCTTTGGCAAATCATTTGTGCTTTCTACATTGGGACTGAGGGATCCGATGCCTTTAAGGCTCTGCAGGAGACTGCTGCTGTTCTCTGTTAAACTGTTTCTCCAGGCTGCTTCTCCCACATACTCTCACTTTCACTGTCTTTTAATAATCCTCTGCAGAGGGATTCCCCCACCCCCTCATTCCTGTCCCTCTGGCAGGTTCATCAGCATCTCCAAACTGGTCAAACACTTCAGTACAATAACTTAACCTGAACTGTCATCTGATAACCCAAGTATTTTCTGCATTCACACAGGAGTGTTCAGACTGCCTTATCTCTCTCTGTTGGGGATTTCTTCTGTTAAGAGTGTTAAGAACTCAGCTTCTCTTACATTAATACATTAACATCAACTTCTGCACCAAGCTGGGGGTTGTGCATTGTGCAGCATCTGCAGGAGGTAGCAGTGTAGAACTTCCAGTACTCCCAGGAATGGGGAGATGGGCTTGAGCTGCTCCCTCTGCACCACCTCTAGGTGGCTGCATGCTGGTGAGGCTTAAGTGGCTGGATCTGCCCCCAGAACTGTGTGTCCTGGGGTTACAGCTCTGGAGATGATGGATGTGCTGTGAGTGCCAACACAGTGTGCACTTGGCCATGATGAGACCACAATTTCTGGCTTTCCTCTCTTGGGTTAGGTTCTAGAGAAGGGTAGCTGTGTTGCATTGGACATTAGAAGATTAACTTGTCCTTGTGATATAAAGATGACTCCTTTGTGTTGGTGCTTCCTAGCTGTAATCTTGTGGGAATTCCCTCAATGGTGAAGTTAGATGATCCTGACCTGCTGGCTGGCTCCCCTCTGGATGCAGCAGTGAGCAGCTGCTCCATGTTATCCTGGGGACAGCATTCCTGCCTTGGCAGCAGTCCTGCCCCACTCCAGTGCTGAGTTGCTCTCTGTGTTGAGAGCTTCTTGCATCCAGAAATCTCTGCAGGCTCTATAAATGCTTCTTGCTTTCAGTCTGACAGAAGTACAGGAGGAGGAGAGATTTTTTCCTCCAGTGTTGTCAAGGAAGCAGCTGATCTCTGAAGCCCAAAGTCTGACTTGGCCAGGGGTAAACACAGGAAAAAGGCAGGAGTAGGAAAAAAACCCTTTCCTGCTTAGCTTTCCTTTGTGGTCTGTATGGAGTTATCTGTGTGGGTTTAGTAGCCACTTGTGGACATATGGTCCATCAAGTGTTTTGTTTAATGTGTTTGTGCTCCTGATCTCCCTAACGTGATGCTGTGCTGAATGCTGTGGCTCATACCTGTGCTGTGTGAAGAGGAGCTTCCTTTCCTGTGTGTTAAATTTGTGATGTAGTATCACAAACTGCATCCTTTCCTTGGGAACGGTGAAAAATAGCACTTACAGGTTCCTGGCTTGTATGGGCAGTAGCTGTCAGCAGAGCCAGTGACACAGGAGATCTGGTGTCACGTGGAGTTACCAAAAGGAACTCGAGAAGTTGCTTTAATTAAATCTGGTAATAACAGCTTATGTGTCCATAGCATCAGAGCATTGGGGATGGTTATGTAGAATGCTGTCTCATTACAGTCTCGACTGTCCCACAGGAAAGATACTAGGAAGGAATTCTTCTCTGTGAGGGTGGTGAGACACAGTGGAAAAGGTTGCTCAGGGAAGTTATGGATGCCTGCTCCCTGGAAGTGTTCCAGGCCAGGTTGGATGGGGCTTGGAGCAAGCTGGTCTAATGGGAGGTGTCCTTGCCCATAGCAGAGGGGTTGGAACTGGATGATCTTTAAGGTCCCTTCCAACCCAAACCATTCTACAATTCTGTGATTCTATGAAAGGACTACACTTGAGTTTTTGGCAGGAAAACCAAACTCAGAGGTGATTATTTGTGAGGCACAGACACCTTTTGGCAAAGAAGGAGGCTATGTCTTCTTTCAGAATATTTTTTTTGGCCCCTGAGATGATGCACTTGGTTGGTGTAACTGAAGTTCTGTAAATTTTTGCTCTATTCAGCTTACAGGACTGAACAGAAATGTTGAGACAGTCACTGCTTACCCTCAGGTCCTCTGTACAGACTTAGTTTGTCATTTATCTGTCTGATGGTTCTGGTGTCTGTATGTTGTTCATGTATCTACTTTCCAGCACAAATATGCCTGATAAACAGCTTCCACGTGACAGATAAGAAAGGATCAGGGTTCTTGCAGTGGCTAAATGACAGACAAGATCGAGACTGTAATGAGACTGGGACCTGAAATCCCCAAATCTGAAATATGTGATCCCAGCTGTCAATCCTCTGGAATCTCCAAACAATTTGCCCTAGATCTAAATAATGACTCCAGAGCATCAGGAGCTGACAGTTGCATTCTCCAAATGAAATACTGTCAAAGCATTCCAGAAATGCTCCCCAGTAGTGGATTTTTCAAAATGGGAACTTTTCAAGTGCAGCCACTTGACCTCCTACAACTGCTTGTCTTCCCACTAATTATGCAATTGCCTAAACTGCTGTGTAGCCTTGTAATCATTGGCTATAATTATCAGAGTTTCAAAGAATTCAAAGGCACTTACTACCATCCAGAAGAAACTTGCAATCCAGTTGCTTCCTACTTCATTAATCTGATTTAGAACTCATGATAATTTTTCATTTGAAATGTTTTGAATTCTCATTTCCATGCTTTTCTGTGGCATTTACAATATGTGAGATGTCATAGTATAACAATATGTATAAAAGTAACTAATATGTATAAAAGTGTACAATGTCATTTACTCTTAAAAGAGAATCTCTGGACTTACTAACTGGCAAGTTTCCAAATCTGGAAAGGCTGTCTCCTGTTTGTGCATAATTGGGGAAAGTGGTGTGCAACAATACTTGGAGCTTTGGTGGAGTTTGACTTAAGTAAGTTTGTAGGATCTTAGAGAAATTAAAAGAATCTTGGAAAGCTGTCATTCCTTAGCAGAAAAGGAATGCTTGCCACATGATTCTATTTAGGAGCCTGACTTGAGAGGAAAAGGGGGAAGGCAGAGGCAGTCTGGTTTTTCTCATACCCTGTGGTATTTAGTAACCTTTTCTTATTTGTCTAATACTGCTTGCTCATTTTCCCAACTCGAAGTCAGGCAGATGAACCAGCAGCCTGCTGTGCAGTGCTTGAGGGGGCTGGGGGCCATGAGAGGATGAGGCACACTGGGAGCTACTTCAGAAAGGGAGAATTGCACGTGCTTTTTCCAAAGGGATACAGGACATCCAGGTTAGTTGGACTTGTCAGTATGTGCTCCTGTAGCATCCCTACCTTCAGCCAGTGGATTGCCATTGTATCCTAAACACAGGGCCCAGCTTTTCCACCTGAGCAGAGTGGAGACTCAGAACATGCACCGGTACAAGCTTTTCCAGTTCTCATCCATGGTGCAGGCATGGTTATCTGCATTTCCTTGTGCAATATGTGATTTAGGAGCAAAAATGGATTCTTCTTCCACTCCTGGCAGGTGCATGAAGCATGGTCCTGTGGATAGTGGCAGAAGGGCTCAGTCCTGACACTTCCAAGTAGGGGTCAAGTGTGCTCTGGCTGGGGGAGGACATCAAGGTTATGCTGAGCAGAGGGGGCAGACACAACCACAAGAAGCTTGGACTGGAAATGAGGAGTAAAACTAATGGAAAAGAGTTCATCCTTTCTACCAAGCACCCTGATCATAGAATCATAGAATTGGTTGGGTTGGAAGGGACCTCAGAGATCATCAAGTCCAACCCTTGATCCACTCCCGCTGCAGTTACCAGACCATGGCACTGAGTGCCACATCCAGGCTCTTTTTAAACATCTCCAGGGATGGAGAATCCACCACTTCCCTGGGCAGCCCATTCCAATGTCTGATCACCCTCTCAGTAAAGAAATTCTTTCTAATGTCCAACCTAAACCTCCCCTGGCACAACTTGAGACCTCTTGTGCCCTCTTGTCTTGCTGAGAGTTGCCTGGGAAAAGAGCCCAACCCCCCCCTGGCTCCAACCTCCTTTCAGGGAGTTGTAGAGAGTGATGAGGTCTCCTCTGAACCTCCTCTTCTCCAGACTGATGTGTCTGTATGAAGCAGTCTTAAGGATAACTAAAGGCTCAGGCTCTGATAAAAAGGGTAAAGACTTCTCTGACATCTGGACTCTAAAACACCATCAAGTGTTACTGGAGAAAATAGACAGCTAGGACTGGGTGGGAAGAATATTTGAATGTGTGGAATGGCATAAAGGTTGCAAATTGAAACAAAGCAACTGTTATTTGTTGTGTTGAACACCCTTAAGAACTGAATAAAATCCTCCTGGATTAATTACTGCAAATCAAGGAACTGATTTTAGCTTCTCATTCAGGGTTTTATTGTGACACAGCTCTATTAGCACCCGGTGTAATAAGCTGTAAGATAATGCCAAATTATAGAAATAAATAAACGTAAAAATAAGTTTGTTTAATTATGTGACTGGCTTATAAGAAAGATTGTGTTAATTTTGGCATGTCCTGTGAGGTTGGTTATTTAAGAAATGGTAATGCTCTAACATTAAAGGCTTTAATTGGTGTATTATGAGCTTTTAAAATTCTGCTAAGTGACTCTCTGTAAACAAATACTCAGGAACTTTTTTTGCAGAAATGGAGACAAATTCACAGGGTTACACATTCTTGGCAGGCTTTTTTTGGGAGGGGAAGGAATCTGTGTGCTAATTACAGGGTGAATTAAGTGGCAACTGCAGCACTATTTGTCCATATATGTCCAAATATCTTGTCCTTTTTCTCTGATTATGAGGTGAAATTATGCAGGCAGGTGGATTATGCTGCTTTACCTGCAGAGTGTTTGTGTGTCTGCATCCAGAAACAGATAAATCTAGGTTCTTCTTCCTGGGGAGTGGCTATCTTTTTTTTTTTTTTTATAAGGTGATGTTTGTACCTTTATTAAAGTCTAAAGTGGTTTTGAAATTGCAAAAATACTGCACTCAGCATTCATTTTATTTAAAGCCTGATGTTCTCCATGGCAACTGACCATAACCTGGTTTAACTCCTTTTTAATTCAGCCTCAAGGGGACTATATTATTTTTAGTGACGAATTTATCCTTCAAATGGGTGTTTGGGTTGTGGGCAGAGGTGACCCGTAGGCTTTTTGATTGCTGGCAAGGTGAGGACCCCATATGTGATGTGAGGACAGCTCAGCATCAGCTGGGAAGCTGAGTCACCAGGTTGTGAGGTGGGATGAGGCAGAGAAGGGAGCAAGGAGGCACTGGGCTTGTGCTCTCCTGTGACTCTGAATTTCCAATGAGAATTGATACCCTCCTTGGAGCAATCTTGCCTCAGCCAACTGCCAGTCTTAAGAAAAATAACCTTGAAATACAGATGCTGCTTTGCCATGCTGCAGGTAGGTCAATATGCCAGCTGACTGTGGGGTTTCTCCTGTGAAGATCTGACCCTTATTCAATGTGTTAATTGAATCATTTCCCTTTTCAGTTGCTTGAAACTCTCTCTCTGCCTGTGGGGTCACATTGTCATTCATTAAACTAATTTTGTTTATACCCTGTACAGCCCAAAATTTGTCACTGGACTACTGCAAACTGTGAAATAATGTGTGAATTTTCTTTCAGTTACATAGGGGACTGTGAGATCCACATGGACATATCAAAATTTAACCTTGGAGTGAAAGGCGTGCAGGTGCGTGGCACATTGTCTGTTCAAGGCTGTGTGTGGCAGGAGGTAGCCTGTCCCACTGGGGAGGTCATGGCACTTAACTGGTGGTTTCCCCACCAACTAGCAGGCTTGGAATGGTTGGCTTCATTGCCTTGTGTTTCAGCTGGGGCAATGGTGCCTTCCTTGGAAAGAACTTAGGTACTGCTTTTAAGCTTCTTGGTGTGACTCTTAAATAGGGTCAGTGCTGGAGCATCACAAGCTCATGTGGGCCACCTCCTGCCACTGCAGTTCACAGGAGCTGTGTGTGTGTAGAGAACTTCTGTCAGGAGTTCATAAACCGATGGAGATTAGACCAAAAGTCTCTTCTTAAAATGCTGAAAACGAATCACTCCACTGTATGGCAGTCAGGACTGCAGGGGGAGTCCACAAACTCAGAAAACATTGCTCAATATCAATAGCGATGGTTTGGGAGGGAGGAGGTTGTTGTTGCTATTAAATTCCGAACAAAATGGATTCAAGTAGGATTTTAAAAACTATCTCCATCACTGAAAAGCTCACAGTTTTGAAAGTGCATCCTGAGAATACCTTCAGACTCAGTTTTTCTTCTTGTTCTGTTTGCAGTTGTACGGAACGCTGCGGGTGATACTGGAACCTCTTCTAACTGATCCACCTTTTGTTGGAGCAGTGACCTTGTTTTTTATGCAGAAACCAGTGAGTTGGCAGTGGGCTGCACCCCGCAGCCTTCTTGATACTTGGTCTGTCTTAATGTGTGGATTCCTCTTGAGTGGGTGACACAAGCTGCCCATTGCTGGTAGCCCAAACTGCATAACTGGGAATGCCTCACAGTGCAGGTGTCGGAATAGCAAATTCCTGATCTTTCAATGCTTCTCTTGAACCACAGAAGGATGAGAATGAATTTGCCCTATTGTCTTGTAGCAGTGCCTAAAGAATGGGAGGATTTTCTGATAGAGTGCAGCAGCTGTTTCATAGGCCTTTGAAACCTTTGCTGCAAGGTTCCTGTCGGGTGGATTTTAAATCTTCCCATTTATAGATTTTAAAATGTAGTTACCTTGGGGACCATCCAGTCGTAGTTGTGCTTGAAATGTGGTTTAATAAGATATGGGAAGCCTTCTAGTCTTGTAAAACCCAGTTATCTTATAGCACACAGCTTTGTTTGCCTTGTGGGTTATGCTCTGCCTTGAGTTCATGGAAGCCATACTTTTGATCTTGGATGAGGTGGTTTTGTGTTTCGAGGTAGTAGCAATATTTTAGGACATGAAAACCCCTTTTTGTTTATTGTGACAATAGAATTACAGATTCCTGAAGTCAGTTGGTGTTTGTAAATCCCCCTGCCTCAGGGCCTAGGCCAACCTCTAAGTGAAAGCATGAGGAAACAACTTCAAAGTCTAGGTTGAGCTGTCAGGTTTACCAGGCATGACCCCAAGGCATCTGCCAGTGGCCATTGCTGGGGGTATTTCACTGGGCTTGCAGGGTAGGTCCCAGTGATGCTGTCCTTTGGCATGGCATCTTTATCAAACTAGATAAAGAATGCCTGCTAAAGAATACCAGGTATTGCCTTTAATGTACAGATGCAGTCACTTAGTGGTACTGGTTTTACTTTCTTTAAACAAATGGGTTTGTTTTAGAAGCATCTGCTTCTTTAAGCATCCTACATTTGTTCTGAAATCACCTTTATTGGTCCTGTATCATTTTTCTCCCTGATCTTGTTGTTGTAGCACTTGGAAATCAACTGGGCAGGCATGAGCAACCTCCTGGACGTCCCAGGGATTAGGTGAGTGTCTGTTTTGCTTTACTTTGTTCTTCTTTAAAAATCCTTTGAAAGTTGGGATGGTTTTTTTCAGTAATCATCAAAGCTCTTCTCAAGAATGTTGTGTAAAAGGTGCTGTGCTGACACCCTTCCCATCTTACCTGCCTGTGGGGATTCCAAAACCTGAGGAGGATTCTTTTTACATTCCATCAAAATCACTTCAATTGCTTCATTGCATATGGGATTTAGGATGGAAATAGTAAATCCCCAGAACCACAGTGGTCTCCACTAAAAACCAAGCCATTCTGTTTCCCATATGCCAGCTACTTGCAGAGGTAGATGAGGTAGATCTAGGTGACTGGCAGTCTTTGCTTACATATTTATCTACCTTAAAATAAAAAGAAAAAAAAGCAAGTTCTCGCCAATCCTTGAAAAAGAAGACCACAACAGATTTATAGGGAGAACTGTTTACTTTCTGTGTAATATACTCACTCTTTAGGTTCTTAAAAAAATGTAGCTCTTCCCTAGTGTCTTCTGGGCTGATCTTGCAAGTAAAGGTTGCACAGCAAGGATGAAATTCTTAGCAGTTTTCAGTACTCTTAAGTTTCAAACTGTTTCTCCAGATTGGAAATTTGCTTTTTCCTTGCTCTTCAATGTAAGGAAAAGATCTGTTACACAAGAACAAAATATAGTTGGTTACTCAGCCATTGCCTTTCTCCCTTTACATGCAAATGCAGACACCTCTGTTCTCCTCCTTTCCCTGAAGTTCATGGTACAGACTCAGAGGAAGTGGCTGGTCACTTCAGATGCCAGCTCATGCATTAAAGGGCCTCTGAAGACCTTTGATGTTGAGGGAAAGGAAGCTTTCTTCTTAATTTGAGGCCAGAGTGGCCTTTGCCCTGAAGTTTGCCCTGAGAGCTCCAGTTTTTATCAGAGGAATTAATCTGTTCTTTTCTAACATGGTTTTCTTAATCCTTGCAGAGAGAAGGTATGTAGGTGTTCCAACCTACAGCCTCTCATATAATTAAGTGCAAATTTGGTGTCTTAAAGTTTCGTTCCCTGGTTTGCTCACAGGGATTTGAACACAGAAACCTTTGCACTGTACATGAAAGCTGGGAGCCTGACCATGAGTAGGCTGAAGTGCAGGTTGAACAAGAGATCTTCCTTTCAAATGAATTGGGTTTACTTAGAGAAACTGGATGCACTTGTCAGTCCACATGTACAAGCTGGTTTAGTTTGGTGTATCCTGAGCCTCAAGAGAGGGGATGATTGTGTGATCTTCCTGTGGGGTTTTTTTTTGACTGAAAAGCCAACAGCCTGACCAAGAGCTTCTAGGCTCCTGCTTTTAAATATATAGAGTAGGAGAGGACTTTCCTCCTGTGTGAATCCACCTTCACCTGTGGTGACAATTTTGTTCCACAGCTTTACCCTGAGAAGCTGGATTATAGACACCAAGTGTAACAAGAAGGCAGCAGTCTTTCAGATGTTTGATGCTTTGAGGTTGTCCTCTTAATAATGTCTTGGCTAAAGCCAAATTGGAGTAATATATTGAAATCCTCTCATTGATCACCTGGAGAATGCCAGACATCTTTTATAGCCATACATTTCATGCTTGGGAGAAGCAGGTCATGCCACATGTCCTTGCCATATAAACAGAGCAATTCAAAGCAAAGACTTAAGCCAAAAAGCTTAAAATGTGCAAGTTTTAATTAGACTAGAAGGTTCCCTTAACTCCCAGACAGACAGTACCATCTGTTCAGCCAGTGTGGTCTCCTCTGTGCCAAAGGTCCAGTTACTTTAAACAAGATTTTCCTTCTTTGTGCAAAATATACCAAGATACAGAATCTCATCTTTTGCTTGGTCTTCTATAAAAATGTGGGTGGTTTCCCCTTCCATGTTATGGTAAGGTCTCATCAGGTGGCCAAGAGCAGACAGCAGTGTGCACTGAGGCCATGTTCTAAGTCTGAACACAAACTACCTCAAGGTCTTGAGCTTCCTGTGAAATGCTGAAAATTCCTGATTCCCTCTTCACCTTGTCTCCCTGGTATCAGCATTCCCAAGCACAACCAAAAGGCACATGAGTTTGTAGGACTTGTTTGGGTGCATGGTGACCTCACTGCATGGCCTAAGCTGCTGTTCATCATTTACAACCTGCCAGAACCAAATTCACATCCAGCCCTGGTAACCCTAGCCTGGAGGAACGTGCCTGCATGCAAGTTGGCACTGCCCTGGGTGTGCCACAAGGCAATGGCAATTATGTGCAGAATGACAGAGGGTGAGATGGAAAGAGATCTTGAGAGTCTTCCCCATGCTAATTTTCTGCTCTGCAGCAGCTCAGCTGGGCATGAGTTATTGATAGGAGGCAGCCTGACCTACCACAGGGACCCAAATCCATCCTTGGTGATTGGTTCTGGTGTTGAACTGTCCTCTCCATTTCCTATAATTCCAAGCTAAATGTCACAAACATGAGTTTCTTCTGCCCCTGCACCACTGGGGGCAGATGAGCAGTTTCACTCACTTCACAGCACCCCTTTCTCATGCTGTGCCTCATTCTCTTGTTCTAACTGAAGCTGGGATTGATTGCAGACATTTGGGTTATTTTTCCCCCCACCTGCAGTGTAATGTCAGACTCACTAATTCAAGACTTCATTGCTGCACGGCTGGTTCTACCAAACAGGATCACAGTGCCTCTGAAGAAGAACATGAACATTGCCCACTTGAGGTTCCCCATCCCACATGTGAGTTGTTTTTTGGGTTGGTTGGTTGTTTTTTTCCAGTGAGGCTGTTAATCCATCCCACTGCATGTTTGCCAAACTGTGGATGCAAGCTCAGTGTCTTAGGCTCCTGCACCAGCTGTTTCAACCTGGATTGTAGGTTTCCTACAAGCAATGTTTCAGAAATATAAAAGCAGATGTTGGATAGTTCATAATCTGGAGAGGGCACTCTAGACTCTGAGCTTGTTCACCAATTAAACCACTGGTTTCATTTGAGAATAAGACAGATCTTCAGTTAGAGACAGTAAATGCAGACAAGTGTCAGGCTACCTTATCTTTTTACTAATGCTGTGAAAGAGTGCAAATAGGGAGCTTGGAGGGTGACATCTCTTTGTTACAGAAAAAATCAGGGAAAAAATTCGCAATAGTAAATCTCCTAAATGCTTATCATATCCAGATCTTCAGTCTTCTTCATCCTTTAAATACCTAATACGGTCATGGGTGACATATAAATGAATGTCAAAGGGATGCTCCCTATTGCAAACTTGCATCACCAAATTGAAGCTGAATGGCCATTCTGCAGTAAAAGCAGAACCTGCCCATGGGTGCTTATTTCCCCCTTCAGTTGGTGGGAATTGCTCTTTACACTTGGTTTGACTGTGGCTGTAATTCTGTGTGCACATGTATCTTTCTGATTTAAATATAAATTGCAGAATATTTTCTATGCAATTATCTAGACTGTATCTGTTTAAGGTTTGGGTTTTTTTCCCTCTAGGTAAGTGGTAGAAGTGTTTTAATATAGCTGTCACTGGAAATAAACGGCATCAAAACTCCTGTCTTTGCAAACCTGTCATGATGACTCCCCTTGCTGCCTGAAATAACTAGTTTTAGGAGGTAGCATCTTTTAGTTATCCAAAGATAATTGACCAATTTTGTACCTTATTTTTCAGGGAGTAATAAGGGTTCATTTGCTAGAAGCTGAAAACCTTGTTCAGAAGGACAGTTTCCTTGGTGCCATCAGGGGGAAGTCTGACCCCTACGCTCTCCTTCGCCTTGGCACGGTGCAGCATCGGAGCAAGACAGTTTCCCGAGATCTTAATCCCATTTGGAATGAGACTTTTGAGGTACTGAATCTTCTGATCTTTCCATCTGTAGGATGTACAGCCCTTTACATCCCTGTGCTTGGAGGACCCTCTCTTAGCTGACTGCACTGAAGCAGGTGGACTCCCTTGGTACTTGATTGATGAGGCATTTCTGTCCCTTGTACAGGTTCAGATTTACATTGCAAACTTACAGAGTCATTCAGGTTGATCTGATTTACATATGTGGGTTTTTGGAGGAGGTGCAAAGTTCTGCTTTAAATATCAACCAGTGCAGCAATCTGTGCAGCTGCAGCCTCCTCTAGCATTGATTCTTCTCTGCTTATTAGGGTTACCAGTTTGAGGGGTGTAACTTGTCATTCAAAACCAAGCAAAATGGTTTTGAAATATCTTCACCTGTAATCTGTTGCATTTATTACATGATTAGCCATGAAACAGTATAGAATGTCCTTCTTGTCCACAGCCTGAGCCTGTGTGAGACTATGTGAATGCTTTTTTTCTTTAATCATTACTTCTTTCTCCCCAGTTTGTTGTTCATGAAGTTCATGGTCAGGACTTAGAAGTGGATTTGTATGATGAAGATCCAGATAAAGATGACTTTATGGGCAGGTAAATTAGCTTGACCCTCTGAAATGAGGTCCAGTAACCTCTGAAATGAGACACCCAGATTATTCATACTGGAAATTCAGTATTGAAGGAAGCTACTCCCTTTGCCCGGATATTGATACCAATTTATTAGTTCCTAGTGCAGCTAACTTTGAAAAAGGTAAGAGAATGGGCCCAGACTCCTGCAGGGAATCCTAGGGAGCCAATAGAAGTGATGGTTACTGCACAGCTTGAGATTTGCTTGAAATTTATTTTAGTTTTGCAAGTATTTCAAGGGGGAGTGTTTAGAGCTGCAGGTGCTCTCCCATGCACACCCATGCCAGTCCTGTGTAGAAGTCGCCATTTGGAATAGATTTGAGTCTGAGCTGCTTTGTAGGTGGTTTCTTCTCCTTCCCCTTGCCCCCAACAGCACTATGCTATATGCCTAAATGTACACTGGAATGTTTGGTTTTTTGTCTTTTAGCTTGGTTATAAACCTTCTGGATGTCAGGAATGACAGAACTGTTGATGAGGTAAAGATTGCAGCTTGTTTCTAAGTGTGCTTGGTGGTAAATGCTCACCTGTGCTCTCCTTCTGCTCCTACATTGTTTCTGTGTGTTTAAAGCTTCCTTGCAGACTTGCACTGTGGTGTTTTCACAGGAAGAAAATACCTTTGCCCAGGAAACTTCAAGCAGCCATAACAATAATTTTTAGAATCCAGCTGGCAACCTCAGACAGCCCTGAGGTTACACTGAGCCAGCAGTGGGGGTATCGTGTGTTGATATCTTGTGTCCTGTATATATCAAATGTTTTGTACAAAGCTACAGATAAAGTTTGGTGAAGCAGTCTGACTGCTAAGGAAAGAAATTATCAGATTTTACTTTGGTTCATCCTGCAACCCAAGACTCTGCAAACAGTGACAGAGTGCCTGTCTTGTGCTGCTGCTGGATGGAAATACCCATATATTTGCAAAGCTCTTGCGTATTTTATTTGGGTTTTTTCTGGCTTGTTTTTCTAAGTAGATGGGCATGCTACAATCTAACTATCAAAAGTGCAAGCTAAGGTGCTCAAAGTACAATTCATACTGTCTATTGTACATAAGTGTCAGAGACTGTAACATATATAAAAATTATTCTTCTTCGCAGTTCTCAAGTTACTCTTTGCTGTCTCCATTTAGTGGTTTCCCTTAAGTAAGACAACAAGTGGACACTTGCATTTAAAACTGGAGTGGCTTTCACTAATAAATGACCAAGAAAAGTTACATGAGGTGAGTATATTTGCTCAAAGGATTTAGATACTCTCATCCCTGTCCAGTGATCAACAAAGTCTGTTGTGTACAATTAGGAACCCCAGGCAAACTCAGGAGAGTTCTTCTTGTCTGACAAAGTTTTGATGTGATTTCCCCACCCCAAAGTGGAAGGGTGTTTGTTTGCCCTAGGTCCCTCAGAAATTCAGGAATAACTCAAATCTGGCAGCTGTTCTTGTTTGAGTTAGCAAAGCTTTGTTTGACTTGCTGAAAAGCAACCTCTCAGTTCCCTTTTTTGATAATTTTGATCATTTTTCCCTTCCCTCTTCCTTTAGGATCTGTGTAAGACCCCTGCCTATAGCCTGTATTAGTCATAGACAAATACCCAGCACAGGTGCTTTGTAGGGCCATGGTGCCAAATGGTGTTTTGGTTTTACTTGTCCAGCAGAATTGCTCGAGTAAAGCCCATCTCCCAAGGATATAATTTCCTTATAATTGAGCAAAAGCATTTCAGTTCCACTGAAGTGAATAAAACATGTTCCTAGGATTTGTTCTGCTGACACCAGATTCCTGATGTTGATGGGTTAGCATGGGTTTTAGATGTCTTGCTGCACTGGGGAATCCAGCCAGGATTCTCTGCACCAGTGAGACTGAAGAGCATTAAGACCAGTGACTCAAAACCACTTCAGCCTCTTCTTTTCTGCTTAAAACTGTTGTGCTGTGTTGGCTTGGGCTCCTCTAAATTGCAAGTTGTAGGAGAAAGGTGAAGAGCTGCTTGGCTTTCAGACTCTGTCCTTTGAATGTGTGTTGTGCTTTCTGTTGTTCTTGATGGGTGATCATGCCTAAATTGTGGGGGTTTTTGTTTGTTTTATCTTTTCTGGCCTTCACAGGACAAGAAGGGTCTGTCTACAGCAATTCTGATAGTCTACTTGGAAAGTGCCTTCAACCTTCCTGTAAGTGCAAACCACATGCAGGCAGCCTTCACTCCTAACCTCTTGGTTTTTTTTAAGAAGACCACAAATTAATTGTTTTAAAATACTCTTTTACTAATTCAGAAAAACCACTTTGAGTATTCGAATGGTGAATGTGGAGCAAAGAAGATCAAAAATAACAAGTACCTCAAGGTAAAATTTATATTCTTCTCCCATGCTTGCAAAGCAACATTCTGGGTTATGTGGTATTGTAGCAACTGAAATGAGCTGTGGGTAAAAGAAATAATCTCTCCACCATAGGAGTCTAAGTGACCAGGCATTCAAAACAGGGATTGAAAGCATCACTACAGGAAAAGTCCAGGAGGTCCAAGGGGGAATGCAATATGAAATATTTACTTGTATGTGGGAGTTGTCTTTTCTATTTTCTACTTTAGACAGAGAGCCTCCAGACTTCAGACCAAGTCACATTATCCTTTCTGCTACTGCAGAGGTTTTTTCCATGCAGAGCTGTTCTAGCTTGACCTCCCACACCAGGATGGGAAGGCAATGCTTGTTTGTGGTAATCTGCCCATCTATTGGAGGTCTGACCACCAGATTTCTTCCCCCTCAGTTTTGAAGGGATTCAGAAGCTGCTCTGTCCTCTCTCTTTGTTTCTGTTTATTATTTTCCCCCCAAATACCAAATTTTGCTACTGCTATGTAAATGGTAGGTGAAGAGTGTCTTTCTTCCTTTATTCTTGAACAAGTTACACATGAACACAGCTCAGATAAAACTTCACATTTTCTGAGGAGCTCCCCTCCTAAATGCAATCTTTACAATTTGAATGAGTTACCAGCACTGCAACACACATGGCATTCTCTAGTCCATAATTCTGGATTTGGCTGTGTACATTTCTCTTGCTATGCTAAGACCAAATCCTCAGTCTTAGTGCAACAGTGCAGAAGAACAGAGGATAAAAGGTTCAGGATTGCTGCTTCTGGGAAGGAATTGTTACATATTTCAAGAGCAGTGGTTTAACATTACTTCCTGTAAACTATAAATGTGTCATCTTTTTTTTGTTTGGTTGTTTTTTTTTGTTCTTTTGTTTTTCTTGTATTAAATTACAGAAGACAGAACGAGAACCTTCCTCCTTTGTCCTGCTCACAGTAGGAAACAAGACTCAGAAAAGCAAGGTGAGGCTACTTGACTCTTCTTCTTCCTTGGCCACCCATAAAATAGAAAGTATTTAACTCCAAGTAGCCCCTAGGAAGGGTAGGACTAGTGAAGCTGGTGTGAAGAGTTGTAGACATGGTTACAGCTGCAGAAGCCAGGAGGTGGGGGTAAACCAGCATGTGGGAGCACTGTGTCACTGAGTTGTGTTTGGTGGGTGTCTGATGAGCTGCTCTACAGGTTTGTGTTTCTGTGCTCATGGCCATGAAGTCAGGATGGCCAAGGTACCCTAATTCTGCAAGGGTTACAAAGGAAGAAATAAGACATCTCCAATTTGGCTCATGCTTCCTGAGGGCAGGGTGTTATCTCCATCAAAGTGGCATTTGTTCCCTTATCAGAGTTCCTGTGTTCCACAGAAGTTTAACTGATTTTTTTTTTTACCTGGACAAAAGTATCTGCATGTTTTCTGCTTCATTTTCAGTTCCTTTTTCATTATGTAATATTCATTTTTGCCTGAAGAGTAGGAGTAATTGCTGAGATCTGCCCTCACAGAAGCTGCTGCTATTGCCCTGCAGCTGGTTGCAGATGAGAACAGCTCTATGTTCTTTTGGATACTCAAAAATAGGGATTGAACCTCTTGGCTACACACAGGCATGTGGGACTGGCACCTATTTTCCTTCAATTCTTCCACCAGCTCCAGCTAGAAATTTGGTTTTGCTTATGTTTTTACCTTTTTTTTTTTTGTTTTCCCCTTTGCACACCACATCACCTGCCTCTCCCAAGCTAGGTCTAACTTCCAGCTTTTTCCTGCTCCTTTCCCCTTGCTGCCAGCACTCATGGCCTGGCAGAATTAGCTGGTTTGTGGAGCAGCCTCAGCCACAGCCCCCGCAGCTGTTTCCCATCCTGTTTCATCCTTGATGCATGATGCTGAGGCTGTGCCCTCCTACTCTTCCCTCAAGCTCTACACCCCTCAAACTCTCCCTCAAGTCTTCCTACCCTTTCCTTCCAGCTCACTGCAGCTTTGGGACCTGGCTCTGGGTGCCTGCAGGCTGGAAGCAGCACTCAGGCTTTCCCTGGGTGGTGAGGTGGGAGGGAAGGAGGGAGGGATCATTGCCTTGCTGGTTGGGGCCAACTGCATCTTGCCTGACTTGTTCTTTGGTATTCCCAAGCCCTGCAGAACTCGTTCTGGTTTTACCAGAGACTTTGCTTCTGCACACTTCTGACCTGGAAATTTCACTCTCTGCATACAGGGGGGCCATAGCATCACTGAATGAAACAAGAGGGTCACTGTGAGCCTCTCAGGTGATCAGTGTCATGGTATTCTTTGCTGTTTACAGAATAAGCTGACCTGTGTGCCACTGCCTTCTTCTTGCAGACCTGCAATTTCAGCAAAGATCCCACATGGGGCCAGGCTTTCACCTTCTTTGTCCACAGTGCTCATTCCCAGTCACTGCACGTTGAGGTGAGAGAGAAACCTTTCTGTTGAAGATAAGTGACATAGCAAGAAGCCTCTTTTGTGGTGGATGTAATGTCAGTGCTGGTTCTTTCTGTGTGCTTCTACTCCTACTGGAAAGGTGGAAGCAGCACTTGTTGTTGCACAAGCAGTTCTCTGCCAGGTGATGCTGGTATCTGCCTTTGCTCTGGGATCATGTAATGTGTAATAATATTTCAGTTCAAATGTGGAAAATACCTGGCTGCAAAACGCAAAGGAGGTTTTATACAGGTCTTTGTGTAATAAAGCCATGACTATTTTGCTGTCAGAAATCACACTCTTCATAATTCTCAATGAGTCCTGTCTCTTCACCTGGGTATTTTGGCTTGTTAAGAAATCCTGTCTCTCCCTGGCATACATTGCAATCCCAGCCAGGTCTGCAGCTGTTCAGGCAGCTGTGGAAGTGGATCTGAACTTACAAGGTGTGATGAGGTTAGGCTAAAAAATGGTTATGAAAATAATTTGTAAAGGACGGAGCAGTTGTCATCCCAGCTGCCTGGGACATTTCCCCAAAGCAAGTAAGGAAGGTCAAGTAAATCTCAGTGCCTGGGTTTTTTGTTAAGATTCTTTTCTGAATAGAGATGAGATTTTTTACTCCAAAACCACTAATCTGTTACACTCCTGAAATATTGGCATCATCCATTTGGAAGTTACCATACTTGACAGTGTCCTGAGGTAAATAAGATTGTTTTGGTTTCTGTCTGAAATACTTTCTTGCTTTGCTGTTCCCAGTAGTGTGCTTTCCAGTTTGCCATCTAATAACAACTTTTTTTTTTTTTTCCTGTTTAGATAAAAGACAAGGATCGGGATACTGCCCTGGGAACTTCAGTGATCTGTCTCTCCCACTTACTTAAGGACCCAAACATGACTCTGGATCAGAGATTTCAGCTGGATCATTCCAGTGCAGACAGCTTCATTAAGATGAACCTTGTGTTGAGGGTAAGTTGTTCTTTGCATACTCACCTGACTTCCCCAGTGGAAGCATCCAGTTCTAACCAGGATGAGAGGTGGGAGAAGAGAAATGCACCTTTGCCTCACAGATGAGTGGAAAGTAGAAGTGCGATAAGGTCTTGAAGTGCAATCAAGAGTGCATGGTGGAGCTGAGAGGTATTCCTGAGGCTTCCTGAAACTTTGAGTAGTGCTAGTGCTGAAAATCTCATGGCAATCAAGAATGGGCTGAGAAAAAGCTAAGCTGGGGAATCAAAGCTGCTAAACAGTAAGGGAGACAGATCATTATGAACTGTTTTCTCACTGTGCTCTTGGCCAGTGTTTAGACACTGATAAAGACATACACAGTGGGGCAAGAGAAGCAAACATCACAGCTAATCCCATAGTTGTCTCTTATCTTTAATGGCAGATTCCTGCTGTTACTGTTTTGTGGTGAAATGTCATCCTAGGTGATAATGCTGGTGTGAACCCCAGTGCTTGGGGAGCACCACTCATTTCTTTCCCTTGTGATTTTTAGGCCTTGGATGTTGAAGAACCCGATCCACAAAGAACCAAGGCTGGTGTCAGTGCCTCAAAGCAAGGTCCTGTGCGTGTCATGGAGAAGGGTGCAAACCAGCAGAAATCTGTCTCCCCACCAAACTCAGAAGTCTCAAAAATCCCTTCTGTGAGCAAAGACACCACAGCACTTGAATCCCTGCCAAAAAAGGACAGCAGAGAAGACTTGGACACAAATGATAGAGCAGCAGCACCTGTACCAAGTGAAAATCTTGCTGGGCCTAACGAGACAGAGCGTGAGCAAAACCCAGAGCATGTCCCATCATCAGTGCTGCACACCACAGCAGCAGTAGTGCCCACGCTGCCAAACATACAGGAACTGAGGCTTGCACCCAGTGTTACTTCACTGGGTTCTCTGCCTTCTTCTTGCTTTGAATTAAGTAGCAGCAATCTGGACCTTCCTAAGTAGGTGTTCTTCAAGCTGAATTGTTCTTCTCTTGGGAAGGTTTAGGTTTTATAAGATGCTGTTGTATGCAGTTGAATTCAAGCCTGCTAAGTAATTTGGAATCTTGGGTCTCAAATAACCTTACAAAGAATTGGCCTAAATATCACAGTCAACAGCAGTGTTAACTTGCATGGTGACTATTGGGTGTAATGCAGAAGTATTTCCTTCTCTGGCTCTCCTAAAGGGTGCTTCATGTGTTGGCTTTATATTCAAGAGCCTCTCACACAGCATATCCTGGGTCCCATAACACTGATGGTTTTAGTAACAGGAGATCTGAAGTCTGAATACCCCCTTTCTGTAAAAACACACTCTTCATAAGCACATCTGGCTGCCTAAAGTTTTGGATACTGTCTTCCAGTGAACAAGTTTTGATACTCAGTATATTTTGTGAATAGATGTGCTTCTGTGAGGCTGCAGGTGGTCTGCACTGTTGAGGAGGACAGAGCTTCATCTGTCCCTGCTGGGGCATAGAATGGAGCCAGCAGAATACTTAATGAACTGAAGTAGCAAAGAAGGTGCATCTCAATTATGAGAGCATCAGAGCAGTTACCAACCTGAATACCAAGCCTATCTGCAGCTTTTCAGTCTTGTAGTCCTGGACTGGCAAATTCTCTAGCTCTGAATCAGGCCTCATTTAGAAACCATTTTCAAGCAATGTTTTGGATTTGAAACCACTTAAACCACATGAGATTAAAAAAGGTCCCATTTTGCATATAAAGACACCCTTGAAGGAGCTGTGTAACATGCCTGCCTGTACTTTGCTGCTGCATCTACAGCAGGCCAAATGGGTGCTTTTTTGGCCATTTATGTGGTAGGATTGAGATCCCTGTGCAGAAGGCTGGCCAGGCAGTGCTGGCACTAACAAGAATGTTTTTTCTGTTGAGTACCTGTGGTCCGGCTGCTTTCCAGCCAGCAAACCTTAGGATGCCAGAAAGAAGAAGAGTGCCCTGAAAAGTTGGTTTTAGTTGAAAATGCATCACCAACTTCTGAAGCTCCTGTGCTAGGTCTGTCCATGTGGTGTGTTTAGAATCTGTACTGAAAAGCTGTGCCTGTGTAACTGTCTTACAGCGGGACTGAGATGCCCCTGGGAGAGATTCAGCTGACGGTGCGGTACGCGTCCATACGGCAGAGCCTGGTGGTGCTGGTGAATGCCTGCAGGTAGTGCTGATCACTGTTTGATTCTCTGTAAAGGAAAGGGGAAGAGCTCTCTGAGCTTGTCAGACATTCAGCAAAGCTGAAGGACAACCCCGTAAGAGATGCAGCAGTGTTGGCTGATTTCACATCCTTGATGTTTTATTTGCTGGTGTTCCGTTTTCAAGATAAAAACTTTTGGCCCGTGAACCCATGGGGGTGGGTCTGATTCTGAGAGGCAGTGGGAGAAGCTGCTTTGCTTGTCAACACCTTCTTTCTTTTGACAGGAACTTAGTACCCTCTTCAAATCGTGGAGTAGATCCGTATGTTCGTATATACCTGCTTCCAGACAGAAGATGGGCAAGCAGGAAGAAGACTTCGGTTAAGAAAAAAACTCTGAACCCCCAATATGATGAGAAGTAAGAAAATGTTAATTATTATTGCTGCTGAAGTAGTTATGCTATTGGTATAATGAGAGGGCTTGCCTGAGGTGTGCTTCTGTTACCCCTAAGGGTTGTCTCATGAACATTTCCAGGTCTTCCAACAAAATGGGACTTAAATTGTGGTCGGCATGTACTTGGCTGGCCTTGCTGTGTGTAGGGTGTTGTCTGTCCCCTGTAGGAGGGCACACCTTCTTCCCACCCCCTACAGATGCAGGCTGTACTCACTTTGCACACAGACATTCCCCTACCCACATTTAACTCCTGTTGCTGAGGCAATCTTTCCATTTGGGTACCTCATAAAACCTGCTTCTCTCTTCATGCTTCTTTGCCTGATACTATTGTGACATCTTTCCACAAATGAAAGGCAGAAATACAAAGCCTTCAGAGACTGGATCATTTGTTTGGACAGACAGATGGAGGTTGTCATTGAGATGTGGTGGGAGAGAAGTGAAATGCTCCCACATCTTTGCTGATAGCACTTTGCTACTGAAATGGGACATGGTTTGTATGAAACCAAACACTGTAATGCTCAGACACAGAGATCCTTTGAGAGGTGGTTATAATCCCATATGTAGAGGAAGGTACACTTGAGAAAACAGGGTGATCCTGGGTGACTCAGGGTTTTTTTTTCTATGTCGAGTTTTTTCTCCATATGTGAGTGTAGGTCAGAAACATATTTCATCTTAAAAAAAATTTTTTTAAGAAAAATATTTCAGAAAAATATTCAGAAAAATATTTCATCTTAACACACAAAACACTATAGAGCTGTGCATTTTGCTTCTGCCTATTCTCATGTAATGCCACTGATTTAGTGCCAGCACAGATGTTAGGAACATCATCTCTTTTTCCTCATTGAAAACATCATCTCTTTTTCCTCATTGATTTCCTCACATATTGGCGTGTCCTGTATGTCCTCAATTAGGTGCAATAGGTTGAGCAACACTTAGCTCCAAAACACATTACCTGTTTTACAGCTCTGACTTGAGGAAAAGCTATTCAGGTGGGTAGAACATAAATGATGTAGCATGGACAAATCTCAGTTGACATTAGATGATGCGTGCCACAGGTGTGAGTCAGAATCATTAAGAATTTAATTGCCACAGGTTTCAACCTTTGTCTCCTCTTAATGTGGTATGAGCCCACTTTGTAAACTTGGGGGGTTGGGTCAGCTATTTCCTCTGAGTAATAAAGGTTGCATGGAAAACATGCTCATCTTCCATGAAGAAGGAAAATTACAGTAAACAGTGTTTCATGATGGATGCACGTTTTCCTCCTTTCCCTTGGCAGGTGCAGTCTGAACAAGTGTTGCAGTCTTTCATCAGGCTGGAAGAGATTTCTTGTAATGTGACTAAAATCTTAACTGTAGAATTACCTTTTCTTTGTCTTTCTTCTGTTTAAGTCCTGGTCACTGATGCTGTATTCTGTCACTGTTTTCTGGCCACTGATGCCTATAGGATTTTAATTTTTGACAGAAGTCCCCTTTTAAACCTTTACTTTCAGGTTTGAATTTTTTGAATCCTTGGAAGATGTCAAGAAAAGGACACTAGACATTGCAGTGAAAAACAGCAGGCCATTCATTTCACAGGAAAGGAAGGAGCTGGGGAAAGTAAGTTTAAAGAACTACACTACTAATAGTGTAGACCTGATAGAGCTGAACAGCTGAGTGATGTGGGTATAGTAACCAAGTCTTAGTAATAGGACTAACAGGCTGGAACCAACTTTTTCTGCCAGGTTTTCACTTGAAATCACACTGTATCCATGTGGAAGCTTGTGTGGTCTCATGTGATTGGTGTGCCATGCCCCTTCATTTCAGAAGGGTGCTCCTGAAATAAAACATGTTTCCTGGGATCCAGCACTGCCCATTTGGGGAATGGCTGCAGCAGTGCAAACATGAAGCTGAGAAAGAGTTTTGATCAAACCCTGGAGTTTGGCAAAGGTCTTTCAAGCTTTCTGCTAACAACTCCTGATTCTGTGAAAACTGGAACTGCTTCTTCAGTGACAGATGAATTTCCAAAGTGGTGCTGCTGAGAAACAGCTGCAGCACTGAGACAGCCAGTAGTCTGTGTCCCAGGAGTGTGGGGAGCTCCTTCTCCCTTGAGCCTGAGCTGCAGCCCAACAACTTGAAAGTGGGTCTGACCTGGGAGGGGAGGTAGCTGAGCTGACCAATTTGTAGGCTGACTAATATTCAAAGGAATAAAATTTGCTTTTTGAAGGTGCGGATTGACTTGTCACAGGAGGATTTAATAAAAGGTTTTGCACAGTGGTAAGTTTCATCTCCCTACTTTGAACCCCTGCTAATGGCTTTGCTGGGAGTTTGCATGACTGCTGGTGGAGTGCTGGTACAGGGGATGGGTATTTTAGTGAGCAAGAAGATTACCTGACCTGCAAGCACAGGACTAAATTGAAATAATCTGGTAGTTTTATCTGTGTTGCATGTTAACCCAGCTGCTAGTGCAATACCTGCCCTATGAAAGTTTTAATAAGAGACCTGTATGTCAATTAGCATCTTCAGCATATTTTAAGTTACCATAAAAGCCACTGTTTATTAAAGTAACCTTGCAACAAATTTTAACTTGGATAAAGATCTTAACTAAATTAATGCTGTGATCAGCAATATATATATATGATAAAACTTTAATTACAAAGCATTTATAGAAACTGGTATAATAAGCTACTTAGAATTTTGTTTGTGTCTTCATTGTGGTTCAGCCTTACACTTTAACCATTGGTCTGAGGCAAAGATTAAGAACCAGTTTTTTTTTTTTCCCTTCCATGTCTGGAGTTAATGGCAGTAGTTCTTCCTTCTTTCTCCTTCAGTGGAGGCCAAGGAATGCAGAGTGGGTAGTCCAGGAGCTTGCCATCCATGCAGGCAGGGAGCTAGCACTGGCCAGTGGGATAGAATTCCCCTGGCCCTGCTGGCATCTGTCTCTCACATAAGGATGTGGCAATTAAGGAAGTAGGAGAAAAATGACACATCCACAGCTCCTGGTAAAGAACTGAAGTTTGAGGCCACCTCCAAAGCACGAGCAATAAAGCAGCCCAAGTTCTCTCTGTTGCACCACTTAAAACTGAAAGAAAGCCTTAAACTACTATAATTAATTATTGTGTCTGTCTTGCAGGTATGAGCTGACAAGGAGTAGGCGCAAGAAAATTTGATTTCTTCCCATGTACCTAAGTTACTAACTTTTCAACTTTACAAGAATGTACATAACTCTTGTAATTAATGTTTTGAACAGTCACTGCAAATTTGAAGCAGTCTCTGGCTCAGGACATGTAAATTTAATGATCCTACTCAGAGATTAGTTCTCACTGAAGCAAAAAAGAAGAACCCCACATTGGGAATAATTGGTCTCTAAATAACAAGTCCTTTATTTTTGCTGTTTCTGGCGTATCTCCCACCGAAAAAAACCCTTAAGTATGAATATTCTCTTAAGGAAGTGTTGTACCTGGAAGTATTTCAGACTGTCAGCTGTGTCATTACTTTGCTTGGCAGTCTCATTTCCCCAGGATCCTATTCATGTTGTTTTAACATGAGAGCACTGTAGTTTGAAAAGAATAAATTTTTAAACAGCATTCTTCATCTGTAGGGCTATAGAACCCCTTGGAAGAAACAGGTTGTTTTTTGAGAAACTGAGAAATTTATATTCAGCAGATTGTGGCCGTGGGTATGTGTATAATGAGCTTCCAAAAGCAGGGAGATTAGTTTACCAAGATGTTACTAAGTTTTTAGTTTGTGATGCCTTAATGTGTTTTGTTCTTTGTTACAGTACATTTCAAAATCTTATAAACCTTGATAGCTAAGCATTCTGCCTGAGGAACAGCAGAGTTTTGTAAACAAAGCTTTATTAATATTGGAGCAAAATATACCAAAATATTTTTGGAAGTTTGATGTAGGTGTTTCTGTACAATAAATTTCTGTCTTGCATAAAAAAAACTTGACCTGTGCCTTTTTAAAACTAAACATGACCATGGTAATTTCAAATCCGTGCTAGGCAGAAAAAAAACCATAAACCACCACCTGAAACAAATTTCAAATATCTTTACCCTAAATTACATAAATCCAGTCTGCCTCAGTCCATAACCAGGAAAAATGCTTGCTGAGTAACAATTTGCTTGCAGCATAAACTTCCCTGAAAATGTAAACAACACTTTTAAACAGGCTCTCCACAAACCCAAGAGAGGCCAAGGATAAAAGTGTTCTGGCAAAGGAAGCCAGAGCAGGATTGTCTCATACTGACTGTGGCTGCAACATCCCAAATGCTCAGTGGTCATGGGATGTCTGGTTCTGTGCTGGGTTGCTTTCCCTGACTGATGCAGAGTGTGTCTGTTCTCCATCTAGGACTGAGCAGACAAGCTGATAGTGATTAGTACACTAAGTTTTTCTTAAATCACAGCTTAGAAAACAAAAAAACCACAAATGCAGCAGCTTTTATTTGTTTCAAAAAACCTGAACCTGTTACTGGGGTAACAGAGGTTAGAGGTAGCTGTAATGTCTTATGCATCAACAGGTACCTTCTCAGGTAAGAGAAAACTTGCCAGAGAAGAACCAGAGTAACTCTTAATTAGCTATTAATTTCAGATTTCTCACAGTTGGTAAAATATCATCCAGGTTACTGATCTCTGAAATAGAATGAAAAGCAAAAATAGTCAGGTATATGTACCTAGAACTTCAAGTTCAGACAAAATTCTGGCATAAATGTTAGAAACACATCTAGTGAATGAAGTGAAAACTCCTCACACCTTTTAATGCTTTTGGAAAAAAAACCTCAGTTTAGCTCATCTTAAGAATAATATGATTGAATATATGCAACAAACTATTTTGGTCACTTCGTCGATAAAAGATGGAAAGAAGAGAGAAGTGAGGTGAGTGTTAGCACCTACTCTGGCATCCTCCTGGTGTCCTGGTACACCAGAAGTTAACAAAACACTTTGTAGATATTTAAAGTTTTAGGAAGAAGCATTGGCATGGCACAAAGATAATTACAACTGTTGCAAGAATTACTCACCCAGAAGACAGAGCAAATCTTGAATGAGAGCTTGAAAGGGTGGAAAGAAGCACTCATGTTCTTCTAGCTTATTGATGATACTGAAATGTGCAAGTGAGACTCACATAAAAGGTACAAGGACATTTTAAGTTCATCTCCTCAGCTGCTTTGCCAAACTATGGTATAGATTTCTGTAAAGACAGCTTCTTAGTAGTGTATCAAATCATCTACACAAAAAAAATGTGTTCTAAGGTTCTGAATCCTACAGTCAACAAGTGTTACCAATCAAAAGATCTCTGATTTCACTATTTTTGCCCTATATACATCCTTCCTTTCCATCCTACATAGCACCAGGTGATTTTGGGACTAGAACATTAACTTATGTATGTTAAATATACTCCCTGGGGGTGGCTGATATAACTGCCCCAGAGGTGGAACAAGGACAGTTTTATAAGCAGCTCTTTTCTAAGTTAAAACTGTGGGGAGCGCAGGGCAGCTGAGGGAATTGGTATTGTTAACTCAGCATGTGTCAGACTTGCTGCTTGCTGCAATTAATTTGTAGTATGTTTGCAGAGCCTGTGCTGAATTCAAGCTCTTACAGTCTGCTACCAAATACATGTATGTCATTATCTGTTGAAGACAGAACAAGATTTACCCACTTCCCAAATATTTGTAGGCAGCTTGAGACAACTGTTCTCTTAGCAACCAATACAGCTCAATATTACAGATGACACCTTGCAGCACTGCCTCCTCCCAGCACACATGCATTATTATTTGCTTTGTGCCCTTCTGAAACACACATCCTCTTAAGGCTTATTTGATCACCTTATCCATGCAAATCAAGTTTTGGAACTTTCTGGCCTTAAGTTTTCTCTTTGCCAGATTTATCCTTTTGAAAGCATTCAAGATCTGTTTCATGTAACATAGTAGTAGGACAACAGTAGCTCCTTTACTGTCACAGCATTGTAACAGATGATTAAACTCCACTTTTAGCCTGTTCTCTCAATTCCTAAATTTGTTGTTTGAGGAATGATCACTAGTGGAACAGCCCCACATACCTGTGGATGTCTCGGGTTCCCAGAAGCTGCTGTACCTGCTCAGTCATGTTCTCATTAATTATGTCACACAGTTTCCCAACAGTATCCACTACCACAGTGGGTGGAGCTGAACTGTCTGTGGAAAAAACAAACACTTCACGTTTCTTGTAACTGTAGTAACAGGAAAGTGTTTAAGCACAATCCAGTCTTGCAGGTGCCTAGAAATTAATTTGGTTTTCACACATCTAGGCACACAAGTTTATAAAAAACAAAGTACCACTAGGAATGGTGAATCACTAATCCTTTAGAAGCTGAAGAACACAGCAGAGATGGTAACCAAGTGCACTCTACAATGTCAGTGGAAATCAGCAACTGAAATGGTTTATAGAAAGAGCATTATTCATGAGGTTGCCATAACACAGCAGAAGCACAGTATAGGGGCTAAGCAATAAGTTGTTAATAGCCAGAACTTGTGTTGGTATTGGATTTTATCTGCTTTGACTGCTGTGACTGAGGGTAACAGGCTGCCTGTGCTTTTCAAATCCCTCAGCTTCAGAAGTACTGACTCTAGGTCTAGAGGGGGCATCCTCTGAGCTCCTTTGGTTTGTGATTATTAGGGAGACAGGAGGCTTCCTCATCTCTGCTGCTGGCTGCAGGCAGGAAGCTGCACTCCTCAAATGAGGCTCAGAAGATCATGGCAGTCCCAGAGCCTTCCTACACCCTACAGCACAGCCAGCCCTTCAGACCCAAGAGCAGCAGCAGCTGCTGTTCTCCAGGAGGACAAACCAGAAGAGAATGGGTACTGGGGAAGTAACCAAGTGTGTCTCTGAATACTGGCAATTGGTTTTTCACAGACAATAACTTTTTTTTTTTTTTTAAAGTTTAGCAGCATAAAAAGGAAGTTTCTGAGGACTGGACATAATTATAGTTGAATTAATTATTGAGCAGAAATCTAGAATAAAGGTTGAGTTATTTTTTCCTGAACTCCTTATCTTTCAAGTAGAAAATGAAATGTGAGCTCATAGGAAACAAAGCTTTGAGAAAAAAAAATTTAAAAAAACCAATTGCATCTGTTATTTCTTCTGCCTCCCTGGTATTCCTCAGCAACTGCTAAAGGCTTACAAATAATAGGGTTTTGCTACTTGAACTCCCAAGTGACAGCAACCTACTTTTATCTCCCCAGTGAAGAATACACCTAGTTTACCCATTTGTCAGCAGCTCAAAGTATCTTCTGTGTTCACATTTCTTCTCCTTCCTGTGGAAATGGTTTGCACAAATGCTATGCTCTTTACCTAGTTCCAGGAGCTCGTGCAGATTTCTCATGGCGTTGGTCATTTCCCCAAGCTTTGTGTAAACCTCATTCATTCGTGGATAAACACCAGTCAGAGAATTCACATCAAACAACTTCTGGAAGTGTGAGACCATTGCAAACAGAGTTGGTAAGGATGGTGTCTGGCTGTTCTGTAGCAAACAGAATTAATTAACACGTCAGTGTAATTGCTTAACAAAGCAAGGACTCTTTTAAGCTGTGAAACATACTTAAAACTAGTCTATGAAGAAAAAACAGGTGTTACTTTCTTTATTAAATCAAGGCATTTCAAGTATTCTTCAATCTGAAAATGTATTTTAAAAGAGTCTTCAGACACAAATATTCAGCAAACTGAAATGACTCTTCTGAAATCTTTCTTCATTGCTTAGTGTACATTGATGTATTTTCAATGCTGACTGAGAAAGAGACTGAACAGCATAATACCCGAGACTACAGCGCAATGCAAATTCATCCCTGGTCAAATAACTTTGATTAAAGGCAGCCTTGCCCAAGGTGAATTTATCCATTATGTTAAAATAGACTTTGACTATGGACTATCTTCAAACAGCTATTTCTTAAACCCTGCAAGGCTTTCCAATGTGCAAATCTAATCACCATGTGAAGAATACATTTAAGAATTTCATAGTAACTTGGGATTATAAACCCCCAGAAAAAGAATTACCTTTTCCTTGTTTTCTGTTTCTTCCAAAATTGCATCTACTATGAATTGGAGGTCTTCAACTCGTATGGATTCTCTGTTATCCTGTGGATCTGCTAAGTGCCAGGGCACCAATTCCAGAGACAATTTTCTCAAGGACCTATGCAAATCCTTTTAGAAGAAGACACAACTTATTTTAGTAACTTCTTAAAGTGGTTTTCATTACAGAAACAGTCAGGTTTTCTGTTTCTCATATGCAAAAACATTCCAGTGCTGGAGACAGTAACGATTGAGTTTTCACAGAATTTAAGCACAGTATCTTCCCTGCATTCTTGGATTTAAAAAGAACACTGACAGTCTAGAAATTAAAGCACTTCATATATTATAGTTTCAATGAAGTAAGAAGTGTTGGTCACAGAGTTTGGTTTTAAACAAAATCACTTGTATTTAGGTGAAAAAGTTACTGTTCTGACAAGACAAAAGGAAGCAAGAGAATGCTGCATCATTAACATGTAAAGTACATGGTTTTCAGATTCCTCTTAGGGACTCAGCCAGTGAACAAAAACATTTAGTTGATACAGAGTACCTCTGGTCTGTAGTCACACTGCATATTTTTCACTTTAAGGTGGTATATAAATGGCTAGCAGAATTATTTTTAAAGTTTAACACCAGGTCAGGCAAAACCAAAAGCTACATGCAGGAAAAAAACCCTACATACAGGGAAAGAGCAAGAGGTGGTCAGTAGACTAAACTAGGAATATAAGGGCAAGTACAATGATGTGTTACCTTTAGGGCCATGAGCTGATCTGCCCACATTTCTATAGTAAGTGGCAGATGCTCAAATCCACATTCCTGTCCATTCTCTTTAATATGGTTTTGCACTGGCCCTTTACTGCGCCGGTAAATTAGTGGAGGAGCTCTTGGACTTTGCAAAATGGAGTCAATACGGGACAAAACCTTCAACACAAATCAAAAATGTTATTGCTTAAATATGTATAACATTTCATAATAAAAACCCTCTCCACGACAGTCATGGTTGTCTAAACTTTAAATCATAAACAGCTCCAGTAAGTCAGTATTGATGAATTTTACAGATGTATTCAGCATGCAATAGATTCAAAGGTTTAAAAATATACTAGCTAGAAGATATGTAAAAGTAGTGCAAATACACTTCCCTTTGAGGCATAATTAATATCTATGCACTTAAGGCATTGTTCCTTCCACAGTTTACATTTTGCTAAGTTTTATTATCTTTGAGGGTTTTTTATTCAAAGAGAAATGAAAGCCACTATCTCCTCAGGCAAGTTTAAAACTGTAACATAAGAATTTGTTTTGTCCAAGACGTTGAACAAATTCCCTGTCCTGAAAACTGATTTGATGTTTGCAACCTCATCTCTGCTTCCATGCTGATTTTCCAGGTAGTTTACCCTAAGTTAGAACAATTAATAATAAGTCTACTCCAACTACCAAATCAAGAACAATATGCATCTTGTGTGAAGGACTTCCATGACTTCTTATGTTCAAAATACCATGCTTCAGCTTACATAGTTAAGCAAAACTCATGCATTATATTTCATTGTAACAGTGCTAGGTTCACCCAGTACAGATAAAATTTGCATACCTGTAAGTATTGCTGGCAAACTGCCTGCAGCTGATTGACTCCTGTGATACTCTCAGGTTCTTTATTTTCTTCTGTTTTTTCCCCAGTACTACTCCCCATAGATCTACACACCAAATACATACAGTAGGTTACACAATAGGTTTCCACCACACTGAACTAGGTGTAGAATATAATATTTAAAGTAAATTCCATTAGTTTATCTCATGTCTTCAGGTGGAGTTTATTCCAGACTAGATGCTAATTTAGAAGGGACATAACCAGGTGTACAGGTTGTTCTGTTACCAGAGGTTCTACTACAGCTGAAGACTTAAAATTCAAAATTTTACTCGAAAGAGTCAAATTCCATGCTCACAGTCTTTATCTGCTTCTGCTTGAACATCTTTTCTGGCTTACTATATTTAGCTCACTACCCTTCTTGTCAAATCTAAGATGACTTTCTCTAAGCTATCATATAAATCATACCTACTCCATGAGAGAACATACACATTGTAAAATGAAGACCTGAACATTTAAAAAATATAAGAGATGTGTCTTTTTCAGGCTATAAAATATTTAGTATTCAGTATGCACGTGCACAGATGATTAAGTGAAAATACAGATAAAAACACTGTTGATACTGGGTCTCTAATCCCATCAATGTATTTTCTCAACAATGTTTCAGAAAAAACCAAAGTCAATTTCTAAGAATAATATGGACATAAATTCAGTAGCTGCAACATTCTGCCAAGTCATACTTTCTTATTCATAATCCATAAATTCACCAGTAGCTTTATAGCTCACAGAAGCAGCAAAAAACAGTTTGGTACTGTTTGTATTGCCTGCAATAGCATTCAAATCAAGTACAGAAAATAAAAATGAAATAAAGACACACTGCTGTGTTTCTGTTTGGAGACCATGCCATCATTTCAGAGGTTCACTGGGTGTCTTCAGAGATACAGTAGCAGTTGCTCACCATAACCAGGCTCTGAAGAATGGTGATGAATTACATACTTTGTAAGCTACTATTGATATTACAGGTTGCAGAGTATCTTTGTCTTCAAAAGTTCAGAGAATTCATTAAAGTTAATGAAGAAATATACTTACTGGATAGTTTTCTTTAAAGTTTTCTCTAGTTTCTTCACTTGGTGCTTGTAAAGTTTTAATTCTTGTGCAGTTGGTCTGTAGGAAAGAAAAAGTACCATATTGCATGTCTTGCATCTGGAGGTATCTATTAAACTCAGCCAAGTGGAAAAGTGAGAAAGCTTTGCCAGTGCTGTAACATCATTCTGGAAATGAAATTCTGCATTATTTCCACATTTCTACATTATTTCTACATTTCTACATAGCAATAGCAATTAACAGCAAACTGACCAACAGCAGTTGTTATTAACAGTGCAGGGAGGGAAGGGTGACTGCTACTGCCATACCTAATTTCTACAAATCCCTTTTAAAGGCAGATTTCATACTATACTTTCACATTTGCTGATGCTTTTGGCTTCTTTCTTTGTAGAGGAAGTCTACTGGAGTGACCTTATAAAAAAGTGATCCTTTCTCTTTCTCACCTTATCTCCAAATCTTTCTTGAGATTTATATTTTCAAGCAGAAGTTGTTCATTCCTGGCTTTTGTTTCAGTAAGTTGTTTCTGGAAAGACTGCAACACAGACTGTTATTTCTTTTATTTCATTCATTCCATAACCAACAAGCCTGAACACTTTAAAGTATAAATTACATATGTGTTAAGAAGAGTTCCCATTTTCCTATAGCAAGACAGAATGGATGAGGAATTGGCCAACTGAGACCAAGGGCTTGCTGCATTAGACTGCCAGTGGAGAACTTTTCATTAAAGAGGTCTACACAGTCCCCAGCAAAGAATCTTTGCATAAAGACAGTGAGAACCCTGCCCAGAGTTTACAAGTTAGGAAAACATGGTAAAAACAAGGGGACAGAAATCAACCACACAGATGTTTCTATGTGGCTCTCTAGGGGTTAACATTTAGAGATCTGCATTGAGTTATTCTTAGCCATTCCATACCGTGAGCAGTGCTCTGTACTTAGGAGTAGCATCTAGATTTAAGAATTCTTCTTTGCTTTTTATTTCTCTCTGTGGCTGGTCTTCATCTTTTTTATATTGCCTATTCAGAAAAATAAATTGTATCAGCTTACTGTAATTCAATTACCTCAAAGATCTAAGTTGTTTTAGTTAGGAGTTATGTATTATAATGTTTCCACTAGCTGCAAAGTAAAGAGAATAGAAATTCTGCCCCAATACCCACTGCTCTGCTCTATTATTTCCAGGATGCTTTTTCATATACTAATTAAATGCACTTAATGCTTGAGAGAAATTCCAGTACAAGCAAATCCCATTTCAGTTTTCAAGAAAATAATCTCAAATTATAGGAATGCCTTGGCTATCTTCTTGTTGATTTGTACTATGTATGTACCAGGACAGAGCTGAAAAGCTGTCACTACTTTTGTTTAGGGACATCAGTCAACTGAGCACAGGTAATGCCATAATTCTGCCCCTAAACTATGGCAAAAGGGGAAGGGGAAAAGAGTAAAGAAGAAAGAATTATAGCTCAAGTGTCTGAATACCCCTAACTTCCTAGCTGTCCAGGCCTCCTGTCTTGGGAAGGTGCTTAGCCTGACTAACATATTCCTCAGATGAACTCAAACTTCCACGACCATTACAACCCTTTGCTGTTTCTTGAATGCTAATGACATCTGCAACACAGAACATTGATTATTATAAAATTTAAGAACAGTAATGAGTAATAAAATTTTGAACAGTAAAACCACAGGGCATTTGCTTTGAACAAACTGGTCTTGTGGGAGGTGTCCCTGCTCATGGCAGGGAGCTGGAACCAGATGACTTTTAAGGTCCCTTCCAACCCAAAGCATTCTATGATTCTATCAGATGAGACCTACCTTAGCTCCTTTTTCATCCGACTAATTTGAGATTCATAATAATCAATTAGACAAAGGAACCTGAAGAAAAGAAAAATGGTATTTTCAATTTCATATATTCTCAAAAGAATCATGCCTGAAAGATACCACGACCAACCTGCAGGAAGAGGCCAGCTTACACACCTGCACTGCACTTCAGAACTGACTGCTTCAAATAGTGGGGTTCCCCTCATACCAAACAAACACAGCCAGTTTTCCAATACAGAAAAGCAGACATTAACTCTGTACTAGTCTAAAAGCAGCAAAAATATTCAAGAGGAGACAAGAGATAAATCCTCCTGATATCCTCCTCATCTTGTGCCCATGTTTACCCAGCAAGTTTAATCATAGAATCATAGAATCATAGAATCATAGAATTGGCTGGGTTGGAAGGGACCTCAGAGATCATCAAGTCCAACCCTTGATCCACTCCCGCTGCAGTTCCCAGCCCATGGCACTGAGTGCCACATCCAGGCTCTTTTTAAATATCTCCAGGGATGGAGAATCCACCACTTCCCGGGGCAGCCCATTCCAATGTCTGATCACCCTCTCAGTAAAGAAATTCTTTCTAATGTCCAACCTAAACCTCCCCTGGCACAACTTGAGACCGTGCCCTCCTGTTGAAAGTCATCTGGGAAAAGAGACCAACCCCCACCTGGCTCCAACCTCCTTTCAGGGAGTTGTAGAGAGTGATGAGGTCTCCTCTGAGCCTCCTCTTCTCCAGGCTGAACAGCCCCAGCTCCCTCAGCGTCTCCTCATAGGTTCTGTGCTCAAGTCCCTTCACCAGCCTGGTTGCCTCCTTTGGACCTGCTCCAGGACCTCGATATCCTTCCTGAACTGAGGGGCCCAGAACTGGACACAGTACTCAAGGTGTGGCCTCACCAGCGCTGAGTACAGGGACAAGGCTCAGCCACCACTGTGGGAGGTAGAGAGAGAGCAGGTCCCACAGAGCCCTAGAACATCCATCTCCAAAGAAACTAGAAGTGCTTTCAAAGTAAAGGGCTCCAAAAAAATAGAGCCAAAAAAATCTAAACAGCTGAGAAACTGCCTTTCCTTGAGAACCACTCTTGAGATTGTTTTGGAGAGACAGATGAGAAAACACAGGGAAGCAAGTTCAGTGATGTTTCCTCTCATATAGTGAGGGCACAAGAGAAAGGCCAGGGACACACAAAACCTTTTAAATGCTTCCCAGGTAAACCTTGCTGCTAGCCAGGCCTAGAAAACCACATAACATCAGCACACTAAAGTGATAGCTACATGAGGCCTAAGAACTGGCAAATCTCCGATTACAGCAGAACCCTGTAGATCCTATTGCAAGAGAAGCTTGGAATACTTCCAGAACTTACCCTAAATTACTTGGGAAGCCTTACAGCTAGCTGGCAGTCAGCAGTTACAAAGACCACTTTTCAAAACTCCTAGAGTTTTTTTCATGGGGGCTAGGTAGTAGTGTTTGTTGGTTTTTTTGTTTGGTTGGGTTTTTAATTTGCATTTTAAGATGTGAGAATCCCCATGATGGCATCAGCCTAGCAGGTACTGCAGTTCCAGAATTAATCATTCCCTTCTCTTTGCTGACACCTAGTGTATACAGCAGCTGGTAATGTTTTAATTTCTGCCATGGATTTATCTATTTTTTTATACAAGAAAAAATTACTGCATTGATGTACCTTTACAGGAATTCCTGTTTCAGCTTGCACTGTAGGATAACATGGTAAAGCCCACCTCTTGTCTTATCCAGCTTTTTAATTTTTTTATATAAATACAGAGAACTGTTATTTAAAAATCCATTTCTTCATTTAATATTACAGGTCATCCACCAATATAAGAAAAATTGCTTACTGCTGATCTAGGAGAGACTTGGGAGCTCTTTTGCAGAACTGACAAAACATTTTGTTTTGCGCGGCAACGCGCCGCTGCTCCTCCATCCCAACTTTCCTCAGCTCCTTCTGCAAATGGGCAATGATCTCTTCCTGTTCTTGCAGCTTTTGCTGCTGCTGTTGGTATTTTGCCTGGAACAGATAACGACAACAGATAACTTACAAACTGGAGAATATTCTGTACATGCCCAAGTAGGCACTTGGTCCCACCGAGGCTTAGTAGTTGGGTTTTAGCCATATGGAAGAGAATGGCAGAAGCAAACAGGTATTTTTATAAGTTACCACTAGAAAGTTCTGCAGAGATTGAAAAAAACAAACCTATAAACACTGTACCAACTCCATAACTAAAATCATGTTTATTTTGATCAATCTAAACACTTTTAGAGATCTTAAAAAAAAAAAAAGTCCAAAGTTTGAATCCGTGGACAGCACTATCTGAATTACCTGTTTAACCTGTTGATCTTTTTGAAGTTCTTTGACTTGATTTTGTTGCTGGCAAACTTTTGCTATTGTCTCATCTTCCAGCTGACAAATTTTGGACTTAATGCTTTTCACTACATTTTCCAAATCATTAGCCCGTTGCTCTTCTCGAGAAGCCCGACCTCGTTCCTGCCGTATCTCATCTCTGAAATAAAAAAAAAACATCCTTGATTTAAATTAAACTAATTTCACTGAAGTCTGTGAAGGAAGCACAGGCCTGACAAACATTATCTGATGATGCTCCATGTGGGAAAGAGGCTGGTATGAGAATCATAGAATGTTAGGTTGGAAGGGACCTCAGGAATCATCTGGTCCATCCCTTCTAATATTGTTTATATGATATGTCCCAGAACCCTGTTGAGATGGGACTTAAAACTTTCCAAGGTGAGGGAATCCACCACTTCCCCTGTGAGACCATTCCAATATCTGATCTCAGAGTGAAAAATTTTCCTCTCATGTTCACTTAGAATCTCCCCAGGATCAACTTAAGCACATTACCCCTTGTCTTATCCATGTAATTCCTTGTAGATAGAGAGTCTCCATCTTCTTTGTAGCTCCCCTTTAAGTACTGGAACATCGCAATAAGGTGTCCCCTAAGCTTTCTCTTCTCAAGGCTGAAGAAACCTAAGCCTATCCTCTTGAATCCCAGACCCTGGAGGTAAGAGAGGTCTGGAAAGAGGAAGACTTTTTCTTTGGTAGAAGAGGACCTAGGCAGAGGTTAGAGAACACTTATTCAAACTGGATATCCAGAAACCCAGAGGCCCTGATGGGATGCATCCACAAGTTCTGAGAGAGCTTGCAGATGTTATTGCTAGCCACTCTGCATCATCTTGGAGAGGCCATGGAGAAGAGGAGAGGTGCTTGAGGACTGGAGGGGGGCTAATACCACTCCAGTCTTCAAAAAAGGGCAAGAAGAAGGACACAGGGAAGTACAGGCCAGCTAGCTTCATCTCTGTTCCTGGTAAAGTGTTGGAAAAAATCATTCTGGACATCATCATAAAACATGTGAAAGCAAAGAATGTCACTGGGAGAAGTCAGCATGGATTCACCCAGGGGAAATCATGCTTGACCAACCTGATTGCCTTCTATGATGTTATCACTGGCTAGATGAGAGGAGAGCAGAGGGTGCTGCCTACCTTGACTTCAACAAAGCTTTTGACACTATCTCCCATAACATCCTCATTAGGAAACTCAAGAAGTGGGGGCTAGATGAGTGGACAGGGAGGTGGACTGAGAGCTGGCTGTGTGACAGAAAGAGGGTGGTGATCAATGGAGCAGGGTCAAGCTGGAGGCTTGTAACCAGCTGTGTTCCCCAGGGATTAACATGTGGTCTGGTCTTGTTCAACGTGTTCATCAGCAACCTGGGCAAGGGGACAGAGTGTATCCTCAGCAAGTCCACTGCTGATACAAAGCTGGGAGGGGTGGCTGACACTCTGGAGGGCTGTGCTGCCATCCAGTGTGACCTGGACAGGCTGGAGAGCTGGGCTGAGAAGAACATGATGAGGTTCTGTAAGAGCAAGTGGAAGGTCTTGCACCTGGGGAGGAAGAACCCCAAGCACCAATATAGTTTAGGGGTGGACCTGCTGGAAAGCTGTTCAGAGAAGGATCAGAGGGTCCTGATAGGCAGCGAAGTATCCAGGAAGGCCAATGGAATCCTAGGTTGCATAAAGAGTGTGGCCAGTAGGACAAGGGAAGTCATTCTCCCCCTCTTCTCTGCCCTGGTGCGGCCACAGTTGGAATACTGCATCCAGTTCTGGGTTCTCCAGTTCAAGAGAGACAGGGAAGTACTGGAGAGAGTCCAGCAGAGGTCAACAAAGATGACTGGGGGCTTGGAGCATCTCTTATGAGGAGAGGCTGAGAAAGCTGGTGACTCTGAAAGGCTGAAAGGCAGGAGAAGGCTGAGGAGAGACCTTGTTAGTGGCTACAAGTATTTAAAGGGTGGGTGCAAGGAAGATGGAGCCAGACTCGTCTCAGTAGTTTCCAGTGACAGGATGAGGGGCAACAGGCACAAGCTGGAACATAATAAGTTCCATTTAAACATAAGAAAAAACTTTTTTACTCTGAGGGTGACAGGGCACGGGAACAGGCTTGCCCTGGGAGGTTGTGGAGTCTCCTTCTCTGGAGATATTCAAAACCCACCTACATGCAGCCCTGTGTCACCCCTTGGTGATCCTGCTTTACTGGGAGAGCTGGACTAGATGATCTTGAGGTCCCTTCCAACAACTATTCAACTCTGTGATTCTCAGCCTCATACAGCAGGTGCCCCAGTCCTCTGATCATCCTCATGGCCCTTCCCTGCACACTCTCCAGCCTGACCACATCCTTTTTGTAGAGCAGGCACCCAAACTGAACACAGTAAAGAAGCAGCAGGTAACGGAAGAGCTCCAAAGGAACTAGGCCACCCTTAGTGCGTATTACACAATGATCTCAGGAAAAATGTCTTAAGACTCAGATGTGACAAGACCTCCACTTGGCAGGAGACAGACACAGATATCACTTCTGCTTTGCATTAGCAGGAAAGTTCCTTCCACTGCATCTTACCTCAGACAACGATTAGCCTCCAAAAGCCCCTGCATCATTTTCTGCTGTCGGTCGGTGTCTTCCACCAGTGTTTTTAATGCAAGTCTTATTCCTAGAGAAGACTGAGTGTCTAAGACACTTGTACCTGGAGATGTATAACATAAGCAAAGTCATAGTGAAAGGCTTTTAACAGCAGAACATCACCACATCTCTGCCACCATTTAGAAGTGATGGCTTTAGAGATGCCTTGTGATCACAGGCCTTCTATTGCCAAATACAAAAACTTTAAAAATTATCATTTCTTTACCTGATGTATTTCCACAGCTCTGAGGGGCAGCAAGGCTCACGGGTTTCAACCCATGCCGCATTAACAGCTTGTTCAGGCTCTCCCACTCCGCCTTCTCCTGATGCATTTGGGAAAAGGGGAAGAAAAGACAGAACCCTGAGTTCTCTGCATCAGCTCCCGCTCACCTGTCCTATGCCTCCAAATAAACACAAGCAAACACCAAACCCCCAGGACCTCAAGCCCCCAGGACCCCAAGCCCCCAGGAAGCCCCATCCACCATAGGCAGGTGTGGGAGACTCTCCAATGGGATCTGCAAAAAAAAAAAAATCCTGGGAAAAAGTGTACTTAACAACAGACAGATTATTCGGATTTTCTGACCACTATTAGAAGAAAGGCGTGCAAAGGGTAAAATTTACCTTTTAAAAAAAACCCACACAACGGGCCCTCGGGTAACCCCAAAGCCCCGGGGAGAGCGGGGGGCCCCGACCCCCACCCCAGCCCTGAGAAGAACACTAAGAGGACGCGGGTTGCTTGTGCTTTGGGGCTTAAGTGCTGGTTTGTCTTCTTTCTGTTCTGTTTTTAACTGACAAGCAGCCCGGGTCCGCCACGGTACCTCTGTCATGGCGAGGGACGCCCGCTCTCGAACCACCAGCGAAGGGGGCCGGGCCCCGCGCAGCCACCGCCCGCAGGCGGCCGCCGAGAGGCAGGAGAGGAAAGGGATGGGTTACCAGGACACGGAGCCCACCCGCAGGTCCCGAAGGGCGGCGGGGCACAGCCTCGGACGGAGCTGCCGGCGGCGGGAAGGCGCGGGGCCGGGCGGGAGGGCGGTGAAGCGGAGGTAACGGCCGTCCCGCCGCGGGGAGGAGGGGGGAGGCAGCCGCGGGGCGGCGCTGGCTGCACGGCGCCATTTTGAGGCGCAGGGTGCCGAGAGGGGAGGAGAGCTCTGGGGAGGTAGGAGTGGAGCCGGGAGCGGCTGAGAGAGTAGCCGTGCTTGCCTGATCGCCCGCCCGCGGAGGCCTTATCGCTCCTCAGGCACCGCGGCCGTCGGGCGGGAGGCAGGCGCCTGCGAGCTGCGCTCTCTCAGAGCGGCCTCCTCCCGCCTGGGGCCCGGCCGGCTGGGGGAGCGTTTCTACGGGAGCCTTGGATACCGCCTGGCCGCTGGAGGAGGAGAAAGTGGAAGCAGATTCCGTCTCCAGTGGCGTGTGCTTCCGCTTTTTGCCTGGGGACCGGAGGAAGGGTAAAATTTCTTTGTGCCGGGAAATTTCTTTGGACGCCGCTGGAGCTCCGCTGCCTGGGGCCGGGTAAGGGCGGCTCGGGTAAGGGCTGCGTGTTCTGAGGGGGTGCGGAGGATCCACGGCGATCAACAGTGAGCTGTTTTAGGAGGATTTAGAAATATCGCTGACAGGAATTAATTAAAAAACAAACAAACAAACAGACAAAAGGAAAGATCTTTGCTGGCAATAAACGTAGGTGGCGGTGAGAGATTTGCCGTCTCTGGAGTTGATACAGTTCCCAGTGCGCCATCCCCCGTTGTCTGCTGCCAGGCAAGGATTAGGTGGGTGGATGCACAACCGTAATCCTGTCCTAGTCTTCAAAACAAGCCCTTATGTATGAAGAAGTAAATCTCGTTTTGGGCTTCTAGCTTGATGAACAGAAAATGCAGTGAAATGAGGCGGTCGGCGGCCAGTACAGAGCCGTGGGTTGTAGCCAGGGAGTGCGTGCCTGAGGGGTAAGGGCGGCAGACAGCCACTCGGATGCTATCGAGTGTCCTTCAGAAAAAGCTGGCCTAGCGTTTGGTTTCAGGTTTGATTTAAAAAAAAAAAAAAAAGCATATTAGCATAATTTGTTTGTTTAAAAAAAAAAAAATTGCATGTTCTGGGATGTTTCCCAACCGTTTCAGCACTGCTGATAAATTACCTGCTAAAATTCACAGAGGGATCAGGTACTGCCAGGGGTGATGTGGTGTATGCGGGTAGCCCATAGACTTGCTCTTAGTGCCACCTCTTCTGGAGTTTACTTTTGTGCCAAGGATGCTTGGCTTGGGACAAGGGTGGGTCTGTCCTGAGCCCCTGTTACCCACCCCTTGGAGATGATGGGGAAGAGGGAATACAACCTGCTTGGCTTCTCCGTGTGCTGGGGCATGTGAATCTTCACAGGAACCTGCCCGTGACCTTAGGGACAGCCAGAACAACCTCCTCAGCCTTTATTAGGTGGAGTAGACTGATCACTGCAGTGAGAACTAAATCCTATAGCCTTCAAATGGTCTGACTTTTTAAAAACTTCTACTTCAGTTTATGAACAGAAAGGTGTGTAATTCCTGACAAAAGCATGGACAGTAATACAGCAGTGTACGTGAGCATCTTTTAAAATAGAAGCTTAAGTCAGAATGCAGGAGGCTTAATTTTTAAATGCACAATCCTCTGCTAGGCTGAAGAGAGACCCTACAACCTAGTGCTAATTAATTATTCACTGAAACGTGGAGTCTATAAAAAACTCACTTATTATACTTAGAGATATGCACAGACTTCATGCAGAGAGCTCTTGCACAAATTAATCTATTTACTGAAAATGATAAACTGAAAATATCAGTAGTGTTGTAAAACAAAGCTGTGGTGTGGTAAGATGAACTGATTTATTTATAGTTCACACAAATTTACAACTGAATGGCCAGGTCAAAATGCTAATACAGTTTGTTGAAAACTGTTACAGTGGTTTAGAGAAACAAGTAGGTTGAAGTTGTCTGTGCTGTTTGGCTTTCCCTGAGGTGGCAAGAGTCCCTGGTTTGTTAGGGTTTGTGACTGAGATGAGCAGCTCTTTATTTGGTTCCTGTTTTGGTAAGGTTGTTTCTAAGCATTTCCTCACAAGTTCAGCAAACCACTTTTCCATTAAATAACTAATGCTAATAACGTTAGGATAAATTGCACACACTAATTTTATGAAAGAATGCTTTCATTTGCCTTTCTGTCTAGGAAGAAAAATTGGTTGTTTTTTTTTTTCATCATATAAATTGTTGTGTGTGATAGTTTATGAAACTTCAGAACATGTCCTAAGATAAAATGAGGAAAATTTAGGCCTCAACACTTCTCTGCTGCTATTCTGCTTTTTTTTTTTTTCTTGCTGCTAATTGGATTAAAAGCGGTTTTGGTTACTATGGCATCCGGTGAGGAGATTACTGTCTGTGAAGATGATGTAAGGTAAAAAATCAGAACTGTGGTATGGGTAGATTTGGAAAGATATCCACATTGCAGTAGTCAGTACTGAATCTAAACTTTTGGACGTACTTAAATGAAAGGATATCTTGCCAGATCTCCTGCCCTGTGGGTGTTTGTTGTGCAGAGTTGCATTTCTGAATGATTAGGTAATGTTTATGAGAAAGATGACATATTTGTTAAAACAGTAATAGCTAAACTACTCATCCTGACTAAGTTAAAAAGTCTAAAACACTTTTTTCAGAGACCAATAAAAATACTGTATTTTAAGACCTGGCAAGAAATTGCAGAATTCTCCAGAGGCATCTGAATTCTAAGTAAAATTTTGTAACCATACTGTCACCTGACAAGTTTTAGAGATTAGATGGTTATCTGTGTCTTTGTATGGTCTTTGTCAAAGTGAGTCTGTTTAACTGTTTGTTTATATTTTGTGATATTTTGTCATGTTTGAATGTTTGAAAAATACAAGCAATCTGTAAGTTTATTCTTTCAAGTCTCATAAGTGGTAAATCTTTGAACTATAGAAGTCAGTATTTGAAGTCTTTCAGCATCAATTAATTTACTTTGTTGGTGTTTCCATAGGTCTCAGTACAGCCACTTAGAGAAGATGACAGATTTGGTGGCTGTTTGGGAAGTAGCTCTAAGTGATGGTGTTCATAAGATTGAGTTTGAACATGGGACCACTTCAGGAAAACGTGTTGTCTATGTTGATGGAAAGGTGAAAGTGCTATGTGCTCAAAATACACTATGATACAGATTATATAAGTGCACTCCCATGCAACAGGCATCAGAACAAACAAAAGGCTAATAAATGCAAGTGAGGTATATTCAGCTGGTTTACCTTTACCTAATTTAATGAACTGCATTGTTTGTTTGTTTTTCAGTTACAATTAAGGTGTGAGTATTCATGAAGTGCTTTGCTGTCCTTGGGCAGGGGCACTCTAGACACACAGAACATTGTATATTTGTTCATTCTCAATTAATAGTTCAGTATTGAACTGTTTCCAGGGTTCTAGTTTCAATTTTCCTTATACCAATACATGTATACAAGCATAAAGACTTATCCATTAATATCCATTGTCTTTTTTTTTCTTTTCTGCAGGAAGAAATAAGAAAAGGCTGGATGTTTAAATTAGTGGGTAAAGAAACATTCACTGTTGGAGCATCCAAAACAAAAGCTACTATTAACATTGATGCAGTCAGTGGCTTTGCATATGAATATTCTTTGGAGATCAATGGAAAGAGCCTCAAGAAGTATATGGAGCACAGGTCAAAAACAACCAATACTTGGGTACTGAGCTTGGGTGGTACAGACTATAGAGTTGTTCTAGGTAAGTGGACATTCAGTGACCTCATGTTGCTGCCTTTGAATAAACTTGTAGGCATTTAGTAACAGGTCACTATGAGAAAGCAGTGTTGCAGTGTGAAATCCTGGGTCATCTGAAAGTTTGGAATTCAATGTCAAAGACAGTCTGAAAAATAACGTTCTTGTTACACCCGTGTGAGACTGCTGTCAGTGTTCTGTTCTACAGCAGTGTGGTCTAGATTTGAAAAAAAACAAAACTAAATTCAGAAGGAGTTATGGCCTCAATATCCATAAAGCTGCCATAACAGGGCAATTCTCCAGGTGAAGCATGTTATGGAAGTGATGTGATCAAACCCACTGTGAGTCTAAGCTTGTTAGCCAGGTAACCAGGCTTTCCTCCAAAAATCTTAAACGGAATTCAAGGAGTCTGTAACTGAAGAAGTGCAACAATGTTATTCTAAATTTTCAGTATATCGATCACCAGTCTTTTATCTGCATTACTTCTTAACTACAAATTTGATTTAAAACCTTCAGACTACTTTTTTTACTTTTTGACTAGCAGGGCAATATATTTCTTCTCTGTTGCCCCTCTTTCCCAAATATGTTAAAAGGAAATAGGAGGAAGGGATCCCCTGAGGAACTTTACGTGTGATGGGAAAACTTCCACGTAGGGATTGCTGTATGATTAGACCTGGAGATGAGATCTTGGGCTATGGTTTCTTTTTAAGCCTCAGGACAGAATGAACTGAGGGCAAGAAAGACAGTTTTAATGCCAGAAACAGATTAGTCTCTTCACAGACTTCTAAATCTCCCTATGCTTACCTTAAAGGCAAGTGGTGTTACTCTCTCTACTTGATGTCCTGTTGATGATGGTGTCAGTAGTGTAAATTCTAGAGAAAAGTAATATAAGGAGGATATGCTAGGAGAGGTGGAAGAATATTCTGTTTCAAATAAAAAAAATAATCTAAGATTCATATTGCTACTTAGGTTTTCAAACATATTTTCAGAAAACCGTTTTGCTGGTTTTGAATTAAACTGACCTGAAAAAAAAGGTTAGAGCTTCATTGAATAAACAGCATTCAAATAATCAGCAGAAATGACTTAATTTTTGTCTTTTGTCTTCAAGTTTTTCAGTTTAAGAATGTCAAAGTATCTCTGACAATATTCAGAACAACCCAGTGTAAATAGCCAGAGCTAGATAGAGATAACAATGTATGTTTGTAGCAAAAATAGTTTTCCCATTGATGACAGAGCCCTCCCAGCTCCAATACATGAACAAACCCTGTAGCCCAAGTACTGTGGCTAATTAGGAACTTCTTCTGGGAACTGACAGTAAATTCCAACAATGAATTTTTAAAATTTCCAGATCTTCTTGTCTGCGGGGGTTTGAAATATCTTTTTCTTTATACTTTGTGGTTTCTTTCTCCTTCACAGAAAAGGACACTATGGATGTGTGGTGCAATGGTCAAAAAATGGAAACGGCGGTAGGTGATCACTTCCAAAGGCTATGGCTAAATAACCAGAGCCCAGCAAAATAAGCCACAGAGGGGCACATTACCTCACATTACCACACATTACCACAGAGTATGAGCTTACACCTGGACAGCCAGTATGCTATTAGTCTGCTCCAATTGTCCTTCACTGTATTTTATAACTGAGTCTTTCAGTTAGGATGCCACACTTTCTGTGTTGGTTATTCAGGGGGTTTTGGGGAGAAAATTTTCAGGGGAGTGAGAGGGACTTGGTTTTTTTGCAGAGTGTAGAGCCACTTCATCCAAACTTGCTTGTGTAAGTGGTGACTGAGAGTTGAACACAGGTAGTCTATTACAACTCATAGTTTTATTCCATCTAGACATGGTCCCTGACACTAAGGGTTCAAGAGTCTTATTGGAACAAATAAAATCACAAATAAAATCACAAATAAAATCTTTCAGTCAAATCTGTGTTAATTTTTAGAGCAGGTTGACAGCTAGGAGGCTTGAATTATTTGTAGTCTTTTTGTTACAATGGATGTTACAGTGCATGTTTCAACATGCATACTATGTGGGCTTCCCCATCTTTGAAGGATGTGTTTTCTTAGCAGAATTGTCACTACTGCTGCCACCAGTAGTCCCCTGGATGAGTACAAATGGTAAAATCATCAGTTTTGCTGTACTTGAGAATATAATGAAAAGTTTTCACCAGATGTTTTTTTGGTAGAAGAAACATCCCCTGTCATAGAATGAGACTTCTCCTCTTGATGTTTTTCAGCCTTTTCTCTAATGTAATAAATGCACTAAGAGACACTCTTGCAAGCTATGAGTACAGGTTTAGTTGTCAAACTGTGCTTGCATTAGAGTTACACAGATTTTTCTGCTCTCCCAAAGCCAACAAAAACACAGCTGGCAAAAATCCCTTAACAGGAAATCATGCAGCAAGAGCTGCATATCCAAAGTACACAACTGTTACACTCAATTCAGGGACCTCATTGCCCTGTTCTAGAAGGTACCACTAAATCTTTCACGTTTTACTGTGGTACCTCTTGGCTGTACCACACAACTTGGATGGAAACCTTTGTGTCTATTTTTGTTTTAGTGGCAACATTAATTCACAGACTCCAACTTTACCATTTAACAGCAATTTGAAATTTTGATTGTCATCTAATACCCACAAATCTTGCCTGGACACCTTGACAAAACCCTGCCTGAGGTTCTGCAGCTTTGTTCTGCATTTGTCACAGGTACCTATGGCTGCTCTGACTGTGGGAACTTCAAGGGATCTTGACCTTGGAAATAGTCTGATGTACTCAACATTTTATTTTACTAAAATGGCATGTGTCTGGTTTTATTCTTGTTTCCTTTCTCCCAGGGTGAATTTGTAGAAGATGGGACTGAAACTCACTTCAGTGTTGATGGCCACAGCTGTTACATTAAAGCTGTCAGCAGTGGAAAACAAAAGGAAGGAATTATTCACACCCTTATTGTGGGGGACAGAGAAATCCCAGAGGCTGTGGAGTAGCCTCTAAGTAAAGGATTACTATAGGACTAAGATCAGAAATTTTCAATTACTGTGGTAATTATTATATTATGTACTACTTAGTACACATGTAGTTTGTGCTGGATTTATTTTCTAGTTTCTGTATATGAAATTATTCTTTTTCAGGACCAGAAGAAAATAATTATATACAACCTCTTACATTACCAACTTTTTTAAAACTATGTGTGTGTGTATATATATATATATGTAGAATATATATTATATCATTAAGTGCAGAGTACTTAAGTGATATAATATCTACTTAAGTGAACTTAAGTAGAAATTATATACTAGAAAAAAATATTGCTATAATAAAATGAAAGACAAATACTCAGTAAGACTGAATCCTTATAAAGGGCAGGTGCATACTGAGAGAGGAAGCATGTGCTGGGCATTCAAATAAGCTGTTAAAATTTTCTCAGTATTTTTTTTCTATGAAACTATCAGTTTTTTTCAGATGAGGTTGAAAAATTTTGAAGTTAATAAAAAGGGCATGAATTATGCATGCTGCTGCCAGTACTTGTGTGAAAGTGTTAAAATAGTATTGCACTAAAAAAATTCTTTATTCCAAGTAGGAGAAAAGTTGTTACACTGTGCCAAAAAAAAAAAATAATTAGGTTCTCTGAAAACTTGTGCTTGTTAGAAATCATTACAGTAATTCAGAAACACTGCTGAGTTTTTTCAAAAAAGAAAACAAGAAAATAATTCCTGCTATGAAACTCTTTAAAAAACAAAACTCCTAGAAGCAACCTGAAATAAGAGCTTATTCCTCAGTGATGACTAAAAAAAAAACAAACCACCCTTAAATTGGCACTACAGTTGTGTTTTTTCATGGCAGTAACGTGTGAATCAAGATAGATGAGGAAAGATGGGACAGAAATAGAGAACAAGAATTGATTGTTTAAATGGAAAAGGTAAAATAGGAACAGACAGAAAGAATAGAATGGAAGCAATTCTGTTTTCAAACTTCCAGCACACTATCTACAAGCAACCTTGGAAGTTCTGTGAGAACAAGACTTGTGTGTTAGATGCTTCTTACAAATTCATGGGTGGGTTTCTTATTTAACATTACAGCAAAGGCTCACACACTACAAAAGCTACCCTTTTGCAACAAAGTAGACATAGCTAGTCTTAAAGATAATTGGAAAAACCCCATAATTCCAAGTATTATTACACTAATTTAAAAGTTTGTTTTGCAGTTGTTTAAAAAAGTTTCCAATTCCAACCCCACTTAGAGCTCAGCGTTAGATTTTTTGCAAGTAATGTCTTTTGGACTTGAGTGGCTCTAAGCACCATGACAGCTATTTTGGGAGAGTCAGGTGCAGTACAAATGTCCTGGAATTAATTAACAAATTATTCTGAAAAGTTTATTGAACACTAATTTAAACTGTGTTTTAGGGTTCAGACTTGCTCCCACTATCCCAGTGCTTCACATGGGGATGAAATGTGTTTCATATGACAATCTTGGGGTTTTTTTATAGTTTTATGCAAGCCCTTTACCCCAGGTAATTACAGTTTTCACAGTGGGTGACTTTTCCATCTGGAATGAGGTGTAATACTGAAAGGTGAGCCTTTATTTCTGTACTACAGCACTATTATAAACTGTTTGGGTGGTAGTTACAGCTGTAACTGGTGCTTTTAAATGCTTCAGATTGGACAAATCTGGTACTAGCATTTAGTTTGGGACAATAGATGTGTTTTAAACCCTGCTAATGTCAGACATAGTTTCAGAGTATCTGAGAGCTGGACTGATCCCCTTTTACACTGAAATGAGTATAATAACCCCCAGGCTTTTCTGTTCTTTGGCTTCAGGCCACTGCAGAGGCAACGTGGGTATATCTGCAGTTGGCACTGTAATCTTCAAAAGATGGGTTAGTTGAAGAGCAGTTTCAATCTGTATTGTGAGCCAGTTCTCTACTATTTTGTTGCATTTCAAGCAGATTTAACAGTGCTGAGGAATCTGAAGCTCAAATACTGTCCAAGCCACTTTCTTAGGACTATATGGAATAATGACAGGTTAACCAAAAATGCCATCCATAACATTTTTATTTTGAGTACACTTATCAACAGTTCCAGAAATCTCTTAACTAATAAAGACTGTAATGCCAACTACTGTTAGAAATAATGAAGTACTACCTCACATTTGATGTATATTTAATAGGATCATAGAATCATGAGATGGATTTAGTTGGAAGGGACCTTAAACATCATTTAGTTCCAACCCCCCTGCATGGGCAGGGGCACCTCCCACTTGACCAGGTTGCTCCAAGCCCCATCCAACCTGGCCAACACTTAAAAGGAGGAGGCATCCACAACTTCCCTAGGCAACCTGTGCCAGTGTCTCAGCATCCTCCCAGTGAAGAATTTCTGTGAAGGTGGTGAGAGCATGTCCCTAAGTGGGAAACAGCTTTCATCTGATATGTTCACCTGTCTACATCAAAAGAAAATACAAGTATCAGAGACAACCAGGATTTCCTGGGTTTCACTGACATATGCAGTATCTCAGATTAAGAAAATGTAATGGTTGAGTGACAGCCTACACAAGCATCAAGGGTGTAGTAACATGCTTAGAATACTCTAAGGTTTAAAGGATTAGATAAACATTAAGCTATATTTTGTGATGCTTTATGGATTATTTTATTCTAAACTTAAAGTAGTTAATGTTTTGCTCATAGATATTTTAGAACACTTGAGGCACTTTGATCACAGTGTGTTACCAAGTAGAGCATCCTCTTAAAACCCTAAGTACTGGACTTGGTTCTGAGGGGAGCTTCACAATAGCTACAGCACTGATACATGCTACTTCTTCACCTGGGAACAAGTCAGCAAATATTGTGGAAGGGCCCCAAAACTGTTGAAAATAACAAAGGTCTCAGGATATTTTACATCATCTACCAAGCTGTCATATACCTTAGTGGCATCCCCCTCCACTGCTGGTGGCATGATATCTGATGATTTGCCTTTAGTGTATAAGCCTGTTATTACATCAGCCTCAAACACATACACTGTAGAGTGGGTTTCCCATGGTTTTTTACCCTCTATTAGGTTTATCAGGTTCCTTTTAAAGTAGATGCCAGCTCCATACTTTTGTTCTGGAAAAAGAAAGAAAAATCTTCTGAAGCAAAAAATAAAAAAGAAGCCTTTAACAATTGGTTCTTTTGGGGTGGCAGTACTCTCTATGACATTCTGTGTGGCTGCTCAACGTATGCCATGCTTTTGGAAGTAAATCTACATAAAGTGGCTCTGATGCTGTCACTGAGCTCCTACTGAAATCATGAGGAATCATGAGCAATGATGGGCATTCTGATTTAACTGCTGCTCCAGCAGTGAATATTCAAATTGAAGTTAATCCACTGATGGGAACATGAAGGTATGATGTATTTATATAAACACTTCAGTCCTCATGTATTAGGGGCTGGTAAGTAGTGAATAAGGTAAGATTTTAATAATGTAAGCTACAAAGAAAAATTTAAAAATTAGATTTATAAGGAGGATGCAGGAGAAAAATGCTGTTGCAGTAGTACGTGAACAAATGAAAAGAAATGAAATTACACCATCATCCTGTTCTTTCACACTTGCAAAGTATTATGTGCCATGTACATTACATAGACAATGAAAGGCAAATCTCCACTTTTTGAACTAATTGCCTGAAATTCCCATTCCGTGTTTGACAAGCAAAGTATCACACCTGTCACCTGTTGCAGGATGAGGCACTGATGGCTTATTCTTTCTGTTTCTGAAAACTTGTGTCTACTGCAGTATTTTGTAGACACCACAACTTTTTTCCTAGGTGTGCTCTAGCTTGGATGGAGTCTGCTCAGATGACCTCTCTGACCACAGCTGATCTGGGCAGGGGTTTGGGCTAGGAGACCTTCAGAACCGCCTTCTAGCCTCAATTATTCTGTGATTCCTTTGAGCATGCTTTAAAGCATCAAGCTGCTAAATGCAGGTTTACAGCAAGCAGATCAGGACATTGACTTTCTTAAAAGAATGATGCAACAGAAAGCTTGGACATGGTGTTATGTATATATTAGCAATTCAGGCAACAGTGTCTGGGCTAGGCTAGAATCCAGGTTTATACTCTCAGAGCCTTACTCCATAGCATAAGGAAGGAAAAACAGGAAAATCTCATTGTAAATAAAGAACTAAGCTCATATGACTCTAAATGTGGGTAAGAATTCTTGGTTAGGAATGCCATTCTTTGGATGATTTTAATCCACCCTTCGTAGCCAGCCAGTGCTCATTTCAATTAAAGATCCCAAAGCAAATTCTGACCTGTTGGTGGAGAATACATCCTGTGAAATCCAGTTTGGCACACAGAGGCACAGAACTCAGCAGGAACACACTGGTACAACTTGTGGGTCATTGTGGAGATACCTTGTTTTCCTTCTATTGTTTTTTTCATTTGTTTGAACGCATCAGATAAAAGACGATTATGTATCTTTTGGATCTGCAACATACATCATAGTGCAATATAAGCAAAAACAGACCAATATCCACTAAATCCCTGAGTTGCTCTGGTTTAGGCTATGTTCTTAAATGGCAAAACCTTGGATATAGCTTTGATTTTGTTACCTGCACCGACCAGGTAACAGGTAATGCGTGTGATGTCTGCTACTGATCCACAAAAAAAGACCCATCCCAGTATCATGCCGCTCCTTAAAAACAGAGGGCATACATCCTAGTGTGCTTGTTCCCAGTATTTGAGTTGTGCCAAACAGGCTGAGTGTCAACTACACATGGAAACAAGCTGTGTGTGTCCTGTAAGGCACAGAGAACCTCAGCTCTCATTGATCAAAACTTTACAGCTCTTGGGGGAAAAACAGGTCCATAGATAAGAGGGGCTCTACATTAGGTTATGGTTGGAAATGTGGCTGCGGGCAGCACAACACCACACAGACACTTGAGGCAGATTGGCTGTGCAGTCCCATGGCAGGAGGCTGTACCAGGAGCCAGAGTTCTGACTGCTCAGCTAAAAACAAGCAGGTGCTGAAGCATGAGCAAGCTTCTGCTCTGTTAAAAGTCATTTAACTGAGCCATGACCAATGCTCAGCACAGCACTGTTTTAAATTCTGATGTAACTTTCATATTGGGATTCAACCAAGCCTTTGGTTTTTCAGCTCAAGAAGAATTTGCTCCTACCTGGCTGGTGTTTGCTGTTGTTTCAGTGCTAAATCCCTTTCTCATATGAAAGGCAGCTTGGCACAGGGCTGTCAGGTTTCCAGCTACCACTGTTACTACTGAGCACACAAATCCCTGCTGACAAACTTCTGTATTTCTCTGTGTTGCACGGACCTCATCCTTCTCCCGTTCAGTAAAGCACTGAATCCCACCTTCAACCCACCACTAATCAGAGCATAACTCCCACAAATTCAGTTGCTAATTTTTGGTGTCAAGCTCACAAAAAGAAACCAGACCCTGCCTTAGTGTCCTGGACTACTGTGCTCATTCTAACCATACCAATCTCATGTTTCTCTAGAGTCCTATAAAGGAATATTTGAAGCATGAAGAGACAGGGTATACAGTACAGTTAACAGGACTTCTCAGAATTGAACCACACTTCAAGAGATTATTGGGATTATGTTAAAAATACTTTGTAATAGGAGAAAATACTTTTAAGGACTTAAACTGACTTCATCTTAATTTTTAAGATGAATATTACTGACATAGTTCATCTGAGATTTTAAAGCATGTGTTAAACATTTTAGTTGAAATATATTAGCTGAGATTTAGTTCTTCCATGAATACCCCCCTTTACCTTGAGAACATGAAGCCCAGCTTTTTCAAACTGTTTCTGTCTGTCTCTAAAGTCTTGAACGTACGGTTCCACCAGTGAAATCTCAACATCTCTAGCAGGAATTGTCTTGAAAGGGTCTCCTGAAAGATGGCCTGCTTCTGGTTGGCCTGGATACAAATAAGGGAGTGAAATATTCATATAATATCTGAAGTAAAGGTGAGAAGGGATCCAATACTTTAGTTTGGTAGTTCAGTTAAGACTAAAGAATGCTAGATACTCTCTGAAGTAATGTCAGAGGGTAGTATTTAGAGGGACTGAGATATATTAATTTACTCATATTTTTTCTATATTTATTAAGGAAACCACAGAGAGAGGAAATCAAAGAAAAGCAGTTTATCTTCTCCATTACATCTCTCTACAGCCCAACTTCCATATAATACTATCTATATTGAATGCCTTTACAAACACCAGGAAAAATGGATCACCCTGTAACTTTTTGCAGTGCCACTGGTTCTAGCAACTGTTAACAGAAGTCATGGGCTCTGCAGAATAAGCCCATTGGTGGGTCCTGCTAGCATTGTAGCTATCAAAGGAGCTCAGCAAAGGTATGTGTTAATTAAATGCAAATTTTGTATGTCTCCAGTGGCCAGACTCTAAAGTGAAGGTGTCCTGGAGGAAAGCAGAATTACAGCTGGCTGTAAGATGACAGCAGCCCCTGTATAAACTCTGCCCTGCTGGGGATATTTCCAAGTAAGTAACCAAAGCTCACAAACGCTCTTTCAAGGGGCTCATATGTTAAAACTAGAGTAGTCTTGGTAATTAAAGCAGTGCTCAGTATGTGTGTGAACTGAATGCACACTGCCCACTATCAGCAGTGCACAGATCCATGTTGATTTATACTTTTTTATGCACTTATTACATACCCATTAAGTATAGCAGTTCCTTTTGTTTGGCTGTACTCTTCTCATGCATACGAAGAAGTAATTTTTCAGTCGCCAGCACTGCATCAATCACAGCATCAGGGGGGCCTTGAAATTTCAGGCTTGCTTTTGCACCTCGCACTTCTTCTGACACACATACACCAGAACGCTGCTCCAGAGATAGTTTTGCAAACTCTTTCTTACTGAGGCTAAAAATGTAGTTGTTTTCAATCACAGTGTGGCAACGTTTTAGAATTAGTACCATGGTTTGGATCCACGATTCTGCTGCTTCCAATGCTGAATGCTTGTCCCCTTTTAGTTCAATAGCTTGTTCACCATTTACAGTCTTTTTTACACTTTGACTGATTGATTCTGTACCAGGAAGAAAGATTTTTGTTTTTTATCAAGTGCACTGGAAGAGTGAAGAGCTTTCAAAGGCTGTCATAAATTCCTGTACGTAATCCAAGATACACAGTGCAAGAAACACACTATTCTTCTGCTGTCTTCAAAACAAACAAACAAACAACACCTCCCATGCAGAATTTATTTGCCCCCCACTAAATGACTACCAACAAGTTGGGCACTGATGATGATTTTTATGTTTGAAAAAAATGCAAAGTGCTCAGACATTTTTGCATCCACCTTTCCCAAAGACAAATCTCCAAACACCAAGTTCTTTTTAAACAAATGTGATTTCAGATTCTCAAATCTGGAGTTACTTGAAATGCCCCTTCTGTTCATTACTTACTGAAATTATCACTGGTGTTATAATGCTGCTCTTCTCTCAGTTTTTGTTCTGCTGAATAAAGTTTTCTCTGGAAAACCTTGAATGAGAAAAAAATTAGGAGTGGTTTGGAATATCTGTTGTCAAAAATGCAATTAATCTCTTCAAAACTTTATTAGATAAGCAGTTTACAGCTGCAGTTACACCATCACCACCCAAATTCTGAAATCGTTAACAGCTGACATTTGTCAGCTTTTCCCAAAATTTTATTTCTGACTATATCAAATGCATTCCTGTTCTTCTATATCTCCTGAAGGAAGACACCCTAAACACTGAATGGCACCTTTACCAACTCGTTGCAGTTGTGGCATATCTGGAACTCACAGAAACACAGTAGATAAGTGTTAATTTATTGCAGTTTAATGCTGATTACTCAGTTTTAAACCCCTGCCTTTACCCCAAAGCTCCTCTCAATGGTGGCAGAAGGATGGCCTCTGAGAAGCACTGTTCTGCTAGGCAGTGGATTTGGCACCAGGCAAACTGCCTTTCCTTTTTTTGAGCAGAATTTCTGCTCTGTCCTGGTTATTAAGGGATGAAGTGAGGACCACATAGGTGCCATACAGCTTCCCTTAAGAGTTTATGGGATTGTTGCAGAATATGGAACTGAACTCACAAGCAGAATGGTTTGGGTTGGAAGGGACATTAAAGACCATCTAGTTCCACCACCCCCTTCACCTAGTTCTTGCACTTGTTGAAACAATGGATGAAGTTAAATGGAAACAAAAGCAAACTCTGCACTTGTATAATAGATGGGTATCTAAAATAATTGTGTATTAATCACATCTGCCACATATCCAAATGGTGGAGAATGGCACACTGCAGTTGAAACTATCCACTGTTTGTTTGCAACCCTTCTATCATGTTAGGTCATATAATATTTTGATAATGTTTTGCCCTAGAAATTTCCTACAAAAAAAAAAACAAACAAAACCAAACAAACAGTTAAAGAAGTTTCCTGAGGAGGGATAAGTTTATCCTGTACTGACTTAAGAGAAGACTCCTTCTTATAAATTCACTGACAGTCATGAGAATTTCAGAGCTCCCTCCCCTTGTTATTAGACCACAGGTTGAAGACTTCTGGTTTAGTGAAGAGACAATAAAGATTTGTAAAGATTAATAAATGGCTGCTAATGAGACCTTCCATGCTGCTCACAAGTGTTGTAAGTAGTACAGAATTCAGACTATCTTAATTTGTAGTAATCTATGGGAAGGATTTTACAGTTTGGGGTTTTCCTTATTGGTAGCTAACAACAAATTTGTTACCTCATAGGCACAGTCATGTGGACAGATGACAAACTGTACATCTCTATTCTTCTCAGGGTGTTTCCTGGCAAAATTTAGAACTTCTTCAATCATGATCTCTGCCACTAAATCAACAGGCAGTATTTCTGACCAGAACCCCTTTGATGGAAAAGAAACAGACTGAAATTTGGAGTCCTGAAAGTATTCCAGGCATCTTGCCACTGCAGCTTTTAATTCCTGTAGGAAAAACAAGTGCTTTAGTCCTTACATCACTCAACATGCACATCAATTAAAATCCAATCTAAATGATCATCACCTCACACAATAACACCTTGTTGCAGAATTTTGGCCACACAACATGCAGTACAACATCACAGGGCAGCTTATGCCCTTTTGTTACTATGAGTGTCTTAGAAAACGAGAGAAATCCAAAATGAGACTTAAGTTCATCCTGAAAAGCTGAGCCGGCTTTTCTCTGCAGTCTCCTTGAAACTGGAGGGTAGCATTTGCCATCCACATCCACAGAATTAACGATTGCTGTGCTCTGGAAAAAAAAAAAAAAAAAGAGTGCAAAGTTTCATTATATGTCAAGTTTACTATCTGAAAGCTTTGCTGCCGTGGGGAACATACTTTCTAGGAACAATTCCTTTTAAAAAGCCTGACTGCTGCAGACCAGCTGTTTGGAAGGCTCTTTTGCTATTAAGGGCAGCACTGGAATACATCAAGTTATGCACCTTCTAGAGGCAATGAATACATCCTTTTTTTTCAGAACAGTTTACACAGGACTTGTTCAAGCCACCAGAGTGTATTCAACATAATTACTACCACAGCTATGGAAGTGACCCACTCATGCCTCATCACATGCAATTCTGCAGCTAATTCTCAGTGGCCAGGAGAGAACTATGACTGTGCCTATTATCCCAGCCCATACAGATGCTCCCCAAGTTAGGGTAGCAAGGACTTGTCACAACAGGGGAACTGCAAAGCTACTGCTGCTTCCATTTCCCAGCAGAATATGTATTTCAAATTAAATATGCCAAATGCAAAAAACTTGTTTACAGAATGCTGGAACTTTTCTAACTGTAATTGTTGAAGATTATCTGAAGATAAAAGACATTGGAGTGTATTTTCTGCAGTCTGGAAGGCACGTGGTGTCTTTCAGTGCTATAAAACTGGTTAATAAACTGCCTGCAATGTCAACTTTGCAATCCTTTGCTCTCATATGAAAAAAACCCAAACAAACAAACAAAAACCAAAAGGAACTTCCTATTTAGTTAAGACACTTATTTACAATAAATGCTAAGAATTTCTTTTTAAGATACAGTATTTGCTAAAAGCAGATACCATTCCTGTGACGTAGCTTTCAGTCTAAGAGCTCAGTTGGATTACTATAACTAAGTTCATATATTTTACATCATATTTTCTAGTTGAAAAGTTAATTAAATCAACTTAAATGATGCACTGTTTAAAGGTAAGGTGCACATCATCTGCATAAGTTATTTTTAGCTGTTTCAGGGTTTGCTGAATAACTCCAGTAGTGGCACCTATAAGAACATAAATTAAGAGGGGAAAAAAAGCAAGGCAAAAGTAAGAGTAGATAACTAGGGAAGAGTAGATTCCTAGGGAATGCATGATAAAATGTGGACTCTCTCTTATAATAAGAAGATAAATATTAATGTAGGGAAATATTATTATTAACCATTCAATCTTTACCCACTCTCTATTATACAGTAACAGAATGTATATAGAAAAAATAAATAAAAACATTCTAATGTTTAACACCCATTTTGAAAAAAACCAAACCAAACCCAAAGAACTCCTTGTCACTATAATTTCTTTACCATTTGTAAGTTGTCATTAGGCTGAGAAGATAACTCAGCCTGAGTTAACTAAATGGATAACTGAGATAACTAAATGGACTGCTACAATATGTGTCCTGAACTCTTGGGCTCCAAACCCTGCAAAGACTTGGAGGCAACTCCACGTTCAACATCTTACAGGACAGACTTACCTTCTGCTCTTCAATTAATCCTCTTATGATGCGCAAGCGAACACCTTTGTGTTTGATGCAAGCTGGTAAATGCTGTACTGGTGAAGCTGAAAGAATTTCCTGAAGTGAACTTGTATCAGCCAGGAACTTTTCACACGCCTTCTTCATTTCTGCAACTGTAGCCTCACAAATGTTCACCAGGCGGATTTCCCTGAGAGATCCTGGCGAATTTGTCACAAAAAAATCCCTTACAGCCATTACAATCACTTGAGCACACAAACTGACTGGGAAGCCAAAAATACCTGAACTCACTGCTGGGATGGCAACAGACTTTATAGTACTATCTGCAGCAGTAACATGCTTCAGAACATTTGTAATAGCTTCTTGAAGTAGGTTACAGCATTTTTCCTTTTCTTGACTTCTCCATCTTGGACCAACTGCATGAATAATTATCTTACAAGGAAGCTTTCCTCCACTTGTCACAGCTATTTTGCCAGTTTTAACTTCTCCAAAATTTTTAATATAACTCTGGCTTTGCTCTTGTATTTCTGACCCTCCAGCATTTGCAAGGGCTAAAGCAAGACCTCCTTCATGACCTAGATGCTCATTGGCTGCATTCACCACAGCATCAACCTCGTGTCTTGTGAGATCATCCTTACAAACACAAATGTCAGTTCCCTCCTTTATTTTTTTCCTGTATACTTCAACTGCACAATTTGTACTTTTAAAGGTCAATGTACACGCAAATTTATCGGAAATGAGGCTACTTAGACAGTTCTCTCTTTTCTTAAGAACTTCATAGGCATCTCTATTGATGGGGATCATCAAGCTGTCCTCATCGATTCCCATGGTTCTCCCTAGGATACAGAAAAATAAAAAGTGAAATACAAAATACTACTGTCAAAATGTTGCCTCTTTATACAGAAGTGTGGTTTTTAGCTCCCAGTTCTACTGACCTGTCATGATTTACCAATATTTTTTTTCACAGTCTAATCTTCTCTATCCCTTTTCATAGGCTTAGAAAGCCCAACTAAATAAAAAACCAAAGCCTGCTCATTATTCTGTTAAAATTATCCCCCTCATCTAGTAGCTCCTTCCCCCCTTTTTCCTCAAGTTCTTCTCTTTTCTTCCAGTGCCTTACGAATCACTGCAGTGCGAGTTTCAGGAAAGTGCAAAGTTCAAGCATGCTCTCTCAGCTGAAGATATTTGGATTCCAAGAAACAGTATTATGCTGCCCACTGTTTCCCAGAAATCTGTGGATACTTTCAGTTTCATCTTCTCGACAACCAGCTCCCTGCCTGTAACTGACCACAGGCAAATACAGGACTGGCCAGATGCTCAGGGTCCTCTGGGAGATCACACACCCTCCTCTGAAACAGTCTGTCTACAAGATTATCTTCTTGAGACACAGCAGATGCCAGGCCTGGTGAAATGTGCCCAGAGCCCCCAAAATGTCTGCTCAAGAGTCCTCTCAGGAAAGGGATTAGCTGCACATAGCTTATAAGGCCTTCAGGGCCTTATAAGGCCTTCTAAGACCTTTTCCTTAGAAGGGGCTGTCCTTATTCTTCCTCCCAAGGAACTAAAAGATTACAACAACAGCATCACTGAGCCTGTGGTGAATTGAGGATTTGGGTTTGCCTTAATGTTAACCCAAGGAGGATGTTTGGTTAGGATGCCTGCCCTCCTGCTACTTGTTATCTCTCTCTCTCCTTCATACTGTTTATTTTCCCCACCATTAGGCTGACACCATTGTCAGGGACACATTCTTACATGAATCAGTGACATAATCTGAATTAAACAAAAACCAAAACAAACACCCCACATCATAAGCCTTGATTTGTACTAGAGCACCAACCTGAAAGACAGATGCAGCAGCACAGCTGAATGAACAGCAAAAGACATGGTGAGGAGGAAAAAGGAGCAGGTAAGTGTGAGAGGAAAGTCTTTGAAATAGGTTATAGGGTTTTGTTAACTGGCTGCAGTACCACCATGATGCTGTGCTGCATTTGCCAGTACAAGTCCAGCTGAGAAAGCCAACACGGAAAGCCTCACTGTGAGCAGGGCTTCAAAATGCTTGTAAAAGCAGAAAACACTTCTCCCCCAAGGAACTCTTTTTTTTTTCTTTCTTTCTTTCTTTCTTTTTTTCTTTTTTTTTTTTTTTTTTTCTTTTTTTCTTTTCTTTTTCTTCTTTTTTTCTTTCTTTTTTTTTTTCTTTTCCTTCAAAGGCTGAAGCCTGCCTCTGCCATCTCCTGGGCTTTCTCAGCATTTTGTTACCAATATCTAGCAAGATCCAAAGGTGAGGATCACAGGCCTCCTTGCAGTCAGTGACCCACAGCCACACCTGTAGAGGAGATTTGCTCATTTAACCATGCCACAGAGATCTTGTGCTGAACCGTGTCTTTAGTTCCATGGCTCTTCTTTAGTCTGCACTTAAGAGCCCATAAGCAAGTTCTTTCCTTTAATGGAACTTAGGAATTCAGAAGGCCTTTAAAAACTACTTTTCTTTTAGGAAAAAAAATGCTAAAGGTTGGGGCAGTTTTTATATTATCACTGTGGCAATACAGTCTTCTCCTGGCAGATGTCAGCAGTGCTATGTGCAGCAGTTATATTAATTACCATAAATCAATTTGTATGAGTTTAATCAAACTTTCCTCTAGGGTATGCTTATAAACCTTCTTGTAAAGAGTCTATTGATTTGGTCTTACAAAGTATACACACAAATTCATCAAAACACTTCTGAGCTCCTACTTTAAAAACAGAAATGCCAGCAAATCCTGCTGAAGTAATGAATAATAATGTTGACTCATAAACACGTCTAATTTATACATTTCAGGTTGCTTTTGGCTATCCCATGTCGATGTTTTCCAGTTTGCTGGCTGTAGCTGGCAATTTTCAACTTAAATACCAGAACACACCTTGATGATGGCTAAATGAGAGGCTTACCTAAATCACTCTTATCTTCAGAGGTCTCTAGTCTGAAACTCTATTTAAAAAAATAAAACAAACAACCAAAACAACAAAACACACACACACACAAACAACCAAAAAACAACCAAACAAAAACCCACCGCCAAACAAACAAACAAGAAAGGGAAATTTCACATTACTGCCTGATGGGCCGTGTAGAGCAGAAGCAGTTCTGTCGCGAGCAAAACCGGCAGCAACACCTTTTCAAACACTCGTATTTAAGTTTTCTAGCATTTAAAACTATTCAGACGGCGAGGGGACCACTGTGGGCGAAGTCACCCACGGCTTCCTCCAGCCCCGGCTGACCGGGTGGGGCTGCGAAGATGGGAAATTTTACTTCACCCGGAGAGCCAGACCAAAGAATATTTTGTATGTGTGTGTTCCTGTTTCCCCGCCCGCCCCCCCACACCAGTGCCAGGTCACCTTTATCGCAGCTCGCCCGGGCCGGTCGCACGGGGAAGTTCCAGCAGCTGCGGGGCCCGTGTGGCAGCTGCCGCCCCCGGGGGGAACCCGCGCCACCCCCGCTCCTCGCACATCCCACACCCGCTCCCTCGTGTGTTCCAGCCCCGCTCCCTCGGACGTCCCGCTCCCTCGCACATTCCAGCCCCGGTCCCTCGTATGTCCCAGCCCCCCTCCTTTACCTGGAAACTCTCCACGAAGCAGCGCGCCTGATAGCGCCCGTCTCCCCCTCTGCAGCGGGAGCGGGGGCGGGGAAACGGGGCGGCCGAGAGGAAAGCGAAAGCGAAAGGGAAAGCCGTCAGCCGGTGGCGTGATGGCGGCAGAGTCGGTGCTGGTGCGGCTCAGCCCCGCGCCCGGCCGAGGCGAGAATCTGCAGCGCAAGATCCAGCTGTACTTCCAGTCAGCCAAGCAGTCGGGGGGAGGCGAGTGCCAGGTTCTGCCAGGACCCGAGGCCGGTACCTACTGGGTGCATTTCCAGCAGGAGCGAGGTACGGGGGGCAGAGGGGACGGGGCGGTTCGACCTGCGGCGGGGACCCGCGGTTCGGCATCCCCCCAGCCGCCGGCACCGCGGGGAGGAGGGGGCGGGAGAGCCCCAGGCACCTCGGGGGGAGCTCCCGCAGCCGTGTGTGGGGACATGAAATGGCCACCCCCGGGACACCATTTTGTGACTTTGTGCAGTTCGGGGGCGGGCAAAGGGCGGATGGGGTCTGTGGCCGCTTGCAGCCGTCAGGTTTCCAGGTGACTTTTTCAGCCCTATTTTGCCTGTCCCCAAATTACTGCAGATAAGAAGAGAGTGGAATCCCGCAGGGATCACGTCCTGCAAATCGGTGACAAACAGCTGGAGATAATCATCCAGGCGGGAGAAGGGGAGCTGAGCAAGAGCCGGTATGCAGAGCAAGCCTCCCCCAGCCACGACGTCCCTTCCAGCTCTTCCCCAGCTCAGCAGGAGCAGCCGGCAGCCAAAGGCTCTGAAGACAAGGCAAAAGAAGTCCTTACCAAAAAGGTACATCAGGAAGAGCAGTAACAAGCAGTGTCACAACCTGCCTTGCTCCTAGGTCCAAGCAAATGTCAGTTACCTTCCCTTGGTGAATAAAAGAGGGGGGAGGGAGCAACTTCTGAGTGCTGGACCCACAGGTCATCCATGCCTTGTATAACAGGCACCATTTTAACAATGTTAACCTTGATTTTGCCAAGAAAAGTTGGACCTTGAGGTCCCTTTCAACCTGGTGTTCTATTACACTGTGTTCTCCAGCATGGCTGTGGCACCTACCAACCACTACTCCCCAAAAAGCAGCACCCTGCCAAGTTTGGGGGGAGAATCTGCACCAAGGGCTGCTCCCAAAAGGTGCAAGAGTTGTGGGAGATTTGGATTCCTTCCTGCTACGCAGACCTCTAGCAGACCACTATTCCAGCATGTTGTGCACCTTCAAGCAGCCCTTATTGCTTCCACCTCTTATCTTAGTTTTAAAATACAGGTTCTGACTGGTGCAGCAAACATTATTTCAGACACTTGGGACTAAAAGTTATGCAGGAAAGAAAATACCAGCTCAGTGTTGGGGACATGGGCAGGACCAGGCTACATGTTACATGAAGTGGATGAGGCTTTACTGAGAAAAAGCTGTTGGATTGAGGGGGTTACCCTGTTTTCCATAGTATCATAGATGCAGGTTTTGAGGTATTTCATGTGATAACATAGTGGCTATCTGACATCTGTAGCAGTATGCTGCAAATTTCCCTATCCTTTTGTCTGTGCATAGTAGAGGTGTGAACATATTTGTTACAGTTTCTCAGAATCCTTTTTTATACCTTAACCCTCACTTGCTAAAGTATGATTTTGGGAAATTTTTTTAAAGAAAGATAGTAAGAGAAAACTAGAAGGTCTAATATAATTAAAGAAGAATGTAAGTTAACTTGCATTCACTGTTAAAACTGTTTCTGTCACTCAGCACTAAGGGGACAGACAGGGTTCTTTTGAGGATCCTTGGCAGAATGATGTTGGCACTAAGTTGTAGTTACAGTTAAAACTTATTTTTTTTAACAGGGTTTTATGATTGGCATCACATGGAATTAATGATGAGGATGGCACAGGATTTCTACAAGCAGAATCAGTGTAGTACAGTTTTATTCTCATATAGCACTGAATTTTACAGCACAGCTTAGCTTATGGTTTGTGATCACCTGGACCCTCTGCAGATCATGTCAAATATTAATAATTGGCCTGCTGTATCAATATAATAATCATAATCTAGACCCCAAAAAACACATAAAATAGTGAATCGTTCACTTGAGTCCTCAGAGGCAGCAGAGGACAGAGGAGGTGTCCCTAGGGGCTGGGGCACCACACATCTCACTGTCCAGCAGCAGTTGCAGTCCAGCTTCCCACTTTAGGAGTTTGTAACTGCTTGATTTAATAGACAGTGCTCTGCAGGTTGTTATGCTTCTTTGTTCTGTGTTATGGCCATCACCACCGAGTTGGGAGGCTGCCTGAGACCTTCAAAGCCTGGAGAGAACGAGTAATGGGCCTGGTGCCCAGGAACCTTGATAACAACAGGGAGAGGAAGAGGAAATCTCCTTCTTTCATCTGCATGATGCACAGGACCTTTGGGGCCCTATTAGGAGGGCAAAAGGGACTATTAACTGTCAGAGAATGGCCATAAGCTTTATAAAATGGCTTGGCTGTGCTATGAACAATACCAGAGGTCAAAAGCAGGGAATATTGGTCACAGTCTCAATCCAAGTAGCAAAGTTATTGTCTTTGTTCCTGCAATGCTGATGATTTTAACATAATTAATTTTCCTCTGACCTAGAAGCAGGCTGCTTTACTTATACATCTGTAATGTCAGTGTACATGGCATAAAAGAAACACTGTGTACAAATGTGTCCATAGTAATCTGGTCCTGATGGGATGTATAGAGGCTTTTCTTTTCTTCAAATGCAGAAGAAGAGAGCAGAGAACCTTAGAGAAAAAAACAAATATTGATGTCTTCTTGTCTTCTCTCTAGATATTTCTTACAGTATCTGCGACTTTGAATACCAGTATGTTCACTGTACAGCAGAGGGAGAAAATTACCACTGTATGTCCAAATTTAAAAAGAGAAGGAAATCTTGATATCGATGGCTTTGAGAAACTGACGGGAGATTTTGCAGATATTGAAGAAGCTTATTCTTATTTTAAGGGTATCCTTGCAGACAATGACCCAAACTATGATTTTTCACATTCTGAAAGTAAGAAGGGTCTGGAAGAAGCAAATGGTCCAAATACTGAAGAAACTGATGATCTTGTAGTTGTGTCATCTCTATATGAATATTTCAGTCATGCTTGCAAAGAGAAAATCAAACAACTGTGGGAACGTTTTGGAGTGTATATAAGAAGTAAAGATCTTGGCAATGGGAACACGTCAGTATGCCTCCTTTCTGATGGAAGTCCTGCATCTATAGAAGAAGCTCAAGATTTTTTTATCAGAGCTTATCATGAAAGTGTGAAAGATCTGAAACAGGAAATAATTCCCATAACAAACAGTGGCATGTTAAATGACATAATAATGAATTTAAATACTAAGTTTAGCAATCTCCTAGTCAGAGAGGAAGAGAATCAGTTGCTACTCCGTGGTCCACCTACTTTGATTTCAGCTGCCAAAAGATTTCTCTCAGAGCGAGGTGAGAATGGTCAAGCTGAAAAGAATATGAAAATATCATCTGAACTGTATGAATACAGGAATGGAATCGAAGTTGATGCTTCTGTGTTTAAATTGTTGGAAACAATACTAAGCAAAGAAATGGAAGACATTCAAGAAAAATTTGATACAGTGATAGAAAAAGAAGGCAGTTCATATGGCCAGAAGACATTAATAGTATTTAGGCCTAGGATTAAAACTTGTTGTGATATGTCTTCACATGCTGCTGAAAGTTTCATCAATGCATTTCAGAATGCCTGTGCAATGTTAAGAGAGAAACCCATCATCTTGAAGCTTTCAGAAAAGCAGAAGGAAAGATTAAGTATGCTACTTAATGGAAAACAATTGGAAGGTCTGCATGTAAAACTTAAGAAGCAGGAAGACAAGCTAATTTTAACAGGTTTACCAAACCATCTTTGTGCTGCTGAAAAGCACATCATGGAGTTTCTTGACATTGAAGACTCGACACAAACTCAAAATAGAACATCACTGTCCTCTGATCTCAGGCGTCAAGAAAGAAAAGCTGAGAAGAAATACAATGACAGGCAAAAGAACCATCTTTCTTCTGAAGGGCAGTCTCAGGCAAATACAGATGAAGAAGGCAAAGACAAGTGTCCAATTTGCATGGAGAGAATTAAAAACAAAGAAAAGATGAAAAAGTGCAATCATGAATTTTGCAAAGCTTGTATTACCCAGGCCCTGGCTTATAGACCTAATTGTCCTATTTGTAAAACAATCCATGGACCCATGGAAGGAAATCAACCAGAGGGAACAATGTCAGTTTCAACTTTGTCTTCTTCTCTCCCTGGTTACCCCAATTGTGGTACTATTTTGATTACGTATGTTATGAAAGGTGGTATTCAAACTGTGAGTATATTTAAAGCCTCATAAAAGATATTTTTCCCACATCAAATCCCGTATTGAACAAAGAATTAACTATTTTTCTGTTGTTTCAATGCATATCCAGGACAGACATTTCTTTGTTCTGTACAAATCTGCAAGTATTAAATTCAGTATTTTTGGGTATGATTAAGTAATGTAGTAGAATTTAAGTAGCCAGGTGGTAGCCCACCATTTTATTTGTATCAGGACAGAGCTACCTGTCTTGAATTTGTAGACTGGGAATAACTGAACTGAAATTTATGGAGTGAAATAATGTCAGCAATGTTTGGCAAATGTAATGGGGATTCTCTGAGGTGTTCTTTTAGCTGCCAACACCAGTGGACAAAAATTAATAGTGGGTGGGCTTGTGAGATTTCCAGGTGAGGAATCAGCTTATGCTATGTGCTTAGAGTCATGACTAGGACTGAAAATTGGATAAATGAAAAAATCAGGGGTGGAGTGATGTGCATTTGTGAGAGCAAAGAGGAAAAAATCTTTTTTAAATAACAATGTATACATGAATTATGACAAGAAAATGTGAATGAAACTTACATGAAAGAAGTTATCTAACAAGAAAAAGTATCAAAATCAGTCATCAGTCATGCTATGTCCTTCTGAATCAAAGATAGGATAAGAACATTGCAAAAACTGGGGTGTGTGATTTTCACACTTTCAAAGCATTTCTGATATACAGTGGTTTGGTTTTTCTACAAAACAGAGCAAGCATCCAAACCCAGGGAGACATTTTGTTGGAACTACTCGAATGGCATATTTACCTGACAATGAGGAAGGGCAAGAAATTCTGCATCTCCTCAGAAGAGCCTTTGATCAAAAATTGATTTTCACAGTGGGGCGCTCATGTACTACTGGTAGAGAAAATGTTATCACATGGAATGATATTCATCACAAAACATCCATGGTGGGAGGACCTTCCAAGTAAGTAGTCTTCTCTTTTTGTAATTTTATTTCTACTCAGGTGTGTCAGGAATATTACCCTGAGTATTTTCCATATTAGAGCTTTTAGATTTTGTCACTAACAAAGTGGTTGTGGAATGCTTTATGGATCCAGACTACAATTACTTTCACCAGTTTGGACAGTTGGAACAAGGATGAGCTTAGTCTTCAGTTGCCCCCCCAAGCCATTCATTCATCAGTGAGTTGCCTGAAGTACCTACTCCATTAATTACTACTCTGATAAGAAACTATTTCTAGTACATCTCAGGAGAGTGAGCTCTTGCTAGCAGCTATAAGGCTGGGCTCCTGGTGTCAGGATCATAAAAGAACAACAAATACCGGTTGTGGTTTACCCTCCCCTCTGTGCAGACTCTCTCCTCCTAGTTATCATTTGCTTCATACACCTTTTTGGTGATGTGCTACATAAAATCCAGAGGTGCCATTATATTCATGTATTGAATGTTCCCCCCAGGTCTGGTTTTGAGGAAGATGCATACCCAAGTGCCTTGTCATTCGCATGTAAGACAGCAGGCAGTGTTGAAAATCAAGTTCTCAGTGTCAGTTTGGACAACCAAATTCAGCAGATGCATTTTGTAAACTTTTAGCTTTGCCTTCTCTGTACAGCCTCTCTGGTCCATAAACCAGAGTCTGTTGTCTCTGTAGAGTAAGAAAGAGCATATATTTTGTAAAGTGTTTTAAGAGATTTTGATGAGAAGGTTCTGCAGAACTGTCAAGTGCTTGCTTCACAGCAGAAGTTGCCCAAACTGCTGTTTTTTTTTTCCTTCTAGTTATGGTTACCCTGATCCTGATTATCTGCAGCGGGTTCGATTAGAACTGAAAGAAAGAGGAATTGAATAAAGAAGTTTATCAACCATCAGCTCTGAAGTGTAATAACATGTAACATGTAACACTTTATTTACTATTCAAGCACTATGAAGAAATAAGTTGCTTTGTTCAACTGCTGTGCTAAAATCACTTGTATTTCACTGTCAGGTATGAAAAGTAATCTTTTCTCATCAAATGATACATGTTCTTACTACAGATCATTCACTTCCATCAATCATGCTTCCCTGTATGTGTAACCTTTACAGAATCTGGGTCTTGTGAGGGCAGTATCGGGGCTTACTCTGTGTGTTGAACATCAAATTGCATATCTTATTTTACCAGTGAAACTGACAGATCCACTGCCAGCTTTTATTTGGTCGTTTACTTCACCTTTGTGTTATTACATCTCTTTTTGTGGATAGCATCATGTAGCCCATGTGCTGGGAAATTTTTATGCAGCTATTATAGTATCAGCTGTGATCAGGCTATGATCTTTTGTTTCTTTTTCTTTCCAGGATGGAAATGGCATTAGTTGTTTGGGTTTTAAACATGAAATTGGCACGGATAATGTATGAGGGGTATTTACATGCTGCTGTATTTTTAACCCTGCAGAAGTGCTGAACACTTAGAGCCAAGTTGGAGCAGTGCCTGTGGCTGTCTCTGATGGTGGGCTCCTGGTTCTGTGCTCCCTATCGTATTTGAGCTTAAATGCAACTTAAGTCAGCTTTGCAACTGTAAAATTAGATTCTTCCTATTCCTTCCGATAGATGCTTTAGGTTATACCATAAAGATACTTTGTTGCTACTCTCACTGCTAATTACCTTGGTTGTGAAACAAATAGCTTTCACTGAATGCAGCTAGGATTTTTAGTGAATTAAACTGTTGCTGTTAGGCTATTGAATGTAACAAATAAATTATACAAAAAACATCTGTTCAGGTCTGCATTCTTCTATACTGGTTTTCCCTCCTGTTTTAGAGACATATAGGTGTTTTTATTTCTATAATTTAGGAGTTTCTGAGCAAAGCCATGATTTGGGGTGATTGGGACCTCCTTTTTTTTTTTTTCTTTTTTTTTCTTTTTTTTTTTTTTTTTTTTTTTTCCCCAATAGTCCCACCTTGTGAATAGGCAGCAGTATTCTGCCATCATGATTTTCAGATTTTCTACTATTGGGCACTGGTTTCCATGTGGGGTGGGATGACTTTCCTACTGTGATTTTGTTTTATGTCACATTTTACATGGTTTCTTGTTTCCTCCCTTTTCTATGCCAGCACAGAAACATGCCATTCTTGTCACAAGGTACCAACATTCCAGTGGTTTCTAAATTACTGGAATTTTTTTTTGCGCACCAGCTATGAAGATTAAATCTGCCCAGCTTCTTTTCATCTCTTGTTTTGCTTTCTGTCCCAATTGAACCAGTTCACCACTGTCAGCCCCCTACCTGATAATCCACCAGTTCCCATTTTATCCTAGGCAAAGTTTGCAGGCTGTGTTCTGCAGCAGAGTTCTGTTGAACATCCCAAGCCTTTGTCCTATGACCAGCTGTACAGGGCCTTAGTTTCTAATCAGAGCTGTACAGTTAAGGAGCAAATCTACCCAATTTGCAATCAAAGTCAGGTATTTTGCCTGGGTTACATTACAGCAAGGGAGGTGAGCAAACATCTGGGCTCACTGGTGTGAGAACAGAGCATTAGGAAGCAAAACATTGACTGCCCACCCAGAAACAAAGCAGCACGTTTGTCAGCACTGGTGTGTAGCTGTCTGCCACCTGTGATTATAATATTTAATGATATTTGGCTATTATCTGCTTCCTCAATGGACTTCCAGTGAAGTTAGGGAGGGAATTTTCATTTATCTGCTGTTTTATTGCCTCATATTTGGGCACGTCAGCAAAATATGCGGCAAGAACACCATGACCTTCATAAGGGAAAGTCCTGAGCCCTTGGCGAAAAATGTCCCGGCCAGCTGACACGTCGGTCTGAGGTACACACTCTTCAGTTGTGGTCGTGCACAGTTGTAGAAGAATTTTCCGACGGAGAATGATGGAAGCGAGTAATTTTACTTTGTATCCCGATTTGATTCGGAAACCTAAGGCATGGAGATCGAGGTCCGTGCTGTTCGGCGCCCAAGGGCTCTGAGCTCAGGCAGTGGGAGCTCAGTTTTATGCCAGAAGGACTCATGTCCGGCTCTGGAGGCACAGCCCCCCGCCTTGCCCATCTCCTCAGGCGGGCGGACTCCGTGCTGCCCCCTTCTGTCCCTCCCCGAGAGGGACCGGGGCCGAGACCGCCCATCTCGGCTGGGTCCAGGGGAACCGCCCGTTCCAGGCACTGAGACTTTCCTGAAGAATCGAAAGCGAAAGGGGGGTGTGAGATACCATGGCGGAGCACGGGCCGAGAGCCTTCCCGGTCCTGGTGCGCGGTGACTGGGGAGCCGCCGAGCCGCCCCGCGCCCTGAAGAAGAAGCTGCTCTGCTACTTCCAGAGCCCGAAGCGATCGGGCGGAGGAGAGTGCGAGCTGCAGACCGGCGACACCGGGCACATCCTCATCTGCTTTACCCAGCCCGAGGGTGAGCGGCCGGGACGAGGGAGGGGGATGCTAATGGCTGCTGCCGAAGTTTGGGGAAGGAGGTGGGGAGGCAACCGGGGGTGTGCGGTGTCTGCCCGCACCCTCGCCTCCCCTCAGCGGTGTCTGTCGTGTTATCAGTGAGGCAGCGGGTGCTCGACCGGGGGATCCATGAGCTCGACTGGGAGCCCAGAGGGCGGCTGTCGCTGCTGGTCACCGAGCTGCCGGCGGGCGGACAACCCGCGCAGGTGAGGCGGTCGGGGAGGGATGGTCCGTTCCGGTTCGGTCCGGTCCGGTTGGGGAGGGCGAGCGGGGCCGTGGGTAACCTCTCTGCTCTCGTTCTGCTTCCAGGAGCTGGAACGGGCCGGCGGGACAGAGGCGCCAGGTAGGGGCTGCGGGACCGGGTCTGAGCGCAGCCCTGCGCGGCACACGCACAGCCAACGCTGTCCCTCTAGTGATAAACTGCAAAATGTAATACTTAAAGCACTGAAGTAAACTCCGAGGCATGTGTAACATTAGCTGAACGAACCAGCTTCCTAGGCAGTGTTTTTTTGTTTGGTTTGTTTTTTGTTTGTTTGGCGGTTGGTTGTTTTGGTTTTGTTATTTTGGTTTTGGTGGGTTTTTGTTTTTGGTTTTTTTTGTTTGGTTTTTTTTTTTTTTTTTGGTTTTTTGGTTTTTTTAATTTTTTTTTTTTTTTTTTTTTTTTTAGGCTCTAGCTGACATGGCATGAGTTGACTTTTTTTTCCGAGCTAGCGTTTGCCAATGGCAGGCAGCCCCCATGTCTCTGTCTGCAACTGTGGGAGGTGCTCCCGTGGGGATGGAGGGGGCAGACCAGAAGAGACACCGCTGCTATCTTTTTTTTGCTGGTGTAGCTATGTTGCCCGAAGTCAAGACACAAACCAACAGAGTGTCAGTTTATGCGGTGCTTTATTCGGGGCCCGGGAAACCTGAGGACTAGCGTCCCAAGTCAGGATTCCAAAGATCCTCATTTTTGGTTCAGCTTTTATACCCTTTTACAATGAGGCCTTCGTATGGAATTTCATGTACTTCAGTTACAAAACAGTTACATACATCATGCAGATAGCAATAGATAGACATCCACAAACCACAAATCTCTCATACTTGTTTAACTTAAGATATTGTTTTAACTGACTCCCACCACCAACCCCCCTTACATGCATAATAACCCTTATCTTCAATGACAGTTTACTTTTCTTCATGTTCTATATGCTCAACTAATCCCCTTTGATAAACTGTTCCCCTCTTCTCAACACATTCCTTGCTGATAAACTGTTCCCCTCTTCTCAGCACATTCCTTGCTAGTTTCCAAGACCCGTTCCCAGGGCTTGTTTTTCTGGCCTGCTTGACCAGTCCAAACCTTAGCATAACTAATTCTAAATTTCTATTTTTTTTGCTACTTGCAACAGCTATGTCCTTTCTTGTTTTAAACTAGGGGGCAGAGATGTCTTGCAGACTCGGAATAAGTTGTGATAAACACTTTTACAGAGGTGCTTGGTTTCTAAAGGTGCTTCTCTCCAGAACAGGGATGTCCTTGACTGTCCCCTTACTGTTCTTAATGAGGATACTGTTGTAATGCATGGGAGGAACTGCTCACAGTGGTTCATGGAGCTCAACTAAGGACTAGTTTGGACATTATGCCTGAGGCTTTTTTGAGCTTAAATGGTGTTTCTCTAATCACATTCAACATATTGTTTTAAAAAAAGGAATATAGAGAAGTCTGTAATTCTGGAAATGTCAAATGAAACTAAATTCAAGCTGTGCTAGCTCCTCGGGTCTACACGAGTGTGACTTTTTCTTCCTGAAGTACACTGTAACTGAGAAAGCATTGTTATTTACCTCGAGTTAATGAACCCCAGGTGTCTTTTCTCACCTGCCAGAATAAGGACACAGCAGCAGGAGAAGATAGGTGATTGTGCCTCTTACTGAGCAAAGACCAGTGTACTCTCTCTTCACTGGCTTTCAGTGACATTAATGCTGCAGTAGTGCCCTCATCCTCTAGGTGTCTTGTGATGTTTGTCTAACAGAGTGTAGAAACCATGATCTTAGGATAAAAGAAATAATTATTTCTTATTTTGTACGAGTACCTTTAGGAAACTTCCCACTTCACTGACTGCTCCCACTTCACAGGTCAGCTCCTTAGGGAGGACATGAAGTGGATGTTGGCCTTTTTTCTGGGTTAGGCTCTCCCCAACACAGACCTTCTCTGCTGCCACCAGCCCTGCCAAGATGACTCATGGTAGAACATCAGTAGCTGTGTACCCCAGGTACACCCGATATCCTGTGGTAGCCAACACATGTAGACTCATGGCCACCCACAGTAGTAGTTGGAACTGTAAATGGAATAAGCTTTTCTAGCCATTACTCCTGCTGTCCTTGACTGGGGATGCCTTTTCTCCTCACCTGTTCATACAACAACTCATGCTAGTGATATGCTCAGCTTGTTTGGGATTTTAAGGCTATTGTAGAAGAAAACTGAACTCCTCAATTACTGTTTACTTGCCTGTTCTTTTCCCTGACTTAATGTGTGATCTGAACAGAAAGTATCATGCAATCTTAGAATCATAGAATCATTAAGGTTGGAAAAGACCTTTATTTTCTTGAAAGATAATAAGCTTGGTCTTCTTTGTAACTTTTGCTTAAGGCATCGGGGTGTGATTTTTAATTTCAGAATCACGTGTGAAATCGGAAGCTGAAAAAGCAACCTCCAGGAATTCTGCCATAGTAGTAACTACTGCCCAAGGCGAGGAAATAGAAGATGATATCCTAGAAATGTATTTTGAAAATAAAAAGAGATCTGGAGGGGGGCTCATTGAGTCCTGTATCAGAAAGGGCCTGCAAAGGATCATCACCTTTGAGAATGAGGAAGGTATGATCATATCTTGTGGGTGTTATGTTACTAAAGCTGCCTTTTGAAAGAGGGCTCTGCTGGTGCTGTGTCTCTACGTGGGCTCTGCAGAAATGTTGTGTTGTTCCCAAAGAGAGACAGAATGTAAAAGGAGCAAATATGCCCATCTGTCCAGTGCAGATGAGGGTTTCTGACTGTGTTTATAATAACCCACAAGGGAAGAAGTGGTTCTCTAGACCTATCCCAAATGCTTGATTGAGGGTCACAGAGAATAATGAAGGAGAAATGATGTCATGAACACTGCAGACTGAGTGAGCTTTAATTCTAGTTCAGAAGACTGGATAAAGTGTAGTACGGTGTTAACTGCAGATCATGAAAAACTATTATTTTGTTGTATCTTCTTTCATATTAATTTTAATTGCCAGGGTTTCAAAGACTGGGATTTGTAAGACATAGACATGAAGAGTCACCTCTGTGGAGAAAGTTATTTTAAAGTAGCCTCAGTTTATATTTACTTTTCCTCTGTTGGCTACTTGTTAGTGTGTGAAGGATGCATGCAAAAAGAGGGAACTTTATACTAGAGAAATTGTTAAATAGTTAAATATTTGTTAAATACACAAGATAGACAGAATGAAAATCACTTGCTTTAGTTGCTTTTATTAAATACTAGTTTTCTGGAGAATAGTTGCATTTGAGGGCAGTAGAAAGGAGGTAGCACCTCAAAAACTAACTTTTTTTGGGGGGGGGGAGACTGGGGACAACTAGATCATAAAGTAGCTCATATCCTGACCCTAATTTTGGGTATAGCTTTGCCTTATTTCAGTTTCTTCTGTGATATGAGAAAATATGTTTGGCCAGATTTTGAAAGTTCTGTTCAGTTTAACACGTGGAGGCCCCATCCCTGGAGACATTCAAGGTCAGGCTTGATGGGGCTCTGAGGAACCTGATCTAGTTAAAGGTGTCCCTGCTCACTGCAGGGAGGTTGGACTGGATGAATTTTAAAGGTCCCTTCCAACCCATTCACTGATTCTGTGTTGTTCTGCTGTGGCTGGAGGGGGAGGGAAGATCATGTTTTTGTTTTCCTGTGGAGTAGATGCCCAAGAAGTTCTGCAAAGGAGGCATCACTCAGTGAAGAAAATAGATCTGCTTGTGAAGCCATGGCAAGAGGAAACTCTCCAGAACACATGCCAAGTGGAAGACCCTCAAGGATCCCTGCCTTCCAATGTAGTTCTGCTTGAAAATGTGCAGGAGATGGCAAAAGAGGCCATGTTAATTTTGCTGATAGAGAACATCAGTGGCTTGTCACATGAAGATGGTGACTTCAGTGTGGAAATGATACCTGAAAACCATGCTGCTGCAGTTACTTTTACTGGAAATATTGGTAAGAAGGAGTCAGAGTTGCAAATCTTTTTCATTTGCTACTTGTGTGAGAGAGACTAAACAGGAAATTAATACTCTCTGTCATAGGTTTAAGATATAACCTGGTACTGCATCACTTTAAATGAGGATTTACTCTGCTAAAGTTTTTATTTTTAAGATGTAGAGGCTAGTTAAGTCAGAAGAGGGCTAGCTCTGATTTGGATGGTAAACAAAACAGGTAGGACTGAAACCAACTACAACTACTTCATACAAGCAACAAAACCATGTATTCTGTCTTAAAACATATTGATGATAAAAGTTCTCCTTGTCCAAAAATGAACCTGATCTTATGTTCTCTTGAGGTGAAAGAGACCCATTGCTACTCAGTAGGAAAACTAGTGACAAGTTCTGGCTACAGTATTCGTAATCAACAATTGTGATCAACTATGTGGTGAATACCAGTTGACAGATACTGAATCTGTGGGCACCTCTGAGCTGACAGGTGCTTTTGGTCAATTCACATGGTGTTGGTCTGCTAACAGCATAGTAGAAAAGCAAGCTAAAAGTCTGATATTTTTGCTAGTTTGTTTTTCTTTTGTTTCTTTGTTTTAATTCTCTGTTCTTTTTCTAGATGCAGGAGAATTTGCTAAAATTTTTAATCAAAACAACAGAGCAAATAAACAAAATATCACTGCACGGTGCCTCGAGCTAACAAAAAGCATTAAGGCTGAAAATATACAACCTAACATCTCCAGTGACTTTATAACTGTCTACTTTGAAAATAAGAGGAATGGAAATGCACACGTGGTGGATGTTCAGCAGCTGCCGGATGAAGATGCAGCTATCGTTACATTCAGTGACCATAAAGGTAATGCAGAAATACAAACCCCATATTTCTCTAAGATTGTTTCACTTTAAGATCAAAATGTGGAGTTTCAAGAGAAATGCCTACTTTATCCTCATAAAACAGTAGATCTGGTGCTTTGTCATCAGGTCTCTGCTAAATAGCAAGCTTAAGTTTTGGACCAGCTGGGCATGAGGCATTGAATTTTTTCCTTTTTATGCACTTTTTGTTTCACCCAGGCCTTGATCCTAGTAGAGTTCAGGTTACAACTGGGGTTCAATAGGGACAGCACCCACAAAGCCCCACATAGTGCAGGAGGCTTCTCCCCCCTGCCTTCCCTTCCAGCTGCCCTGTGGCAATGTGAGCTCTCTGGCCCATCTGAGGGTGACTTCTTGGACAGCTTCTTGGCTGAAGAGCAGGTGCTGTGGCTTGTCTGGGCTGTGACAGAAACATGAGAATCTGCGGAAGGTGCAGGGCCAGGGGAAGCTGTAGGCATTGCAATGAAAGGGAGAGCTGAAGGCAAGTTGAAGAAAATAGACCCTCTTTTTTAGGGGGAAGGGAGGAGCAGTGCTTTGATGCTGCGGAGTAGCAACTCTGACAACTACTGATTTGGGCAGTTCAAGGACAGCACATAAAAGAAGTAGGGGCAGAGGTGGTGCTGGGCATGCTTCCTCCTTGGGGGTGGATGGTGATGGTTCCTACCTGTCTCTCTTGAGTTAGTTTTTGGCATTTAAAAATAGTATTTATGCCTATCTGGAAAGGGGGGGGAGCTGTTGTAAAATTATTGTAGAATAAACATTATTATATAGAAAACAAAATTAAAAAAAAAAACCAAACAGAACAAAACAAACTTAACTGAATAAACCAGAAGATCTTTGGTTTTAAATGCTAATACTAATTGTTTTGGTGCTTGTTTGTTTTAGATGTAACCAACATCTTGGCAAAGAAGCATTCACTCAACAAAACACCAGTCTCTGTCTACCCTTACTATGTCTCAGTGGGAGTAGCTCTATATGGAAAGGAAGGGCCACAAATAAAGAAGCCAGATCCAATTACAGTGCCTCTGGATCCGTATATCTGGCAATACTTGCAGAGGAATAGGAGGTTAGTTGAGGCAGTAAATGGTGAAATGGCAAAATGTAATTGTGAGGTAACCTGGCCTGAACCAAACTGTGCAAATCCAGAAGTGACTTTGCATCCTTCGGCTTCTTTGTTTGAGCAGAAGAGATTAGCAGGTCGATTGATCAAGACATGGAATGAGAATGTTTCCACAGCATTTTCACACAACATATTGAAGTACAAAGCAACTGAATATCTAGTAAGCTCAGAAGTGTGGGAAGCCATTAGAAACAGCTTTACGCATGATGAAGTTCTGATAATCCCACTTATCTCCAAGAATTTAGTTGTTCTAGTAGGTGAAAAAGAAGTTATGAAGAATGCTGAACAACACCTGGTGCTTCTGATAGAAAAGACCACCAGAGAAATTGAAAGAGAAAAGCGAAGAACTGAAAGAATTGTGCTACTGGATACAGGAGAATATGCAATTTTACAGAGTACTGGTCTTGAAGAAAATGTTTATAAACAGTTTCCAGACCTGCAGATGATTTATGATCATAGGCAGAAGACACTTAGCCTGTGTGGGTTGCCTGAGGAAGTTTATAAAGTAAAAGGGGAAATATCAGATAGTTTACGCAAAATGGTAAAGAAAAGACTCGATGTCAACCCTTATATTTTCCAGTTTTTAGAGCATATTGATAATGAAACCATGTGTCAGAGCATGTTTATGTCAAAACAAATCAGAGCCTTTTATGAGCTCGCTGCAGGAACTATCATCTTGAAAGGAAATACTCCTGAAGATCTCATAAAAGCAGAAGAAGAAATAAAGAAGGAACTGGATGATAAAATCCTTACTGTGGAGGACATGTCAGTCCTCCAGAAGGAGGAATGGAAAATGCTTACCAAGCACTACTGCTCTGAGGGAGCCATAACAATCACTCAGAAAGAGAGTCAGGTCATCATTGCTGGTTGTTCTGAAGCAGTAGCAAAAGCCTCTGGGGAACTTTCTAACTTTATAGATGAAAACACCCAAGTACAAAAGGTTATTGGAGGAAAGCCTGTGCCCGTCATAGTGTTTTTTGAGAAAGAGAAGACTGATGTTTGGGGTGCCATACAGAGTAATGGTGTGCAAGTTGACTTTAACACACAGAAGAAATGTAGAGTTATATCCTTGAGTGGGCCAAAAGGAGAAGTGCTGAAGGGAGTCACCTTAGTTGAGCAAACTCTGTCTGGCCTGCATTCTAAATGTATGGTAATTAAAGAGCCAGGAGTCAGGTCATATTTCAAAGAGCAAGAAAACTTCTTTGCCACCAGAGCAAAACAAGACTTTAAGTGTCTAGTCATGTTGGAAGAGTCAGGAGAACAGGGGGAGGAACATCAAGAACATAGTGATGGAGACAAGCCCTATAGGCAGGTGACCATAGGTAAAACAGTAGTAGCAGTGTATAAAGGTAACTTGTGTAATTACCCAGTTGATGTTGTGGTAAATGCAGCTAATGAAGGCCTGCAACACTATGGTGGCCTTGCTGAGGCACTGTCAGAAGCAGCTGGTCCAGAGCTGCAGGAGGAATGCAACGAGCTGGTGAGGAAGAACGGGAGCTTGAAGCCTGGGTGCACGGTTATCACGGGCGCTGGGAAACTCCCCTGCAAGAATGTCATCCATGCTGTTGGACCCAGGTGGAGGGCACACGAAGCACAAAAGTGCATATTCTTATTAAAGAGGACAGTAAAGAACTGTCTAAAGCTAGCTGACACATACAATCATCGTTCCATTGCTCTGCCTGTTATAAGTGGAGGGTTTTTCGGCTTCCCGCTGCAGACGTGCGCACATACAATTGCATCCTCTGTCAAGGAGACCTTGGAAGAATCCATGGAAGACAGCAACTTGAAGGAGGTTCATCTTGTGGATATTGTAGAGGATAACCTTAAGGCTTTGAGCAAAGCACTGGAAGAAGTGTTTTCTTGTAATTCACTTTCCTGTGAGCAACTGCAGCCGATCACTACAGTTCCTCAGCATAAAAAAAGCAAAATTTCTCAAAGTAACAAGAACTTCCCATCTGTAACAACTCATGAAGGCCTTGACATTGTGCTGAAAAAAGGAAGTATTGAAGATGCTACCGTAAGTGCTGTAAATTATGTGCTTTTTATATCGAGTGCTTTTTTAAATTATTTATTAATTTTTGTATTTAAGGAAAACAAACCACAAAACTGAGAAAAATGACCAAGCCTAGACCATCATCTGTAATTAGCAATGTAACATGTTTGATATGCTACTGGAACTGGCTATTGCTGGTGGTAGTAAGAAGTGCTGTTAGTTGTCTGTTTTACCTGCCAGATACAGATGGCTGTGCAGCATTCCATTTTGTCCCTTCCTGGCACAGGCACACAGACCCCTGTGCTATACGATGCAGTACAGTTTAGCAGAGGCAACTGGAGTCAGCAGGAATGCTTGTGGGCTCTGAATCCCCACCAACCCTACCGTGCTGGGCAGGGACCACCTGAATGCAGCATAGACCTTCCCGGGAATCCTGATTTACAGGAGTGTGCTCGGTGTTGGCTCCCGCACTCAGTACCTGAGTATTCTGATGTGTGAGAGCAGCTGGGCTGCACCCAGATCCACTGTGGTCCTGAGGCAGTGCAGCCGTGCATCCCTGAGCCCACAGCCAGTCTGGTCCTGCCTCCAGCTGTAGAGCGTTGGTCTGGGGAAGCGTTGTCCCCTCTGCCACTGGTGAACGCTGGCACGCAACACGCGGATGCTCTTGCGTTTCCTGTGGAGAACCAGCTTCACTGATTTGATTTCCAGTGGCCTCCTGTAGTGAATTGCTGCTAGTACAGTAAGCTACCTTACTGGGATCACTGGTGCTGGATGCAACTCCTTTTATAACCCTTTCCATAGTGGCCAGCAAATCTTTTCAGGAGTGGATGCCTCCCGCAGCATGTACAGCTCCTCCGGTTGGCTAGGGCAGAATTAAACTGTGTACAGAGGTCCCTCCTGAGGAGCCAAGTATAGTGCCTAACACAATGCCCATTACTCTTTGCCTTCCTCTCTGTAAGTTACTGCTTTTCTCACTCCTTTTGCCATGGCTTTCCTTCAGACTTTGTTTTGATCTTCTCCTTTTTGTCTAGACCAAGTGTGTATGGAAAGTCTTGCTACCTCAGTGAACATGGATTTTTGGTCTGTGAGCTTCTCTTAAAGAATTAACTTCATAAATATTTTTAAATGTTTGGTTGGTTTTGTTTGTTTGTTTTTTTGTTTTTTTCAAATGAGTAGACAAGGAATGCAAAATTTTAATCTCCTGTCTGCTTGAAATTAATGTTATTGTTAACCGAGCTTCTATGTTGCCACAGGCAGGTTCATGGTACTAGAACTCTCCATAACTTTTCTGTTTTATTCCAAAACTTCATTCACTCTCAGATTGCTGTCTTAGACTTAAACTTTGTAAGTAAGCAGGCTATATTTGATTAATCCGTGCAAAATTTTTAACTTGGTACTTAAAAGGCTTGGTGCTTAAATGCTAGGGTTTATTTGCTTGCTTTTTTTCAGACTGACATTATTGTCACCAGTGTTGGCAAAGATCTCCAGCTTGAGGGAGGCCCACTCAGTAGAGTTTTGCTAAACAAGGCAGGGCCAATGCTTCAGGTGGAGTTACAAGAAGGCGGCCAAGGAAAAATAATTGAAGAAGGATCTGTCTGGAAAACACAAAGTTACAATCTAAATTGCATTATAGTACTTCATGCTGTCTTACCACGGTTCCAGCAAAATGGATCTGTAAAGGTAGCAGAGTTTTTTGTTTTCCTGGGGTCTAATTTGACTGGGCTTTATAGTGGGTTTAATGCAACTTCTCCTTTGAAATAAGGGACAGTTTTGTAGGATCATATAATCATAGAAATGAGTGTTTGGGCTGTTCTTTTTTAGCTGTGTGGCTACTCTCTGGTCGACTGATATATCGGTTATGGTGTATGCAATTATTGTATTTCCATGCTAAGAGGGAAAGTCCTATATTGCACATACTGGAAAAAATTACTTTCAGTAACTGGAAAAAATAATTGTGCCTTACAGATCTTTGGCAACATCATCACCAAATGCCTGCAGATTGCTGAGGAACTGTCTTTAAAGTCAATTACTTTCCCAGCCATTGGGACAGGGCGTTTAGAATACCCAAAGCCTTGTGTTGCTAAACTACTGTTTGAGAAAGTTTTTGACTTTAGTAGTAAAAATGGAATCAATTCCCTTAAGGAAGTTCACTTTCTGTTGCATCCGAAAGACACGGATAATATTTGGGTGAGTTAGCCTGTTTTTCATGTCTCTGCTACATGCTCCTTTGTTTAGGACTGTCTCACAATGCACAATACTTAACTCTCCCATGACCTACAATGGATCCACAAGGTGCTTGTTCTTGTACTAAAGAAGTAGCCTTTCGACAGTCTCCACCATCTGAGTTCTCTTGCCTTGTGGTCACCTGCCTGTCACATACAGCCCTGCTTCCTCCCTGTCCTTTTCTGTTCCCTGGTAATGCTACAGATTGAAGTGTAATTACTCTTTATCTCATGAAGTCAGAATCACAGGATTGTCATGGTTGAAAATAACTCTAAGATCAATCATCAATATCCCCTCCACCCCAAATAAAATAAAAAAATATCTATATCACCATGATCACTAAACCACGTGCTGATGTGCTTTATTGACACAGGTTTCAAATACCTCCAAGGGATGGTGACTCTACCACCTCCTCACCTAATTCTTCAGCACATAGGACTTGCCTACAGATGAATTTGCTGCAACTCTTGCATAGATACCTTCTCCTTTGGAAAAAGGAGTGTTTTCAATGGAGTCCTAATGTCCTTTTAGGTGGAATAACTATGCTAGGGTTGCTGTGCTGGTAAACTTCTCCAGCAGAAAATATATCAGTATTGTGCAATCCCCCCCTTCTTCAGTATCTCGGCACAAGTTTTTCTGTCTCAGTGCTCAAGTTACTTATTTCACCATATATCTCTCAAAAAAGAGCAGTCATACTGTGAATTCATGCCCAAATATGTTTCCATGCATATTGACTTCTGCTGTTCTGTGCAGTAGCTAATATGTTTTGAAAGGCCAAACTGGGAGGTTCCTGTGCCAAAGCCTGAACTGTTGTGCATAGAGAAGGGTGGTGGCAGCTGCAAGATTTGAGTTAGAGTGTAAACTGGTCCTTCAGTGTAAGGATGCCACCTGCTAATGTATTCCCCTAAGACTTTGTCTTAGTTTTGTTACTCTGTCTGTTGCTTGCACTGAAAACTTTGCAGCCTGAGGGCAATGCTGTGTCAAGATTTGCCATCAGCATTAGGGCAAATGGTAGGAAGTAATTTGCATTTAGCTCTTTCTAATTTTTTTTAATTTTCTTTAATTATCTTTCCTTTTCAAACCATAATTTCTGCTGTGTAATCGTTTCTAGGCATTTAATGATGAACTTGAAAACAGATGTGGAAATACTGTAGGTGCTAAAGGGAAGAAGAATATTCAAAAGAAGTCTAGACAAGGCACAGGTAAGCTTGTGGCACAGAAGTTGTGTGCCTGGTGGATTTTATTTATTTTATTATTTTAAATATTCCAGGGAATGCCTTCATTATGCATACTTAGATATCTGTTTGGTAACTGCAGAGTGTAGAAAATGAGTTATATGTTGAAAATGTGATCAAGTTTTTACAGATAATATGTCGGTAGAAAGTTCCTCTCGTGCAGTAGAAAACAAAGAGGGGGGAGAGCAAGGGGTTGAGACTTGGAAACATTGCCACTGGCTTACCTTGGAGTTTTACAAGGGCTTACGTACTAACATGGTGCCAAGTAGTGTCTGTATACTGGATGTGCAGCAAAGCAAGGCTTTTTTCAGCCATCTCATCAGGAATAACAAGAAGGTGAAGGGTGATCCAGAGACTCCTGTGAGAAAGAGTGGTTTCCAGTTAATTTGTCAGGCAGTCCTCTTCACAGGCTGTCTGGAGACAGACAGTGATCTCTAAGTGTTGTACCCATAAACCAGTGCCTTTACTTCTTACTTCATTGCTCCCTTCTGCTCAGGGTCTCTGTTTCCTTCCTGCAGCATCCTCCGACTCCTCTTCAAGGCCATCAGAGGATGTGTATGAAATGATGTTTGGCTCCATCCTGTTCCAGGTGGCAAAGGGTGATATTACTCAGGAAGACACAGATGTCATTGTGAACATAACAAACCAAAGCTTCAACCTCAAAACAGGTATTTTTGTTGGTATTATATGTGAAAACAATATGTTTGGTTGGAAAGTCTGGATAAAGGGAGTAGGAATTTTTTTTTCCCCAGTATTTCAAACCCTTTTGTTTCAAAGGGTGGTTTCTGTTTTATTGCCTAAGGTCCGAATGTTCATTTAGGAAATGTCTGAACCTTTTTCTTGTTACTTTGTCACAGGATGGCATGTTTATGACTCTTGTAGAAGAAGAAACTAATTATATTAACTTTTTTTTGATAGAACATCTCTCAGACTAAAATAGAAGACAAAACTCAATGAGGTTTTGACCTCAGTGAAACTTATTAGGTACTTTAGATATCACTTTGAATTGACATTTTTAAGCTGAAAATTTAGGCAATACTGCTTTTCAGTTATAACCTTTGGTGTTTTTAGGACCGAGATACTTTAAGTGTTTTGTGGTACATAGTTCTGCCTCAGATGGGACTTCAGTGGCATTAACAGTGGATTCATGTGTCTTCTCATTTAAGGTGTGTCTAGAGCAATTTTGGATGGCGCTGGAAAAACGGTTGAAAAGGAATGTGCTCAGTTAGGTATGGTACAATATTTCTGGCCTCCTTTCTGCAGGTGTGTCATGGTTTAACACTGGCCCAGCAATTAAACCGAATGACAGGTTAATCCCCCTCTCTATTAATCCCCCTCCCCTCCCTCATAAAGGAAGGAGAGAGAATAAGGGAGAGAGAGACTTATGGGTTGGAAACTAAACCACACAGCTTTAATGGAACAGTAATGTTAAAAAGAAAATATCACCATATATATACAAATATACAGGAAAATTGACACCACGTTCCTCCCCGCTTCCCCTCAATAACTCTCATGTCATCACCAAGGCTGCAGGGCACCCCTGGGAAAGTCCAGGCTGGAATCCTGGGGTCAGCAGTAGTTGGGAGCTGGAGGCAGGAACACACAGATTCAGGCTGGCACGGATCAGGACCACAGGCAGAGGAATGGATGGAATCCTCCCAGGATGCTGAAGCAAACAGGGACAGGGGAAGAAGGGGAAGCAGGAAGGGGTTTGACCCTCGTGATCCCTCAAATTTATCCTGAGTATGACATGTATGGGATGGAATACTCTGTTTGGTTAATTTTGGTTATTTATCGTGTCCATTCCTCCCTAAGGGAGGGCTGCAGGTGTGACCTCTTCACTCCTTTTCTCCTTCCAGAGGGCAAAATGTTCCTCAGAGCTGAGCAGTGTCCTTGGCTCTGCACACCAGTCTCTAGCAGTAACTATAAACATCGAGTGTTATCAGTCCCAGAAGCAGACACTGAGAAACTTGCTGTTAATTTCAGCAAGTTCAGCTACTTACAAGAAACTTAGATGAAAGCAGAATTACAAGACAGAAAATCACCTTTATCCTGGCACAAACCAGGACGAGGTGTTCAAGCATTGCAGGGAATCTGTTGCACTTTCTCAGTGCCTACTGTACACCTATCTGTATCATGCTCTGTGCTTACACCAGATAGTTTTAAATCAGTTAGTGGGATATTTGTAAAACATCTAATGAGGGAAGGAAAAGAAAAGCCTTCAAGAAGAGGGGGCTTCTAGGTGTTTATGTAAGAAACTGAATCTATTAACTGTTGCACCCTCTTATTCCAATAAAGCTTTCCATGTCAATCTGCAACTCCTTTTCTCATTCCCAAGGGAGAAAATATTTGCTTTTGGCTTAAGCAGCAACATTCTACCATGTCATCTGTGACCAAGGGGTTCTTACCTCAAAAGGGGCATTTATTCGTAGACTGGATTTAGCTAGAGAACAGAAAATATACTGAGCAGTAAGGATGGGCAAGAATGTGATTTAAAACTCCACAAAGTGAGGCAAGTAGGAAAGAGTCTGGTGAGCTTGGAAAATCAACCAAAGGAAAATAATTATGTGGAGGGGATAAGTGGTAAACCTCTGTTGCATAGACCAGGTAAACAATTCAGGCTAGGTAGCCTGAGGGTAGATTGCAGGCTTGTGTGTTTATGAAGACAGGGTAGAACTAGTCTGTGTGAAGTCCTTCAAGCCTGCAGAGTAAACTTGACAAATGAAGGCCCACAAAATTTGTTTGCAAAATGAGGCAAACATTTTACAAACTCAAAATGAATTACTGTGCCTTGAAGGTGAGAATAGAAATAGGGACTTGCACAGTTTCTGGAAGGAGACCTGAAGCTTATCTTGGAGCACATTTGTCATAATTTTGAATCTCCTAATGAGGATTAGTACACATATATTATTGACTGGTTCATTTAATTTCATTCTCCTATGTATGTTTCAGCTGCGCTGGCAGACAAGAGCTATATCATCACCCAAGGAGGAAACCTGCCATGCAAAAACATAATTCATTTTATTTCCCAAAATGATATCAAGCTGCTAGTCTCCACAGTGCTTGAGGAATGTGAAACACAAAAGTACACCTCTGTCACCTTCCCAGCAATTGGAACAGGTCTGTCTGGCTTTTGAAATGGTTCAGTGCCTGTGATTTGGCTGATCTCAGAGTTCAAGTGATGGGTTTGATGTATCTGGAGGAATTATTCTTTGGTGAGAATATACTCAGAAACTGAAAACCTGAAAACTTTCAAACTGCTATTAGATGCTTATGAAGACCTAGTAAGCTTTATTACTTGAAGATAGTGTGTGAAGAATGTAAGTGCTCTTGAGCCAACACCTCCTTGCTAACAGGGATTCAAAAGTATTTCTGTTCTTCCTGGAGCACCATAAATATTTGTCATAGCAGCCTGATATGTGTGTGCAGCTCATCAGAGAATATCCAGGGAGCTGCTACTTCTTCTGAACTCAGATCATGCAACTCTGGAGAGCAGCCGTAAAAATTGGGTTGATATGGATACAATGTGAACCTGTCCAAAAGGCCAGATTGTCCATTTTTCTTTACTTGTGTTCAGTTAGAGCTGTAGAAGTCTTTTTAACATTTTTAACAGTTATTAATGCTTTTTAAAGGCAAAATGCTTGTTACTTTTTCAGGTATGGCGGGTCGTGATCCAGGTGTAGTGGCTGACAACATCATAGATTCAGTAGCTAACTTTGCAAAGAGTATCTCTGCTCCATCTCTGAAAGTTATTAAGGTTGTCATCTTTCAGCCACATCTTGTGAGTGTGTTCCATAAAAGCCTGCAGAGAAAAGAAAGTTATGCTAAAACTGCCAAGTCATTCTTTTCCAAGTTAGCAAGTAAGTAGATGTCACTTAAATACAGGTTACAGATCAACCTGTTTAGCACCAGGTGATAGCGGTGAATCTTAATTACAGCATTTATGTATTTCAATTTAGCATTTTGGAGCTCTGAGAAACATTCTCCAAAGGAAAAACCCAAAATAGTTTTGGAAAAGAAAGTTGACGTCGCTGTTGTCCATATTTGTGGCGAAGACAAACAGAAAGTGGAAGAAGCTGAAAAATGGTTGAAAACGGCAATTTTACAGGAGCAGTTGCAAAAAGACATCACAGATGAAGCTATCTCTCTTTTTGGTGAAGCAGAGAGTAAGGAACTGTGTGACCTGCAAAAGAACTATAAAATTGCTCTTTGTTTGAATGGTTCCTCTATTCAAATTTCAGGTATTATGAAAGATGTCTTGCTTACTCATTCAGCTATTCTAGAAATGATCCACAGGGTGAAAGCGGCTAAACAAGAAGAGGACAAAGCAGAATTTTTACGAAATGTAGTTGAGTGGAAGTACTTTGAAAAGGATTCCTATGTGCCTTTTGACAGTCGCACAAATATGCGCTTGGAAGATGCTTTCAAGAGTAATCAGGAGTGTATTTCAGTCATCATCAATGAGAAAAAATACACAGTGTATGTAGAGGCTAAGTACGCTGAGGATGACAAAGGGGAATGCATAAACATTCTACGTCTTGATAAAGCTGAAGGTAAGTAAAAGTATCTTGATGTTCCTGTGTTAAAACCAGGCTGCACACAGCCTAGTGAAAGCAAGAAATGGTGTAAGAGTGTGCAAAATATTGTTAGGAGCTTTGTGCAGGTCATTGTCTTGGGAATGTAGAAAGGAACTGAACTGGGCAAGAAACATAAAGGAATCCTGCAGTTAATTTTTTTGGAAATGTAGGCAATGTGTTCTGAAGTTCTTAAGAGGCTTACTAGCAATGAGTTGGGTATTTGTAGCAGTTGTCATTCTAGATCTCAGTTTATATCTGTTCTTGAGATGTGCACCCTTCCGTTTACTCCTGGTCCATTATAATATAAGAAGCTACCTTTTTCTTCCTCATCCATACAGAGCTTTTCCCTGTGTGTTATTTTTATTTGCCTATCTGTGACATATTTTATAATCTCAATGGGAACAACTTTTTTGTCTGCTTAATGCTTGAAAGTGAAAGTGGACAGGTTTAAGTGACTGCAGCTCCCTGTGCCTTACTAATGCCTCCTATACATATTTTAAGATTTTAAATTTTTGTTCTCGTACCAAAAAGTGTCACTTATGAAAAAGGCTTCATGCTTCTAATGGAGGGAGCCTATAATGCTGGATGTCTGTAGTCCATGCATAAGCCAGTGTTCCTGTTTGACAGAACAGGGAGGTGTTGGGCTTGGTATTAAATGAAAGAAGGGAAGAAAGGGAAGACTTCTGCTTTTCAGGTGAGGAGTATAGTCTTAAACTTTTTAAGGTAAAACCTTCTGTGTTCAGATGCTCTGCTTCTAGTATCCTAGTTGTTGAGAATTAACTGCTCAGTATTCCTGAATTTCCTCCACGTCCTTGAAAACCTGGTTTGCAGGGAAGGCTACTGGTACAAGATGTTGCAGGGGAACCCTCTTCAGCTGTGAAAAGCAGATTTGTCTAGAGACTATCAATTCAGGCACATCAACTGCTAGTGATGCAACAGGCAATTGCAAACTGGCAAAGACCAGTATGTGCTAGTGATAAGCTAAATATATGGGCTTTTAGAAGGGTTTGCAGCTGGTCATGGTTCCTTTTGAGCAGAGGATCTGTGTTAATATGTTTGCTTGTGTTTCTTCTGCAGATCAGCTGTCAACAATGCTCCCTGCAACGTGGGATGATCTGCAAAACCAGCGGCTCAGAGTAGTGGAACTGAAACCAGACTCAAGAGACTATAAAGACGTGCAAGAAAGGTTTCAGATGACTTGTCAGTCATTTAAAATTGAAAAGGTAGAAGCACATAATCATTTCTGAGCATGAAAACTTTGATAAGAAGTGATGAAGAATACTAAATAACAATGGAAAAATAAATCCCACTGGGATTTCTCAAGTTGTGCAAGTCTTTATGGCTGCTGCCAACTTCAGTTCAATGTTGCAGTTGAGGTATTTGGAACCACTCTTAATCAGCAGCTTCTTCAGCACCACGAGAGGGTTCTTATTCTTTAAATCTTTTATAGTAGAGCACAGCACTTGCTTACTGAAGCCATGTGGCCTTTGCAGGTAGGCATGTAATCTGTGCTCCATAAATCTGCAAAACTGTCCTATATTGCTTGCCATGGAGTATTTCTTTCATGCTTTGGGCTGGGTTCTGCTGCCTATCATGCAAAAATTTCGAGTGGTTTGACTTGCTTACTTCATAATCTGGTATGTTTGTGCTGGAGGAGCATCTTGGAAGCAGATTGAACTGTTGATACACTAAAATTTTTCATGATAGCAAACTTTGTTCTTTCTTTCTGTCTGTCTTTCAAATTGTTCAGATTGAGAGAGTCCAGAACCCATCTTTTTGGAAGTTATACCAAATTACAAAGTGTGACATGGATAAAAAAAATGGCAACAGAAATAATGAGAGACTTCTGTTTCATGGGACGAGTAAGGAATCAATAACCCTCATTAACAAGCACGGATTTAACAGGAGCTATGCTGGAGTACATGGTAATGGGAATTTCAAAAAAACTTCTGTTTTCCTGGATAGGGGTAGGGCTGATTTGCCATGCCATCTTTATAGTCCTGCCTTGTATGAAAATTTTATTTTTCGTTTAATCTCCCCGTTGCATATAAAAAGCATAATTGGCAAAAGATTCTGTTGTGGTTTAGCCCTCCAGGCAGCTAAACACCACACAGAATCAGAAAAAAGGTAAAACTCATGGAGTGAGGTAAACACAGTTTAAAAGGACAGAAAAGAAAGGGAAAATACTAATAATCATATAATAATATACAAAACAAGTGATGCACAATGCAGTTGCTCACTATCCCCTGACCAATGCCCAGGCAGTTCCTGAGCAGCTGATGCAGCCAACTCCCCTCAGTTGTATTGTTCAGCATGATGTTGTATGGTGTGGAATCTCCCCCTGGTTAGCTGGGGTCAGCTGTCCTGGCTGTGTCTCCTTGCTGGGAGGGCAGTATGAGAAGCTGAAAAGGCCTTGACTGAGTTAAGCACTGCTCAGCAACAATTAAACTATCAGAATGTTCTCAACATTCATCTCATCCTAAACCCAAAACACAGTGTTATGCCAGCTGCTAGGAAAAAAATTAACTATCCCAGTCGAAATGAGGACAGGTTCATAGGCTCTGGACATGGTAGAGAAGTGGTCATTGCTACTGAAATGCTCACCAACATTTGTTTTCCTTACTACAGCTGCTAATTATGGAAAGGGAACTTACTTTGCTGTTGATGCTGCCTATTCTGCCCAGGATCTCTACTCCAAACCAGATCAGGATGGGAAGAAGTACATGTACTTGGCTCGAGTCCTTGTTGGAGAATATTCTCAGGGGATAAAAGGATCAATTACTCCAGCAGCAAAAAATGCTAATAACACTCTAGATCTGTATGATAGTTCAACTGATAATGTAAGCAGGCCAAGCATGTTTATCATCTTTAGTGACACACAAGCTTACCCAGAATATCTTATCACTTTCACTAAATAAGCATTTTGATTGCAGCCAAGATTGCGTGTCTTTCAGTTTTTGAAAACAAAATATACAATGATAGCAACAAATATTTTCATTGAATTAATTACTTAAAGTTTGAGTTACATTTAAGCAACCTCTGGCAATTTTTGACAGCATTGAAATAGACTGCTTGTTCACAATCAGAGTATTTTGATTCTGATACTCTATGGGAAACCACTGTTAGGTTATGTATCAAGGCTTTATATTTTATTAGCTTTTCCAGGCAGCCTTATGGCCATCCTAATTGCAATAGGTGGGGAGTGCTGGCGGGTGAGTGGAAGGCCTTTCTTTCAGCCACTAACCAAGCACTTGATACTGTATTTCTGATAGATTCTTGCACTCTGTAAATGACAGCTTGCATTGTGAATTATGATATTATTTCAGTAAATAAATTGTAGTTAATGGCTTGTGTTTGCCTAAACCTCTCTAAACATTAGGCATTGGCTTTCAACCCACTAACTTGATGTCTCAAATATGAATTTGCTTGGTTTTAATACCATAATCCTCCCTTGCAGGTTAATAAGAGGTTCTACAGAAGGTTATAGAAGTTGCTCATATTACTTATATATAGGCTAAGAGAGACAGTAAATTTTGAGAAAGTGTTTCAATTTATCATATACCCGCTGCAACAACTTTCCTTTAACCTTAAGGAGAAATTAATAGAGAAAAGAAAAGGACAGGGAAGTGTGTGGTGTTTGGTAGGACTTAGTAGTCAGCTCTTTGAGATAGCCTATTAACAAGCCAGAGTTCCATGGTGCAAGGGGAAAGCAACATGATCTTTGTAGCTTGTTGGAATTAAAAAAGTATTTCTTGCAGCCTTAGATATTCTAAGGGATTTTCGAGATCATATAATTCCAACCCCCCTGCCATGGGCAAGGACAACTCCCACTCGATCGGGTTGCTCAGAGCCCTGCCCATCGTGGCCTTAAAAACTTCCAGGGATGGGGCTTCCACCACCTCTCTGGGCAACCTGTTCCCATGTCTCACCACCCTCGTTGTGAAGAACTTCTTCCCAACATCTAATCTAAATCTCCCCTCCTCTCTAGTTTGAGACCATTCCCCCTAGTCCCATCACTCTCTGACATAATAAAACGTCCCTCCCCAGCTTTCTTGTAGCCCCCTTCAGATACTGGAAGGTTACAGTAAGGTCTCCTTCGAGCCTTCTCCTCTGCACATGGAATAACCCCAGCTCTCTCACTCTGTCTCCACACGAGAGGTGCTCCAGCCCTCTGATCATTCTCGTGGCTCTTCTCTGGACACGCTCCAGCACTTCCCTGTCTTTCTTGTAATAGGAAATTTCTGTTTTAGCAAGTTCTGCCAGGGAAAGGAGCAGGCGTGCCGCTGGGACGGGCTGGTGGCAGGGCCGGCCTCCTTTGGGCGGGTGAGGAGGAGCCGACCGGGCAGCCGTGTCGCGACAGATGCTCCAAAGCGTAGGAAGCCTCCGCAGGCTTCTTAGGCGCAGCTGAACAGGTTGCCGAGCCATCATCGGGATAGGTTGGACCGCATTATCCTTGCGGTGCTTCCCACGCCTGGCATTCTGCGACCGATTCTGAGCCGATTGACCCAGCGCAGGACAGGGGAGAAGGGAAACCCCCGACCCGGCGCAGACACCGCCTCGGTCCTCGACCCCCTCCGCCGTGTCCCGGGGGCCGCCGACCTCTCCCTCCCCTCCCCCTTTGCGGGAAAGGGTCAGGTCCCCGAGCTACGGGAGTGAAACGAAAGCGAAAGAAGCAATGGCGGAGAAGCGTTCGGACTCCTTTCCTTTGCTGGTGCGCGGAGACTGGGGTCCCGACCCGCCGCCCCCCGCCCTGAGGAAGAAACTGGTCTGCTACTTCCAGAATCGGAAGCAATCGGACGGCGGCGAGTGCGAGCTGCGGACCGGGACCGGGACCGGAGACGTCCTCCTCTGCTTTGTCCTTCCCGAGGGTGAGCGGATGGGGCTGGGGAGAAGCCGAGTGGGGGGAGGTCCGGGTCGGCGGGTCCCGGGGGTCGCCGCCGCCGGGGGTTGCCCGCATGTTCCAGGAAAAAAAATTTGATTTGTAACCAGTCGGGTCAGGGCAGGAGAAAGTGAAACTTGATCTTCAACCCCGCTCTCCGTCTTTCCGGGGCCACTTTGCTCACATTTTCCCTACCGCCTCCCCTGCCCAGAGGCGCAGGGGGACACGGGATGGGGTTTACAGTCAGTTGTCACACATTTTCTGCCGCTTTCTATCCCTCAGGGGGGGAAACTCCTCGCAGCCTTCCCCTGCTCCAACGTGGGGTCCCTCTCCTAGGAGAGAGTCCTTCACCAGCCCCTCGGACATGAGTCCCTCCCGGGAGGTGCGGTCCCTCAGGAACTGCTCCAGCCTGGGTGCCCACAGAGTCACGGCTGCTGCGGGAGCAGTCACCTCCTCTGGCACCTCCATGGCTGCAGACCCACGTCTGCCCCACCGTGCTCCTCCGTGGGCTGCAGGGGCACAGCTGCCATCTCACCACGGGGCTGTACGGAAATCTCTGCTTAGGCGCCTCCTCCCTTTCCTTCCTCACCGACCTTGGCATCTCTGCTCCAGCATTGCTCTGATCTCCTCCTCTCCTCTTACCTGCAGGTTTTGTTTTTTTTTGCTCTTTTTTCTTTGCCATCTTGAATAAGTTACTCGCAAAGGCACATCTACTGTTGCTGATGGGCTCAGCCTTGGTGGGGCCAGAATTGGAACCAGGGGAGCAACATCTCACAGGAGCCACCCTTGCAGGCCCCTCACCTTCCTATTCCCCCTTACCAAACCCGGCCACACTGACCCAGCACACACAGTTACAGATCTGTATTAGAATATATATATATAATATGCATATTATGAGAGCGTGCAGAAAGGTGATAAGCACTTAGCTGCAGTTGTGTTAGATGTAAGCATCCATGTGCATGTACAGGTATGTGCACAAACATGTATTTATGTACTTTTTTTTTTCCCCTCCTTCCTTATCATGCTTCCCAGTTGCTGACTCACTCAGCTGGTAAGTGCAGGACATTCAACCCCAAGCCACTTTGGCAGTGTCTGGAAGAGGGTGTATAAAGAGTGGGTGTACAAAAAGGTGCAAAAAAAGGACCCCTTTCATGGCAATGTGTGGTAGAGCTTTGCTTCACATCTCTAGTGTTTCGGTTGGTTTTTGCTTCAGAAATAATATCCTCTGCTGTTCTTCCTTTTCTTTTCAGGAGGGAAGCCTTGTGCATGCTGTTCTAGCTTTATGTATTAGCTTCTCTTTCATTTTGTGGGATGGTGCATGTGTCCTGATGTAATGCTGGGAAAGTGCTATGTAATTTAAAGTTATGTTTCTATTCAAATTTCCACAGAGCTCTTTGTTTGTTTGTTTTATTTAGTGAAGCAACGAGTTCTTGAGAAAAAATCTCATAAGCTGTATTGGGGAGGGAAAGAAATTAAGTTGATTGTTTCAGACCCTGAAAGACCACCAGCTGCTGAAAAGAACACACTTCAAGAAAAATCAGTTCCCACAAAGGTGAGTAACAGTTGTAATCCTAACCAGAGCTTTGAAATAGTGCTGAGAGTGTCAAATAGCTCACTGATATTTTGCTTTAATTTTATTTTAGGCTCCAGGTACCACAAGCAACATTCAAGCAAAAGGTAAAACATTATCCATCATTCTGTGTGCTGATTCTTCTTCATAAAACGGGAATGTTGGTGCTTTTCTCCACACACAGGTTCAGTTCAGTGGGGAGTTGTTCTGAAAGTTTCTGAGTTTGGCAGCCTGATTCAGGTGATACAGGGAAAAATGTCTGGCCAGGAACACTGTAGACTTGATCACCATGGATGGAGTTTACCTTGCCAGACTTAGACCACAGCTTCTAAAATAGCCTTTCTAACCAGAAGAACACCTCCAGAGGGTGATTTAGTTCTTTTATCCTTCATAACTGCTCTAGGAAATATCTGCACAGAAAAAACTAGGTTGAAGGCCTTAATCCCAGGCCTGGTATCTCTCTGCCCTCTAGTTAGGAGAGTCTGTGAAGACAAGTGGTGCATCTCCCCAGAATCTCAGTGGCATTGGTTAGGTCCTCTTTCAGCAATATTCTGCTCAGCTTTGTGTTTCAGAAAGCAATCTAGAAAACAGTACTGCACATCCAAATATACCCACATCCATGAAGAACAACCACTCAGCTCCAACACAGACTAGAGAAGAACTTCCTGATCAGCAAGTTCTTCAGTGATTACCCCCTATCTTTTTCCTGCCCATATCAAGTCTTGTTTGGTGCTGGTTTGGGTGGGTTTTCTTATTTCAAAATTAGGTTTTGAAAGTTGTCATCTACTTATTCATTTTAGTAGAGAGGACCTTGAAAACCTTTAGATGCTGCTTTTCATTGTTTCATTCTGTCAGCCTAGCTTTCAGGTTTGGCTTTTTTGTACTTCTTTGGATGTAGTGTAGTCTGTGGTTCCTGTCACAATCTAGAAATAAATAACGAGTGTCTGTAGACCTATGGCTTCTGCAATTACTTGTTTTGCTTTCCTCTTGTTGGGCTTATTCTGGTAGACCTTCCAAGGCCTTCTGTGTGTGTTATGGGTTTGGTATCAGTTGTTGTAGCTTGGGGGAGCTGGTAAACCCAGTGAGTGGGCAGAGCCAGCCTGTCAGTGCTGCCATCTGCTCCAGCCTTCCTCTCCTGCCTCTCTGTCTCTCTCCTTGGGGCTGTTGGGTGCTGCCCCCGTGTTGTCCCCAAAGTGGAGTCCATCACCCAGTATGCAATAAGGTAACCCACACACAGAGCTGAGCTATTTGCTTTAATATCCAGTTTTGTGCAGAAAAGGGAGCAGGGTGGTATTCCACAAAGCAAGCTAATATTCTCAAAATGCAAGCGTTACTTTTACACCCAAAAACGTGAGATAGGACTTTAACATTATTTTGTCATTCGCATGCATGATTATCTTGACTAATTCCTCCCTTCCATTTGAAGTGGCAGTGCCATTTCACTACAAGATGCTCAAAGACTTAAGGGGCTTTTGCTCTCTCCATCCCTGATAATTAATATATTTGATCTTGATAAATATATTTGAGGGGGTCCCTCTAGGGCGGGTATTTTAGTATACTAATAACTCACTAGTACAGTTAATACAGTACTATACAGAACCCAATAATCTAACACTTTTTCTACTCAGCGCTCAAGACTGTCACCCAGATAAGTTGTGGGGAGTGTTCCTTCCCATCCCTTTCATCTCTCTGGCAGATGTTTTGCAGGCTGGTCTCAAGGCCAGGCTGTTGACTACTTGGGACATGTTTTTCTCAAACTGGAACCTGGTTTTGTCTAATTCTTACTGTTTCATTGTAATGTGAGCATTATTTTTATTCTGCATGTCTCTTCTGTTCTCTTTTACGTTATTTTTCCACAAGTGTGATTTTTCTCCCTAAAATTTTACTCATTTCAATTAATAACTGACATCACCAGGACTGAGGGATTCTTGGGTGTTCCTGGGGCAAAGCAAGCAGAGATGTTGCCCTCCCCCTCCCCACTCAGGTGTTCAGCTGCTTCACTGAGCATCTCTCCCCTCATTTCTACCTGTCCTCTGCCATGGCCAGAGATGGTGGCCCTGGAGGTGTACACTGAGTGTGGTGAGTGCCAGGGTTTCACTCAATGCTCATCTCCCCACTGCAGTGCAGGGATGTTCTGGTTTAGCATACTAGAAGGGGCTTATGTTCCTGCTTGGTTTTGCTGGGGCGAAGAGGGAAGAACTGTCTTGGTTTGTGAGTGTGGCCATCTTGAGCATCCTGGGGTGCCCTTTGGCCTCTGCCAGTCCTGCCACCCTGTCAGCACTTTGTCATTGCTATTTTCCATGACTTGTTGGCCAGCTGTGTCACCACATACCTGGCTGACACTGTTAGTTTACTCAGGCATGTGGAAGAGCACATCATTCCCATTCAGAGGTTCTCTCCCACTCCCACCCTCATCTTCCTGCAAAGCTGGAATTGTGCCCTCCTCTGGCAGCTGCTGGACTTCTGGGGCAGTTGGTGGGCATCCCAGTTACATTTTCTATCCACAAAATCTTGTTGCATCCTTCTTTGGACATGTGTTGTTCAGCACTGTCGTGCCACACTGATGGCACGGAGGCTTTTCTGTCATGCTGAGCTTCTGGTCACCTGTGGTGCCTGTGAATGTCCCCATGGATGTGCAGACTTCTTATGCCTGCACCTGGGCTAAGAAACAGAATCAGGGACTGCAGGGCCTCTCACAACCCTTACCAACTCCTGAGCAGCCGTGGCAAATTATCTCAATGTATTCTATTTTATTTTATTTATGTCTCCAGTGACCTTGGACTTTCTTACTCATGGCTGGTTTTGTGCCAGCACAGAAGCTGCTTGCAGCCTCACAGAATATAACATCTGGGCTACGTTGGATCCCCAAAAATCCCAAGGCACCCTGCAATATTTGATGGATTAGAGGATCACTTTTATTGGGAAAGGAGAAAAAGGGTAAGAAAAATCTGTTTGTCCCAGAAAAAGTGTGCCAACATGTCCTTTCTCTTTCTGTTGCAGATGATGTAGAAGCCTTGCAGAAAGCAGAGGGTTCTGTTGTGAACAGGGCACTCCAGGAGGAAACTGGTGCTGCAGGGAACATCGCAGAAAAGTCTGCAGAGGCATCACCTTCAGTGGTGTTTGAAAACATCACAAGATGCAGTCCAGAAGAGTTACATATCCTGTTGGAGAACATCAGCAACCTGTCAGGAGATGATGACTTCACTGTGGAAGAGATACATGAAATAAATGCTGCTGTAGCTACTTTTAAAAGAAGTATTGGTAAGATGGGATGAATACCATCATTCATTTCCATGAATTTATGTGTATTATGAGCTTGATACCTCTTCCATTAGAGATTCGCTTTTTAAAAAGTACTTGGACTGTAGTCCCTCAAGAAAGAAGTGTTATATACAGCTCCATGAAAATGTCTGTGATTCAGATGTTACACTGAAAAAGAAAATCATGGCACCTTCATTAACTGAAATTGCTAAGAATGTCTCATTGTCTCTATAGTATTTTGGGTTAAATGTAGAAGAATTAGAAGTGAACTGAGTGTGGCGATTAGTTCTGTGAATTTTTGAAGTATATAAAGTTACCTTTTGAGAAGACAGTGAAACAGAAGTGCTTAGTTTATACAAGAGATCAATAAGAGGGAAACAGAGATATAGTGGCAGGGAATAGCAGAGAGTAAGGTGGCTGTGTGCGTTTCCCCTTTTTGTCACAACACAGAGGTAGTTACTTTAGCACCAAAGAAAGTTTTGCTTCAAATACAGGGAGAAGTAGACCCAGATCGTTTCTCTGCCAGAAGTGATAGCTGGGTCTGATAATAACACTGGAAAACACAGTCAGTGTTGATACTGCTTTTCTGCTTACAGATATTGAAGAGTTTGTCAGAAAATGTCGGCAACACAAAATAATTAAGGAACAAAAAATAACTGCCAGGATTCTTGAACTGACCAAGAGCATCAAAGCTGAAAACCTTCCAGACAGTGTTTCCAGAGGCTATATCACCATTTACTTTGAGAGTGCATGGAGTGGAGGGGGGAAAGTGTCAGAGGTCCAGCTCTTCCCTGAGGAGAACTCGGCCATCGTTACTTTCCGTGATCAGAAAGGTAACGCTGCCCTCTGTCTGACCGAATCCTCCCAGGCAGGGGGCCTGAAAGAAAATTACCCTAAAACTGGAGAATTAAATTAGGAGAAGCCTGGACTGCTGTATCTAAAACCAGTGAATGCTGTCCTGTTCCTAGGAAGTGCTCTGGACTTAGAAATATTGCTGAATGTTTATGGTTTCAAAATCTCTCTGGTTTTTGTATTACCAAAGAGTCATTCTAATGCCTTCTTTTTGCATGGGTTGTTTCCATTGATGTTTTTTTAAATCTTTTTCTCCATTTACAGATATTTTAATCTGAAATACAACATGAACTTTACTTGCAGGATTTGTTAATGACTTCAGCTTTCACAGTTAGCTTTCAGAAGCTGATTAAGATCAAATCTATTCATTATCAGGGATGGAGAGAGCAAAATAACAATCTTGCTACTATTCCTTGTGTTGAATCACTGTCCCATTTTCGTGTCAGCACAGCTTCTGGTGATATCTCTGTGTTAGGAGACTCCTGGCCTAGTAAATTTCTTTAGCTTAAATTAAAGGTATCTGTCAGGTGATTGGTTTTCTTTCAGCTCTCGGAATTTGCTGAAGAATATTTTGTATAATAAGTTAATGTGTAATCTGGATCACTGTAATGTGGTTTTAAGTCCCTGACAACATTACAATTCCTTTCATTTGTCCATTCCAACTGGAATTGCAGTCCCCCCCAAAAAATGTAGAAGTGCACTGGCACAAAGTATTTTGTCTTAAGCTGAGACTAAGAATCATTTCATAGTTGTGGCCCTGCTCTGTGGGGTTTCCTTATGACATGAGAGCAAGGCATAGCTCTACAGATCAATACAAGCACAAGCAAACTGGTTAACAAAGTAGTTGGAGCCAAGTCTCCTATCTTGTCCCCTACAGAGTGATTTGGAAATCATAAAGACATAAAAATATCTTTCATATGAAAAAAAGAGCAACCCAAAATGTTATTTTATTCATTGCAGTAGTTCTAAAACCAGAGTCATTTGCATGGTTTGAAGTTAATGATATTATGTGTGTTTGTCTCTGTGCCTGCTAACTTTCAGACCTAAATACTGTCTTGAAAAAGCAACATGTACTGGATGAGACAAAGATTTCTGTGCACCCATATTACCACTCCCTGGGAGCAGCTCTCTATGGAAAAGAAAGACCAACTATTAAGATGCCAGATCCCATTGAAGTGCCACTGGATCAGTATGTCTGGCAGTTTTTACAAAGGCATGGCAAACTGATCAAAGACATAAACCAGGAAATGGCAGTTTTCCATTGTGACCTAAAATGGCCAGAGGTGAACTGTTCACACCCAGAAATTACCTTGTGCCCATCGTTCCCTCTTTCCAAACAGAAAAAGCCAATGATTAAGTTGATCAAGACATGGAAGCAAGATGCTTCTAATGAGTTCTCACGTATCATGTCACGTTATACAGCTGTGAAGTGCAGAGTATATTCAGTAAATTGGGAAGACTTGAAAAAGAGATTGGTAAAAGATTTTGCTCTGCTCATAACTGATGTTTCTGAGGGGTTGGTGGTGATTGCAGGCAGTAGAGCTGGGGTGGAGAGTGCAGAAAAAAAAGTGACAGAATACGTGGAAAAAGCCATCAAGGAAAGTGAGAGGGAAAAACAAACCATAGAAATTTCTGTGCCAGTGGTGCCAGGGATCTATGCCATCCTGCAAAATGCTGGGCAGGAAAATAATATTCGCATGGAATATCCGTCCATAAAGATCTTTTATAGTGACACACAAAAAGCTGTTCAGTTGCATGGATTACCTGCAGAAGTACATAAAATCGAAGCTGAAATACTGAAAAGGGTATACAACATGCCACATAAAACAGTGAAAATTGATCCCCAGGTTTTCCACTATCTCCAGCGTCTAGATACTAGAGCAATGTCAGCATTACTATTCACCAGGAAAAAAATTAATGCTTTTTATGAGCTTAGGGATGATACTGTGATGCTATTTGGAGGTGCCCACAAAGATCTTTCAGAAGCAGAACAGCAAATAAAGACAGACTTAGAGTATGTGTGCATCGATGTGGAGGATGGTGAGGTCATTAAAAAGGAGGAGTGGAGGAGCCTTGTTTCTTCCTTGCTTAAGATGGACAGTTCTTCCCAGGGAACTCTAGTCATCGATGAACCCACTGGAAAACAAAATAAAGTGATTATTGCTGGCATTTCTGAGGCCGTAAAAAATGCTCATCAGAAACTTAGTAACTTTCTGGATAGAAACATATATGTGAAGAAAGTAATCCCAGCTAATTCAGCCATGGTCGTGCAGTTTGTAGAGAAGAAAAAATCCAGTTTTCATGTTGAATTGAGGAAGAAGGGTGTGACAGTAGGCTTTGACACCGAGACGCCATGTTTCTCCCTGAGTGGACCAAGAACAGAAGTGCCAAAAGCAGTCACCTCGTTTGAAAAAATCCTCTCATCTCTTTACTTGAAAAATGTGACAAATGATAAACCAGGAGCTAAAGAGTTATTCATTGAGAGGAAAGATTTATGTGTTCTTGAGGCAGAGCAGAAGTTTGGCTGTTTGATTCAGCTGGAACAACAAGAAGTGCAAGAACAGAAGGATGGAAGAGTCGCTGACAAAGAAAAGCTCTACTGTGAGGAAGTGCTGCCAAACGGGGTGGTAGTAGCGGTGTATAAAGGTAACTTGTGTGATTACCCAGTTGATGTTGTGGTAAATGCAACTAATGAAGGCCTGCAACACCACAGTGGCCTTGCTGAGGCACTGTCAGAAGCAGCTGGTCCAGAGCTGCAGGAGGAATGCAACGAGCTGGTGAGGAAGAACGGGAGCTTGAAGCCTGGGTGCACAGTTATCACGGGCGCTGGGAAACTCCCCTGCAAGAATGTCATCCATGCTGTTGGACCCAGGTGGAGGGCACACGAAGCAGAGAAATGCTTGGACACGTTAAAAGAGACAGTAAAGAACTGTCTAAAGCTAGCTGACACATACAATCATCGTTCCATTGCTCTGCCTGTTATAAGTGGTGGGGTTTTTGGCTTCCCGCTGCAGATGTGTGCACGTTCAATCGTGTCCTCCATCAAGGAGACCTTGGAGGGGTCCATGAAAGACAGCGACCTGAAGAAGATTCATCTTGTGGATGATGTGGAAGAAGTAGTTCAGGTTCTGTGTGAGACAGTAAAAAAAGTGTTTACAGCTGGATCATACTCCCTGATACTGATGGTGCCACGCTCAGAGAGTGATGAGGTGACAGAAGGCCAGAAGGAGGAGAGAAAAGAGGATCTGCAGATGTTTAGAACAAATGAAGGACTTAGCATCCACGTAGAAGAGAAAAAGATTCAGGAAGCTACGGTAGGTCTTCTTCTGCTTTCTCTTTAACCTGTTGTAAAGGTTTTAAAATTTAAATTGAAGAATTATTTTGCTTTATTGAGAATTGCTATGTAAGGGAACAATGGCTATGGGTGAACTAAACAAGGATGCAAGCTTGCAAAACCGATGCTTTCAGTTTGGGATCTGTTACTGCAGCTATTTCTAGTGGGCAGTTGTGACTTTCAGGCTGTTTCATTTTCACCTAGGCTGTATTCATCCTTCAGAGCTAAAGCCAACATGTAAAACAGCTTGAATAGCTTCCAAAAATTGTTCATATGATCTACAGCTGTCTAGGTTGGATATTACGGGAAATCAGCACTTGTCTGGGCTGCGGCTGCAAGTCAGGAGAACAGGGGTGATGTAATTTATTTTTTTTAGTTCCCTTCTCTTTGGATGAATTGCAGCCACAGTCTACGAAGAAGTTACTGGGCTCTAGAAAAGCAACCCCACAAAAGAGTGCAGGCTTAGATTATTTGCTAAAGTCTAGAACTGTTCTCCTTAACTGGTTCCCCTCATTTTCTTTTTTCATTATGTTTGCTAGCAAAGAGTTTAACTGTTACACATCTAGACCATCAAGGCTCAGTTTATACCTCTGATGTAGTTCCTTTCTCTTATTTTTTTTTCCTTCAGTTATACAAAGTGCATCTTGATAAATCTCACTTCTGTCAACAGCTCCTGATTTTTATACTTTTGGAGTTTAAAATTTCCATAAATCATAATTGTTTTCCTGTTGTTTCAATATCAGTTGCTTCAGTTGTCATTTCGGTGCCTGTAAAAGCCCATTCCAGTATAGAGCAATACTAGATATAAAGAGACTCTCCATATGGTACAAATTTAAAATACTTTGTAATTAAAATGTCTCCAGTGGAAAAAAAAAAAGCAAAGCAAACATCAGAGTTTGGGTATTTGCCTGTTCTACTTCATCAGAGCACAACCTCCTTCCACCTTGTTTTGGTCTGTGAGATGCTGCTTTTCTTACGAGGTGCAGACAGTCCCACTTCAGTGAAAAGGAGGAAAGGAACATTAAATTTTCTACGCTGAGGGTGGTTTATACAGCACACCCTGTGATGATGCTAGAGAAGAAGGAGAAATACTGCAGCAGTTCTTCACAGGGAAATTTAGAAAAGGCTGGGTCTGTGGAGAGGGGATGAGGCAGACTAGAGGGGCTGGGTTCATTTCACCTGCCCAGACATTGGCATCTGCTCGGGATGAATTAAATCACTGCATTGCCTCCACTGGATGGAGAAATGGATCAGCAGGACCTACATGCTCAACCTGTGGTGTGGGTACTGACTGTGGGTATTAACTGTGGGTTTCCTACAAGTCCAGGAGTGCTCATTATGCAGAAGTTGTGCTGAAAACCAGATTATTTCTCCATAGGCATCTTGTTTTTCATACATTTTGTTACTACTGCTATTAGTCTTGATGCATATGTTTACTTGAAGTCTGACTACAGATATTTTTATTGTCATTTTGTTGCAGACGGATGTTATTGTCAACAGCGTTGGCTTAGATCTGATGTTTGGTGTGGGGCCTCTTTGCAGAGCCTTGCTGGAAAAGGCTGGAGTTGCACTCCAAAGGGAGTTTAACCTCGAAAAAAGAACACAGGCTTATGGTCCAGGGAGCGTGGTCTGCACTTCTGGATGTGCTCTGGCCTGCAAGTATGTGCTTCATGCCATACTTCCTCCATGGGATGGAAGAGGAGGACAGGCCCTGGAGGTATAGTTTTATTCTTAAAAAAACCCAAAACAAACAAACAAGAAAGAAATTTAAAAATATTTAGGAAACAGATTTATTTGGGATTCTATCCTGAAGTTTCAGGATTTAAAATAGTTAAAATTACTTGACTCCATTTATTTCTAGTGGAGTGACCTTAACAGTGCATTGATGCACTGAGAGCTGTTTCTAATCCCAGCATAGTCTCTATGGAACTAGTAATAAATTATGGCTTTAAAAAAAAAAAAAAAAAAAAAAAAAAAAAAAAAAAAGTATCTTTGCTGTGTTTTACAGAGCCTACACGATGTAATCCATTTCTGCTTGAAGAAAACTGAAGAATTTGGACTTAAATCAATTGCTTTCCCAGCTCTTGGAACTGGAGGATTTAAATTTCCTAAAAACATTGTTTCTAAGCTAATGTTTGATGTGGTATTCAAGTTCAGTAGGAATCATACTTGGAAGAATCTCCAGGAAGTTCATTTTTTCTTGGATCCAAAAGATACAGATAACATTCAGGTAGTTCTTCTCAGGGCAAAGCTGTCTGCTATGTGCTGGGCTAGTTACACCTTAACAATATAATTTAGTTATATTGCTTTCTTAAGGGAATAATTTAGCACCTCCTTACTGCTGTGGGCTGGTGAGAGCAGGATGTCTCTCCAGCATCTCTTGCCATGTCTCTAAGATATAACCTCTCAGCAAGCACAAGCTGCAGACAAAATTGGCCACACTGCTCTCACTGAAAACACCTGTAGGTGCTCACTCATCTTTTGACAGAGTTCTGGGAAGGCAAAGTCAGTATCAACAGTGCCCATCTGAGGCTTCCACTGTCACCAGTGATACCCGAGACTGTAAAATGCATCAATCAGGTGGCTCAGCAAGAGCTATACAACTGTTAATGTTAATTATAGAAATATCTATAATGTTAATTATAGAAATATTCAGTATATGAGCTCTGAAACTCCACCTTTGGTACCTTTTTTCTCTTTTTAGGCTTTTACCATTGAACTAGGACACAGGGTAGTTGAAAGCTGCAACGCTGCATCACTACAGCCAAGTAAGTCGTGTAGGGGCAGGAGTTGGGACACAAGGAAGAATGCAAGTGCTGTGAGGTTTTATATGTACAGGAAACAGATGGAATGTCATCAGGACACAGAGGGCAGGTTTTTGCCTCCTAATGGACTGGAATTCTTGAACTCCATGTGTGAAAATCTTAAAGAGGAATTTCTTTTGTTGAGGACGTGTTTATCTTTTAGTAAGGCCAGTCTTACCACACTGTTGAGGATATCCTGGTAGGAAAACCATTAGGATATAAGAATTTGGTGTCACTTTGTCAAACAAGCCATAAATAATGTGTATTTCTGTACCTTTAATCTTCCATACAGAGACATACAAAATGGATTATTTTCTTTCCATTTATTAATTGATAGTAGTGTGACACTACGAAAAACTACATCAACAGTAAAGGTGTATTCATAGGAATAAATATCTCTTTCTTCTCAGTTGTACCAGTGAGATGAAGTTAAGACTGAGCAGCAAAATACAAGTTAGCTACATTTAGACCAGAAGTAAGCAAGTTATGTATCTGTGTGGGTAAAGATGAAATAATGAATAATGGTGTGATGGGATCTCTGTTACCGGCAGTGCTTAAGCACTGTTAATTCAGTTAATTCAGGAAATTTGCAGAGCTGTTCAGATCAAATAACCCGAGGAGTCTTTTCTGAGTTTATATGGAATTTTCTGAGTTTATTACAGGAATACAAATGGTTTCACTTTTGCAGTATTTCAATGGGAAGAAGACTTCCTGCTTCCAGAAGTGACATAAAGAGAAGGGCAGAGACTCTCGAGGTCCATCAGACTGATCTAGACCATATTCCCTAAAATTATAACTTGAAGTTTCTATCAGTGAAAAAGACTAATACCCCAAACTAGAGGAGAAGTGCCTTAAGGTATCTTTCTTTCCCTTTCAGAAGCCAAAGTATTTGGAGTTCATGAAATCCAGATTGGTTCGATTACACTCCAAATAACTAACGGAGATATTACTGAAGAAGATACAGAGGTTATTGTAAACATACTCAATGACAAATGTAATGTCACAAAAGGTATTGTCTTCAGTGTGGGGTTCTTTAGTGATAAATTTGGGCTAGCTTTTAGATGTGGGTAAGGGAAAGAATTGTCTGTATGAGTAGCTCTCATGAAGTATGTCTCCCGTAAGAAAGTTGTGTCAGGAAGTAGATCTTAAACAGGTTTTTTTATGTGTCCTGGGTATTCCATTTAGATCCCAAACTTCTCAAACAGAAGGCATCTGACTAGATGACAAAAATGCTTAAAAAAAAAAAAAAAAAAAAAAAAAAGGGGGGGGGCATGTATTTAGTTCAAATATAATTCTGAAAAAACTTCTCTTGTCCTAATACATTTCACTGTAAGCCAAAACCCTGCTTAAATAAATTGTCCTGTCCTTGGTGAAATTGTGATTGCAAGCATGAAAGGCATCAAATTCAAAGCAATCAGAGTTTGGTGACTATTGGCTGGTGAGGCAATGAATAAGAATTATTCATAGTGATCTCTAATCAATAAGGGAGAGAGTGGTCTCTTTGCAGCCAGCCCAGTGTGTCGTGGAGGGTACTTAGTGGAGCTGGCAAGGTTTTACACTTTGAGGGATCTTGTCATGTAAGAATCAGAGGGATCTGTGGAATACAGAAGTTGGGTAGAGTTTTGAGTAGAAATAGACAAGTTGCCTTAATGAATGCCTATGCTGTTCTTGTATAATTTAAGGGGTCTCCAAAGCAATTGTGGAGGCTGCTGGTTCCCAGGTGAAAGATGAATGTGCTCAGTATGGTATGTCAGAGCATGCTTTTTTAACTAATTTTTTTTTCCTTCTTTCTGAAAAATTAAAATTGCTGTATAATTCTCTACTCTGATGGTATAGTTATTGTATGTGAAAAAACAGCTTTCACTTTTAAGAATTTTGAAAAGTCCTGTTTATTTGACACCTTCTTTGAAAATTTTTCTTTTCACAGCTGAGCAGAAGGTGGATACAGTTTTCTGATGCTAACTAGTGCTGGGAAATTAATCTAAGGTTTTTTCCCCCTGAAATTAGTCAGGCTTTCCTGATTTAAGAACAGAAACCGTCCCACTGACTTTATTTTCAAGCTTAATTTTTAATATTGTCAGCTACGACAGAGATGAAATTTTGAAACTGAGCAAATTTGTGGAAGACTCTCTTGGTGTAAGCATGTGTGGGCCTGGGTTTTGAAAGCGAATAGCAAATCTGGGCTTATATTCATAAATATATAATTATTTTTTATTGAAATGATGTAACTCTGCTTATTGCCCTGCTCCCAAGTTCTGTAGTCTGCATTGTGCCAGACCAGTAGAGCAGGAAAATCCCAGCTCAGTGTGGATGGCCCCTGGGAGCACAGGAAGAACATGCATGTTCCGGGTGCACAAAAAAAATGTTCCTGCTCTGAGTCCAGGGGTTAAACTTTAAAGATGGAGTTTTCTGGTTATTTTTCCTAGCCTTTGGCACTGCAGGCTCTCCTCATTTATCAGCCTGGTCTCTCTTGCAATCAGTCATTATTTTGGTGACCAGTGAAGTGGTATGAAACCCTGTGTTCAGTCTACTAATCCTCACAATATAAATCCATTTTGAAGTGTTAGTAATCAAACATAAGAGCTCTGAAAAACCACAAATGTCTTTTTACAGGTCCCACACAACAGTTCTTAGACCAACTGGTCATTATCTTAATGAAATTGTTTTAACCATTCAGCTTGTCTGGAGAATGAGAGTTTGAGCTTTTGAGGAATAGTTGGTGTGAGAAAGGATTTCTCATATAAATGACAAATGCCATTCTCTGGGCATGCTTTTAAATAAAAGTGAGCTGTGTTTAAATTCAACATAAGTTCTTAAGTTGTACTTAAAGAAGAAACTACATGGTAGTGGAGATCTTTGGAAATTACAAACCACACAATTATTTGAATTACTTCCTCAAATTTTGCTATCAGAATATTTGCAGAGAAAATGAAAACAAGTAAAAATCAGAATAATGTACCTTGCAGTGGATTTCTTTTTTTTCCACTTCTCCTCTAGTATCAAATAACCAGATTTCTTATCAGAAGAGAGAGCAACTTTGAAAATTAAGTGTCTTTTATCTTCTGTCTTCTAGCTGGTCAGTCTCACAGAGACTTTATTACTACACAAGGTGGAAAACTGCTGTGCAATAAAATCATCCACTTGCTTTACAACAACGACGTGGAGAATCTCGTCTCCAAAGTGCTTAACGAGTGTGAGCTAAGGACGTACAAATCTGTTGCCTTCCCAGCAATTGGAACAGGTTTGCTTTTTTGGGGGATGAGGGCTGTGGTGAGGGTAGTTCAGAAACTGAGACACAGTGAATGCCTTTCATAGGATTAACAATAGACTTGTACAAGAAACTCTGCAAACTGAGTTGTGAAAGTTCGTTCTAGTCAGTTCGACCACCACCTTCACACCTCAAAAATTCTGCTTTTATTTGGAAGTATTACAGTCAATATTGATGGAGCAAGAACACTTAAAGGAAAAGGTATTGCTCCATAAAAGACATTCTGCCCCAAAACAGGCAGGTGTTGCCACCCTACACCTTTCTTCAAACTTCCCAATAGACCTTGGTTTGGGATTTCAGCCACACAGAAGGGCTGGACTTGTGGTTTGTAGGAGAAGAAGGCTGGAGTTACCCGGAGACCAAAACCTTGACTACAGAAATTGTGGGCTGGGTGCCTGGAGTTTACACTTTTATAGGTATTTTTTCAGCCTACCAGCTCCAGTGGAGGGCTAGAGGCAGGCCAGCTTCCTTGGCTTAAGCTTCTGGTTAGCTTGGGGAGCAGGGTTTGAAAAAAGCAGGGTGTCCTTCTTGGACCAAGACTTCCTTTCACTGGAAAAAGAAATCTTGAGCTAGTCCTTACTCAGTGTGCCAGGTTAGGGCAGGAGTTGGTGTGTTGGGTCAGTGTCGGGACTCCACAGTGACACTTACGGCAGGTCCCCAGGACCACCAACAGCACCTGCATGCTGTGTCACACAGCTGTGCAAGGGATGCCTTGGCTGACACTGGCAGGGTTCACACCAAAATTTCAGGATAAGCTTTAGGTTGAGCTTTAGGCTGATTGTAGTGGAATGAAAGCAGTTATTTTGAGGTTGGTGTTCCCGTTTGTATGCTGAAATACACTGCAGGCTTGTGCCAAAATCCTCCACTGATTTTGACTAGGTTTTACTCTTGTACCTGTTTTAAAGATGGGGATAGAGTTGGTGATGTGTGCGTTTAAAAATGTCAGGGAGATGCTAAGGCTGAAGTGCTTGCTGGAGCCTGAAAATTAAACGGGGCAAATCTCAGAAGGTCTTCCTGAGTCTGTGGAGGGTGTCAGCTCCTCGAGCTCAGGAGTTGAGGTGTAAGCTGAGGTTTGGGGGTGTAAGCTGGGGGTTTGGCCAGAAAACAACTGGGGAGGAGGGTGGGACACCAGTCTGTGTGAGCTGGGGATGTGATGTCTTGATTTCATAGAATCATAGAATTGGCTGGGTTGGAAGGGACCTCAGAGATCATCAAGTCCAACCCTTGATCCAATCCCGCTGCAGTTCCCAGCCCATGGCACTGAGTGCCACATCCAGGCTCTTTTTAAATATCTCCAGGGATGGAGAATCCACCCCTTCCCTGGGCAGCCCATTCCAATGCCTGATCACGCTCTCCATAAAGAAATTCTTTCTAATGTCCAACCTAAACCTCCCCCTGGCACAACTTGAGACCTCTTGTGCCCTCTTGTCTTGCTGAGGGTTGCCTGGGAAAAGAGACCAACCCCCCCCTGGCTCCAACCTCCTTTCAGGGAGTTGTAGAGAGTGATGAGGTCTCCTCTGAGTACTGTTCACTGATACATGCCTTTTATTTTTGTGTAGGTCAAGGAAAACTGAGTCCAAGAGAGGCAGCTGATGACATGTTGGATGCTATAGTGGAATTTGCAAGAGAAAGATCTGTACAGCACCTAAAAAAAATCAGAATTATCATCTTCCAGACAACCATGCTCAGAGACTTTTACACAAGCATGAAGAAAAGAGAACATTCATGTCCATCCACAAAAGAATCACAGGCTCAGATTAAATGTAAGTTTTCTGTGTACATGGGCACATAAAGCTAAAGATCTTTTATTTAAAACTAATCATTAACTCATCTCTTTTCCCAGCGTTTTTTTTCCACAAAACCCAACCCACTAAGAAGGAAAAGCACTTGGCTCTGGAGAAGAAAATTTACTTAGCCACGTTTCAGATTTGTGGAGTAAGCAAACAAAAAGTGGAGGAAACTGAGGCCTGGATAAATAAATTAATTTTAAATGAACAGATTGCAAACATCGTTTCAGATGAGCTGATTGAACATTTTGATGAGAGGCAAATTAACGCCTTGACAGATCTCCAGAAAAAAAGTCTTGTTACCATTCAGCTTGAAAATAAATCTCCCACCCCTCAGATTAAAATTTCTGGCATCAGCAAGGATGTCTGTTTTGTTTCTGGGGAAGTGCAAAAAATGATCAAAAAAATGAAGGATACTAAATTAGAAGAATACAAGGCAGAACTGGTTTTTAACCAGGTAGAATGGAGGTATCTTGGAAGCAATGACAGATTTGTTGCTTTTGATAAACTGACAAATATGCAGCTGGAGGATGCCAAAATAGCCAAAAAGCCACATCTTACTGTCAAAATTGACATGAAGAACTACCAGGTGGATCTGAAAAGTCTACAGGCTAATGATGACCAAGGAAAAACTATAAGCATTCAACGTGTGCCAAAGAATGAAGGTAAATTTCAGCTTTTTTAATAAAATTTTAATAGCGATTATTGAATTATAATTCTGATAAATGCAAATTTGGGTATTCCAAAGTAGTAAGGTATTTCATAGGGTCTTTTTTCCTTTTTCTTTTCTGTTTTTGGTTTGGTTTTTTTACATTTGCTTGTTTGGTTTGGTTTTGTTTTGTTTTCCCCTGGGCATGCCATAGGCAGCAGTTTTAATTTCATAATTAGTGACAGTTAGGACTCAAGTATGTGTTTTAAATACAAATATTATCCTTATGTATGTGACTAGTGAGCACAGAGAAGAGTGCATGAAATTCTTTTGTGATTTTCAAACTTCAGTTAGATATTGATATGGGGATAATTAGATTAGAGAAAATGTAGTCTTAACAGTGCATTACAAAGCCAGTGATGTATTGAAGAGATTGAGTATTCCTGCAATAAACTATTGTGTAAAAGTACTGTCCTCTTAGCCTGCTTTATGCAGTTGGTTTGTAAGACAATCCTACAAAACAGCTCTAAGTGTCTGTGCCAATAATTCCATCCCTGTTTTGCAGACCAGCAGTCAATAGAGCTCCCTATAGAGTGGGAAGACATGAAAGATGAAAGGGTCAAACTGGTACCTCTCCAGCCATCATCTCAGGAATACCTGGAAGTTAAGAGAAAATTTCAGAAAACCTGTCACGGCTTTGTCATAAAGAAGGTGAAATACTAATGGAGTTAAAAAAAAAAAAAAAAAAGAGTGAATTCTTGGGCTAAAAACATTAATATACTTTATGAACATGTGTTTCTAAGGTCTCTGCAGCCTAAGCCTCCTTTCAGATGTCAGCCTTCCCAGCACTGCAGTACAGGGTGGACATAAATGAAATCAAATTTCCTAAGAGCTGCCCTACCATTTCTGTTTTCTACTTATGCAAAACTAATGACCCTCAGTCTATGAGCTGACTCTAGATTCAGTTAATGTGGTACTTATTAGTTAATGTGGTATTTCCAATTAGGAAATTCTATACTGAAATGTAAGCCTGAGTAAACACATTCAGAATGCAAAGGAAAATACTAACTCCTTGCAGACTGGCCATAAATCTCTTTCCAATTTTACTACTTCTTTCCTGTCATTCCCAGAGCCTTTCAGGCAAGAGTGTTGGTTTTAACTAAAGTGTCAAGATCTGATTCTGCTAATTGAAAAGTCTGCAACACAGTGCAGAGATTTAATTGTGAGGAACAGGATGGAATTACTTAGAATCAGGAGCAGCAACAAATAAGGGAAAATACAATGAAATTAAAAGTGAGAATATGTGTTTGAAAAGTCTGCTTCCATTATGAGATTCAATAAGCATGGTCACGAAGACATGAGTAGGACAAAATATTAGTGCACAGTGGAATAAATCAGGTAATTACATGAAGACTTTTTCAGTTGAAAATGGAAAACTGTTATAGCAATGCCTTTCAGGCTTTTTTGATCACGGGATGCTATATGAGACACCTGGCCTGGTGGTGGCAGGTGGGATGCACCTGTCCCAGAGGGGGAAGAGGCTTTTGGGGCAGGACTTGGCAGGGCTCATTGAGAGAGCTTTAAACTAGATGTGAAGGGGGAAGGGGAGAAAACTGGGTCTGTTAGGGACAAACACAAGAAGGACGAACCGGGGCCCGAAGGCAGGTGGTCTAGGGAGGATTTAGTCCCACCAGTGTGCTCTGTTTGTTTCCTGAAATGTCTGTATGCTAATGCACGCAGCATGGGGAATAAGCAAGAAGAGTTAGAGGTCAGTGTACGGGCTAAGGGTTATGATCTGGTAGCAATAACAGAGACATGGTGGGATAGGTCACATGACTGGAATGTGGCCATGGATGGTTATGTGCTTTTCCGGAAAGATAGGGAGGGGAAGAGAGGTGGTGGAGTTGCTCTTTATGTGAGAGAGCAACTAGAATGTGTTGAGTTTTGTGCAGGGGCTGATGAGGGGCAAGTTGAAAGTCTGTGGGTAAGAATTAAGGGGCAGGCTGGTGTGGGCGATACAGTTGTGGGGGTCTACTACAGACCTCCTGATCAAGGCGAGGAGGTTGATGAGGCCTTCTACAGGCAGCTGAAAGCAGCCTCGCAACTTCAGTCCCTAGTCCTCATGGGAGATTTTAACTACCCCGATATCTGCTGGTTGACTCACACAGCCAGCTTTTCACAGTCTAGGAGGTTCCTCCAGTGCATTGATGATAACTTCTTAATGCAAATGGTGGACAAGCCGACTAGAAGAGGAGCGCTGCTGGATCTTGTACTAACCAACAAGGAGGGCCTTGTTGAAGCAGTGGCGGTCAATGGCAGCCTTGGCTGCAGTGATCATGAGATGGTAGAGTGAGATGGTAAGAAGAAACTTAAAGAAGGAACAGAATACCCAGTAGGACCAGAACCCTGGACTTCCACAGGGCAAACTTTGGCCTCCTCAATCGACTGTTAAGAGAAATCCCATGGGACAAGGTGTTAGAAGATAAAGGGGCTCAAGATAGCTGGTCAATATTCAAGAACCACTATTTGCAAGCACAGGATCAGAGCATCCCTATGGTTAGAAAATCTAGTAAGGGAGCTAGGAGACCAGCATGGTTAAAAAAGGAACTGCTGGGAAAACTTAAGTGGAAAAGGAAAATCTACAGATCATGGAAGGGGGGGCTGGTCACTTGGGAGGAATATAGGACTGTTGTCAGAGGATGTAGGGAGGCAATTAGGAAAGCTAAGGCGTCCTTGGAACTTAACCTTGCAAGTCGGGTTAAGGATAATAGAAAGGGCTTTTTCAAATACATAGCCAGCAAAACTAACACTAGAGGCAATATTGGCCCACTAAGGAATGAGCTGGGAGCCCTGGTGACAGAGGATATAAAGAAGGCAGAGGTGCTGAACGCCTTCTTTGCCTCTGTCTTTACTCCTGCAGGGTTTCCGCATGAGCCCCAGATTCATTTAACCCCAGAAGTAGTCAAGATAGATGAAGAGTTTGACATAGTAGATGAGGATTGGGTTAGGGATCAGCTGAGTAATCTGGACATCCATAAGTCGATGGGTCCAGATGGAATGCATCCAAGGGTGCTGAGGGAGCTGGCGGAGGTCATTGCTAGGCCACTCTCCATCATCTTCAATAAGTCATGGGTAACAGGAGAGGTGCCTGAGGACTGGAGGATAGCAAATGTCACTCCAGTCTACAAGAAGGGCAAGAAGGAGGACCCGGGTAACTATAGACCGGTCAGCCTCACCTCCATCCCTGGAAAGGTGATGGAACAACTTGTTCTTGTCACTATCTCCAGGCATATCAAGGACATGGGGGTCATCAAGAGCAGTCAGCATGGTTTTATCAAGGGTAAATCATGTTTGACTAACCTCATAGCCTTCTATGAGGAAATTACTAGGTGGATAGATGATGGAAGAGCGGTAGATGTGGTTTATCTTGATTTCAGTAAAGCATTTGACACCGTCTCTCACAGCATCCTTGTAGATAAGTTGATCAAGTATGGGTTTGGTGATCAGGTAGTGAGGTGGGTCAGGAACTGGTTGAAAGGAAGGAGTCAGAGAGTTGTAGTCAATGGGGCAGAATCTGGTTGGAGGGGCGTGACTAGTGGAGTCCCTCAGGGGTCGGTACTGGGACCGGTGTTGTTCAATATATTCATCAACGACTTGGATGAGGGTATAGAATGTACCCTCAGCAAGTTTGCTGATGACACTAAGCTGGGAGGAGTGGCTGACACACCAGAAGGCTGTGCTGCCATTCAGAGAGACTTAGACAGGCTGGAGAGTTGGGCAGGGAGGAACAAGATGAAATTCAACAAGGGGAAGTGTAGAGTTTTGCATTTGGGGAAGAACAACACGATGTCCCAGTATAGGTTGGGGGCTGACCTGCTGGAGAGCAGTGTAGGTGAAAGAGACCTGGGGGTCCTGGTAGACAAGAGGATGACCATGAGCCAGCAATGTGCCCTTGTGGCCAAGAAGGCCAATGGCATCCTGGGGTGCATTAGAAAGGGTGTGGTTAGTAGGTCAAGAGAGGTTCTCCTCCCCCTCTATTCTGCATTGGTGAGGCCACACCTGGAGTATTGTGTCCAGTTCTGGGCCCCTCAGTTCAAGAAGGACAGGGAAGTGCTTGAAAGAGTCCAGCGCAGAGCTACTAAGATGATTAAGGGAGTGGAGCATCTCCCTTATGAGGAAAGGCTGAGGGAGCTGGGTCTCTTTAGTTTGGAGAAAAGGAGACTGAGGGGTGACCTCATCAATGTTTTCAAATATGTAAGGGGTGAGTGTCAGGGAGATGGAGCTAGGCTTTTCTCTATGGTGACCAGTGATAGGACAAGGGGTAATGGGTGTAAGTTGGAGCATAGGAGGTTCAAGTTGAATATCAGAAAGAATTTTTTTACTGTAAGGGTGACAGAGCCCTGGAATAGGCTGCCCAGGGGGGTTGTGGAGTCTCCTTCACTGGAGACATTCAAAACCCGCCTGGACACGTTCCTATGCGATGTACTCTAGGGGGCCCTGCTCTGGCAGGGGGGGTTGGACTAGATGATCTTTCGAGGTCCCTTCCAACCCCTAGGATTCTATGATTCTATGATTCTATGATTCTATGATTCAGATCATACTTTGATGCAGATATGCAGTTGGTTTTCCTTTAAGCTATATTGTTGACACAGGGAGCCAGAAACACCTTTCACTGTTTTTACGTAGGAGTTTCTTATGGGTTGCTGAGCTGCACAGTAAAGGAAGTAATTTGACTTCCAAGCTGAGATCTAGAAGGGAAACTCAAATCCAACATAATGCTATCACTACAGTCTACCTTGTAGTGAGCAAATCATCAGTAAAGATGATGAGGATGCACAAGAAGGCATTTTGGCTCTAGCAGTGGTACAACAGCCTATTTCTATAAATGACAATGCACTGCTACCACGGCTACTTCTGTACCTACCTGGTATAGGAGGCAAGAACAAATGTATACCAAAAATTACTGAGCTTGAAAACCCCTTGTAAACTGCTTTGTTTCTGTTTTTTTCAGACAGCTCTTGTATTCAGTTCCCCAACCCATGACACACATTAAGAGGGAGTAGTGAAAATAATTGTAATTCTTTCAGTTTTGTTCATTTTTAATGCTTTCCTGCTACGATAAATATTGATCCTTACCAGTATAAACACAGTTCCATTTTGTAACTTTGCAGATTGAAAGAGTACAAAATCCCTACCTTTGGAAGCAATACCAAATTAAAAAAATATCTATCTCTAGAAGAAACAAAAATGAAAATATTGAGAAGATGCTATTTCATGGGACAACTTCATCCTCATTGAGCAAGATCAACTACAAAGGATTTGATCGTGGGTTTTCTGGAAAGAATGGTGAGTTATTACCCAAAGCAGTTAATGTGCTAAACACGTGCTAGGGAATGTCAGTGTTACAGTGCTGTCATTGCAACATCAAGGCTGGAGAACAAAATAAGAAGCATCTCTGGAGCATAATCTATATGGACAGAGGAATTAACTTGTTCAGTTAATCTCTTGTTGATGAATGCCACCATCTAGAGGGTTCCAGAAGCAGCTCACCTCCTCTAAAATTAAGACTGTGCAGCTTTTGAGAAATGTTTTGTGTAATCTGCCTTCAGGAAGGAACAAAGAATTCTGTTCAGCACCCTAAATTGAGACACCAACCAGTAGCTGCTGGTATCTCGTCTCTTCTTAGACTAAGGCAGGTATTAAAGTAAAGGAGCAGATTCTTTTCCTGTTGCCTTCAAAGATGAGGACAGCACAAGCAATCAGAAGATTCCACTGCCCTACCTTCTTCCCCTTTAATAGTTGCTAGGGATAGCTTAAATATTTATCAAAAGGACTTTCTGCATTAGTTCAAAGGTTGTTTTGTCCAGTTTCTGTAATCCAGTCATGTCATGTTTATTATTTGATAGCATTTAAAGAGGAAGGACAGGAACCAAAGAAGTGGAACTTGGGCTGAACTGAGGTGCAGTCAGTCTTAGAGGTTCTGCAACCTTATTTCAGAACTCCTTACTTTCTATTCTTAATGGTTTCTTCCTTAAGACACAATTGTACATGCCTGTGGCTGACTTGATCTTTAGAGAGCTGAGCAGCTTAACTCCCATTTGGTTGATACTTTGGTGTGGTCTGGATCCAAAAGTAGGCATTTTTCTCTCTGGATCCTCAAGAGGTACTTATGCTGATACGTCCTTGAGAAAATGAAGCTAAACATACACAAAATATATCAAGCCAGGTACAGATTGAAATGGCAGCCACCATTTCTTTTTAAAACATGACTGGGGAAAATGTAGTTTCACTTTCCCACTCCTTGGTAGTGCCACATTGGAATTTGCTTAGAAAGAAAGAGTCATAGTTCCCCATGTCCTCTCTCTGCCTGGGAATATTGATATTCACCTCCATCTCAGCCACAATTTATGATAGGAAAGGCATCTTCCCTTCTGTCAGGCTAGGTAGTTGTGCAAAAATATCTAAAGATCAGAGAGGAAGGCCCTGCCTGGTCTGAACAGCTTTGTACCAATATCAAAAAAAGAAATTTCAGATTAAAAAAATGTGATTCCTCTAACTTCTTACTGTGAAGTATAACCAGAAAACTGTAATTACAATTACATAGTCATTTTTAGTTGAAAAGGCTTTGAAAATTTGCAGTTTGATGGATTGCAGGCTAAGCAACATGGCTGAGCAGAGAGAAGAACCCTTTTTGTCATGGGAAAGAGGAGTCAAAATCTGTGTGTTGATACTTATAAGACATCTACACTGATTCATATTTGATTCTGATACAAAGGATTACAACTAGAATTCACTGTTCAAACTCAAATCAAATTTGTAACTTCCACAGAGTGGAAAAAAAAAAAAAAAAAAGGGAGAGGAGGGGGATGGAAGGGAGGAGGAGCTTTAGAGATTCTTATGGAAATAAAACCACTAACTCTACTTGAAAACATTGTCTTTCCAAACAGCTGCAAGGTTTGGAAAAGGAACCTACTTTGCTCTTGATGCAATTTACTCTGCTACGGAAACTTACTCCAAACCAGACAGCAACAACAGAAGATACATGTACTTGGCTCGGGTCCTCACTGGGAAGTACTGTGCTGCCACGGGAGAACTCGTGGAGCCACCACCAAGAAACCCAGCAGAACCTTATGACCTGTATGACAGCGTGGTTGATAACATAGAAAATCCATCAATGTTTGTCATATTTAGTGATACTCAGGCATATCCTGCATACCTTATTACTTTCCAAAAATAGAATCTTCATAACAATCTTGAAAAGTTTTAGCGCCTTTTACAGGTAAGGAGTTAGGGAAATTCTTGATTCTTGCTTATGTCTCAGCTTCTTAACCTGGTTATTCTTTTAGCCATGTGTTTAAATATGTCTTCAAATTTTTAGCACAATAAGGCCAGGACAAACCAATGTTTTAGAACATGCTGTCTTGATACTTGGGTATCAAATTCAGTTATGCAGAGGTGCAGACAAGACCTGTGAGAACAGCCCTGACCTCTTCCCACACAGGGCAGAGGGAACTGGTGGGAGAGGGACCTGCTCTGCCTCAGCCCTGGCCTCAAGCAGGAGGTGTAGGGTAAGCCAGCACATCTACCCATGTTCCTATTTCCAGTATTCACCATAAGGAACCAAGGGCCTGGCTGCCTGTGAGGATTTATTTGAAACGCTCTTATTTGAATACTCTCTCTCAGGAGCAGAATTTTTGCTCATTCTCAGGCATCCACTCACCCTTGTTGGTGCTAAGAGTTCAACAGAAAGAAAATGCAGTAATAAACGTGCACTTGGCATTCAGTGTTTCACCATCTTTATGCTTTCGGGGCATACTCTGTTAGTCCTGAGGTATAAATTCATTTTCCATGCTCCCTTGCATTACATACATCCAACTTCTATTTGTGAAGTCATTGCTTTGGCAATTTTAAAGACACTTTTAATTTCTTCTTGTCAGTGTCTTTAACAAGGCACTTTTAATTTCTTCTTGTCAGAATTACCAATTTGCAGAGTATTATCTACAGTTTTCATGCTAAAACCATTTGAAAGTTTTTAGAGTTCTATAAAGTAAGTAATTAATGGCATTTTCACACTGTAACCATATAAACCAGATATAAACCATATATCCATCCTTCTAATTAAAGCAGTTTCACACAGGTATGTTGTATTACAGAGTTGTGGTGTACACAAAAGAACACACTTGAAGTAGAAGTGTTGCTTCACATTTGAGTTTTTTTATGTTACAGTGATGGTATAGTGTGAAGCTGAATAAAGTCTAAACAAAATTTTTTTCTTCTATTGTCTGTGTGACAGATTTGTGCATACAGACTCCAGGTGAAATTGTTCTGCTATAGCCCAAATTAGACCTGTGCTGCAAATAGCTGACAGGTTGTCTTAAAACCCTGCTGTGACATTCCCAGTGCTTGCAAAGGGAAAAAGTGGTTATAGTGTCTGTAGGTATTTAGGCAACATAAAAAAATTCTGCTCTTCACAGCAGATGCCCCTGCAACAAAACAGATAAGCATCATTTTAAAGATTTTTCTTCCCTGTGAAAAGGTGAGGATTTTTCTCTCTGGTGGTGGCAGTGGTGAAACTTTCTTTACTAGTTCGTGTACCTGGGTGTGAGGAACCTGACGGAGGTCCAGCCAACCTCAGGATGCTCTGCAGGAGCCAGTGCCAAGTCACCTTTGCAAACCCCATCCTATCCAAATCCTCATTAGCATTTTGAAAGGGATTCCTGGAGAGGAAGGAGACAGATAGAGTCTGCATAAGGCCTAGGGTTGGAGAGCAAAGTGGGTGGAGGTCTGCTCCAGTTGTTCAATCAGATACGTCTCAACCATGCTGAAATATGAGGGGCTGCATTGGTGGGCTTGGGGAATCTAATCAACATCATCTAATCAATCTGGCTCAGTGCTTGGGTTCAGGACTGGTGATTTTCTCTCTCTCACCCCCTTTCCTGTTCTGTCTCTGAAATGACTGGGACACCTCCAGCTTCCTGCTGGTAACAGGCAACTGAGTAACTGATGCTAATGACCCCTCTCCTCCTGGGGAGGAAAGCTGGAAAAATGAGTTTTCCCTCTCCTTGGGCCAACAATGGAGCAATGAATCATTTGCCTGGAATGGTGGGAATTTGGGGTTATATAAGCAACAATGAAGTTCCACTTTGATGGACCCACCATCCCACATCAAGCCCTGTCCAGAGTCAAAACACCATCTTGAGCAAGAAACCTTCATTGGACACCTTTGGACCCATGGTGGTGACCCTCTCAAACTCCTTCATTCTTTTATTTCTTTCTCACTTTTTTACTTTTTCTCTCCCATCTCTTTCTCTCTCTCTCTCTCTCTTCTTTGTATCTTCTCCTTTTCTCTCTCTCTTTTGACTCAAAATTTATTATCCATACCTTCATGGGGTTGTATCACTTTGCTTGTGCTAGTTGTCAAATAAAGCTTTATGCTTTCACCTGACCCTTGGTGGCTGGAGTTTGTTCTTGCAGATCCAAAAATTCTAAGTTACTTCAAACTGTAGTGTTGGGGATAATCTCTTGTACAGGGTTTGTGGACTGAGAAGCTGGAAAAAGGCTCTGGTGTGTATGAAAAACATCCAGGCCCTGGACTCAAGCACCACGAGTAGCCACCACCACCAAAATGGTGATTCGGGCTAAGAACCAACTGGGCAGAGTGAGGACACACTGAAACAGGATCCCTCTTCAGATGCCAGGCTGCCACTTTTACTGGTAGCCAGATTGTCATAGAATCACAGAAACATTGCATGGTTTGGGCTGGAAGGGACCATGAAGATGCTCCAGCTCCACTCCCACTGCCATGGGCAGGGACACCTCCCACCAGCCCAGATTGCTCCAAGCCCCATCCAGCCTGGCCTGGAACACTTCCAGGGAGGGGTCACCCACAGCTTCTCTGGGAAACCTGTATCAGTGTCTCACCACCAGTGAAGAGTTTCTTCCTAATGTCTAATCTACAACTCTCCTTTTTCAGCTTGAAACTTCCCCTTTATCCAATCACTGCATGCCCTCCTACAAAGTCCCTCCCCACCTTTCCTGTAGCCCCTTCAGGTACTGGAAAGGCCTCTATAAGGTTTCCCCGGAGCCTTCCCCAGGCTGAACTCTCACCCTGTCCTCCTAGGAGAGGTGATGCTGCATTGCTGCCCTGCAAAGGGCTGCACCGCACTACCCTGCACCGCGATGCGCTACGCTGCATTCCATTGATTTGCACCGCCCTGCCCCGCCCCGCACTGCACTACACCGCGCTGCCTGGCGATGCCCCGCACTACACTGCACTGCATTACACTGCCCCGCATTGCCCCGCCCAGCGCCCACCATCACCATCACCATCACCATCACCATCACCTTCACCATCACCTTCACCTTCACCTTCACCTTCACCTTCACCTTCACCTTCACCTTCACCTTCACCTCACCCCTCCCCTCCCCTCCCCGCCCCGCCCCGCCCCGCACCTCTCCGCATCTTCCCCGCCCCTCTCCCACCCGCACCCAATCAGAAGCGCTCTTGGCCTCCGCCCCGCCCACCCCCGCGCTCCCCGCCTGCTGATTGGCGGAGCCTCTCCCACCGGCGCTGCCTCCATGGCGACGCGGCGGAGGGGCAGTCGAAGATGGCCGCCGAGCCGGGCGGCGGCGGCCGCTCCGGGCAGCACCGGCCGTATCGGTACCGGTACCGGTGCCGGCTGCTGCTCGCCGCTTGCACCGTCGCGGTGCTGCTGGGCTGCGGCCGCGCCGCCGCGCTTTCCCCCTCCTCTTCCTCGCCCTGTCAGCACCGCGCGCCCAGCGGAGCGGAGGTGGGGCCGCCCCGGGGGCTCCTCGGGAGGCAGCGGCGGGGGGTGGGGGTGAGGGCGAGGGCTTCCCGCCGCGGTTATGGGGGGAGCGTCGGTCTGTCCCCTCACGGCTCACCCGGGCCGAGCTCGGAGGCGTCTGGTCCCGCGGCCTTCCGGAGTGTGGTGGATGGGCGGTACGGGCGGTTTCTGACCGGCCGGTGCGGCGGGGTGACAGGAGGGCTTTTTTTCTGAAAAATAGACAAAAAATGGGCTCTGGCAGACGAGAAGGAGCGAGGGGCCTGGGAGCTGTCCTTGGCGTGGCTGTTCGGGTGAGCTGCCTAATCCAGCGACTTGCTCCTCTCCCTGCCAGGTGGTCTATCAAGTTCCTCTCAAGGAGAACCACGTCTTGAAGAGAAATGTGGATCAACAGCTGAGAATCGAGATTGTGTACGACAGGAGTGTTGAGGAGTGAGTATGGTGTTGTGGTGACTTCTTTTTCTCTATAGCTGAGGATGGAAACCCTATTAACTAAAGCTTGTTTGTTTTGTTTTGTTTAAATATAGTTTGCTACCTGAGAAAAGACACCTTATCAAGGTATGCCATGGTTTCCTTGTTTTTTATTATGTGGATGAAGTTAAGGCTTGTGAATTCAGAGTCTTTAATTAAAGGCTTTGAGTGCCAGCAATTTCATATCCTCTGGTCAGGGAATACAGGGCTTTGCATACAGATTATGCCAGATTTCCAAATGCTTCCAGTGTTCTGCTGAATGCTGTTTGACAGGTGCTTGCTATATCTCAATGTGTAAAGCTTCAGTGAGTAATATGTGTATAATTTTTGAGGTTTTTTTGACAGCACTTAGAGTATTTTAAATATCTCTCCTGGCTTCTTTTGAGATACTGTGCAAGTAATGAATAAAAGACTGGTGCAGTCAGGCTTGAGGAGTGCAGAGAGGTGGGAGCTCAAGAGAAATTTTATGGGCTGTTCCCAGTGCCAATAAGTTCAGGGCTGGAATAATTTCAGCCTCTTTTGAAGTGCCACGTTCAAATTAATACTCCATCCCTTCTCATTTTGTCATCCCAATAACAAAATATGGGAATACTGAGACAAAATATTTCCTAAATACATTGATAACGGTTGAACTTCATGGGAAGTCTGAATTTCCACTTCTCTGCTATACTGCAGCATCTAGCAAGCATCATGTAACTTGGCAGATAATGCTTGTGAGGTGACTTATGTCTGCACTGCTACTGGGTGACTTTTATTTTTGTTTTGTTCAGAACAAGCTCTTTCCCCAAGCTATATCTTATTTGGAGAAGACATTTCAAGTGCGCAAATCCACGGGTACTATCTTATTAAGCAGGTATGTGAAAGTTTGTTAGAAACCACTTGCCATATCTGGTACTTAACATTGTGTTACACAGCCTTTAAAGTAAGAATAGAGTAAGAGCCCAAGAAATGCTCTCCTGATTCAGACCAGTGCCCCATCTGACCAGTGGTAGTAGCAGGTGCTCTTTAAGGAGTGTTCACAAATCTGCCAGCCTTCTGTCATCAACATGTGCATTTGTTTTATAGGACATTTTAAAGGGTATACATTTTGCCTGTTTGCTGTTACATATACCCCTATGTATGAACCTCTTCCTCACCTCTCTTTGAGCTTGTGGGTACTCTATTAATGACTGGAAGCATTATGTCTTCCAGAGCAGGGTAACTAACAATTATCACTGTGTGAGATACATTGCATACCTGTATAACAGCATTGTGGGGTGCTGTAAGACTACTCTATAGGTTGTGGTTTTGTTTTTTTTTTTTTTTTTAATTATAAACATGTTCTGACTTTCATTCATGTTTGATTGAAGGCAATGTGTGACAAACCAATATTTAAGGAGGAAAGCTGATCCCCACAGGTACTGCCGAGGAGCCTGCGCAAACCACACAAAATGTGGCCCAGTTATAGTTCCTGAGAAACACCTCCAGGTAAGCTAAGCCATCCAAGTGCTTCTTAACCTTTGAAATACTATTTTTTGTGGAAATTAACAAAAAAGTTAATATCACAGACTGTACAGAAGTGACCCATTTGTAGGAGATCCCTAAGTTTGAGGGAGAAAATAGAACATTATGAATTAGTGGGAGTTTCTTTAGTTTATGCTGTTGAATCAAAAGTTGAGGAAAACTGACCTGTTTACTGTTGTCTAACCCTGCAGTGTAATGGAGTGTGGAGAGAGGATGAGACTTGAAGCTTGTTAAATTTCCACTAGTCACTTCGTTATGCACCTTGGTCAATGAGTCAGATTTTCACAGGATTGATAAATTTTGGAGTTTTTTAATAGGTTATCCAGTGAATCAGGAGCATGGTGCAGGAAATGCTTTTAACTTGTTTGCCAGCATGTGTTTTTGATTTAACTGCAGTATGTGATCAGCAGATTTCTTTGTTTCTCTTAGCTTGAAGTTTCAGCTACATTATTCAAATTATATATATGCCAGATTACAGGTGAAATGCAATTGCTACTTAGGTATACTATTTCTGTGATTTTTTTTTTTTTTTTTTTTTTCTTCTGTTTTTCCTCCCAATTTGTAGGAAATAAAGGGTACTAATGTTGGGATATGTATCTTGGCAGGCCCTTTTTTGTCAAAAGCTGCCACCTTCCTGGTGTCTCATAAATCAAAAGAGCTGGTCATTTGAAGGTCTTGGCTCTGGTTTTGTTTACCATCTTCATAGGGAGTTACCACATCTTCCATTGTTCTACAATGCCATTTGTTCTTGGCTTCAAGCTAATTGAATTTTGTCATGCAAAATGTTGGATGTAGCTTAAGTATTTTTCCATCTGAATGTCACCAAAGCAATGCAGGGTGTGCAATGAGACTGAGTGGCTCTGTGGACCCACTGGCTTACCTGACCAAGAAGGCGTTCGGGACGCTGACTTTGTACTGTACGTTAGTGCTCTCACTACTGAAAGGTGTGGCCATGAAAATATCATTGCATATGCAGCCTACTGCCAGCTGGAAGCTGAGATGGACAGGCAAGTATTCCCCTGGTACAGACTCTTTTAAATTAAACTTTGGAGTTGCTTAATTGCTTAGATGTGGAGTTTAATTGTGTGCTTGTCTTGTATAGTATAGCAGTATAGTTATGTAAAACCACAAAACAAATCCAACAGTGCTCAGCTAGCAAAGCTGAGGTATTTAATTCAGAGCTAATCCTCCACTGTTGGTGCCTAAACTTTCAAGATCCTGCTTCTGTTGAAGTGAATGTCATACTTAACATAAATTTAAAGGAGGATGTAAATGGACCCTACTTAGGTGCTTTGTTTGTAATTCAGTTGCACTCATTGTAACACACTCTTTGCACCTCTTTAGTGGCTTACCTGAAATGCATTTTTCCTACAGAGCTGTCACAAGCACTTGGCAGAATACTGAGTATAGAGATTGATCCTGTCCCTGCCCTCCCCATTTCAACAGTAAATTAGTCACTGTACTCTAAACAGACTATTGCTGATCAGGGAATTTGTTTGGAAGGACTTATTTTTACATTGGTCTCCATTTCCTTCTGTGTCTACTCAAGAAGTGAGCCTCATCAAGTGAATATGACTTGAATTTGTTAGTATTTTGCTGAAAACCATTTAATTTTATAACTTTCTTGCAGGCCAATAGCAGGGTATGCTAATTTGTGTCCAAATATGATTTCAACACAAGCTCAGGAATTTGTTGGCATGTTGTCTACAGTGAAACATGAGATTATCCATGCACTGGTAAGGGTTGATGCTACAAAATGTTCTTCCCTGAAATTTGTGCCTGCTTCCTCTCATGCCCCCAGCTTGTTGCAAAGAAGGGTATTTGGTGGATGAAAGCTCTTGCTTTGCCTCCAGTCTGTGTGTTAATTGCCTTCAGGTGTGATACTTGCAGTCTGTCTGCTATGGAAGTGAGAACTCTCTTAAGGCATTTGACATTGCATGTGAATACATTACCAAAGGCTTCTGTGTGCTTGGTTTTTAATTTAAAGGGTTTCTCTGCTGGATTGTTTGCATTTTATCGTGATGATGATGGAAAACCTTTGACAGCAAGATATGCAGATGGACTCCCTCCTTTTAATGAAAGGTATTTTATCTTTTGGACCTCTCAGTGCTCTCCTGGAAGGATGATTTCACGTTGCCTTTTTGGGATGTATTCTTGCCTGTTGAAAATCCAACTTGAGTGTTGCTTTGCATTTCAACTTGAGAACACTTTGCCTTTGTTATGTTAAAACACTGGTGTGGGGTGTTTCTTTACATTGGCATTAAGTGCTTCTGTTATATACATATATTACAAACTAAGGCAGGATTTCATTTATCAGGAGATCTAAAGCTAAGCATTAAAATTACTTGTGCTGAAATTTCCATGTTTGCTGAAAACAAGCATTGGAATTGAGACTTGCATTTTTTGTAGTCTGTCTAATGTCAGTGCAGTTCGTTTTTATCTGTATATCATTCAGGGTTTGTAGTTATGCAGAACTGACTGTGTGTAGTCTGCTGTGTGATTTTTCTGACTTGTTATTGAATGAGTCTACAGAATATGTTTTTAATAAGCTCACTCTTTGTTATTAACTCAGAGTTGTGTATATAATGTGTATATAACTAACCCTGTGTATATAATGAATCTTAGCGTAGATTATTCACCAGTCTGTTTCTTATGGGGATACGTGTTTGCACAAGTAGCATGTGTTTGTGGAAAAAACTTGTAACCAAAGCATTCTTCTTACAGTCTAGGTTTGTATCAGTGGAGCAACAAAGTTGTTCATAAAGCTGTGAGGTTATGGGACATCCGTGGTGGCAAAATGCTGCGCCATGCTGTTCATCTTCTTGTAACACCTCGTGTAGTTGTAAGTGTGGACTAACTTCAGCTTTTACACTGTGTATGCCAACATTACCATCATGTTCTCAAGTTATAAGGATTCCCTATTCTTTAAGAAGTAATAACCTAACACAGAGTACCCGTTCCTGAATGTATGGCACTAATATGGTGATTCAAGACTGTATTATTAGTTGAGAGGATATATCCAAACTAAAGTGGAAATAGTTGACAGACAGTATGAAATAGATAGATAAATTGACGTAGTAAAAGACAATGAAGGTACTGGGAAGTAAATTATGAAAGATTATGCAAAGCTAAAATTAAATAGATCCCTTAGTCCTACTCTTCAGATGTTTTCCTACAGACTTAGACACCTGTTGCATTAGCAGATATCTTTGTCACTGCTTTTCTTATTCATAAGTTTATCCTAGTCTCTGATTTTCTCTTTAAAAGCATTGTTTTAATATTTTTTGTAATTTTATTGGTTACAAAGTAATGCATTTAACATTTTACCATGTTTATATTCTTGGACATGTTTCTTGCTTCCTATACCTCTGACTCTCCCCCTGCCACCAACAGAACTCGTTCTTACATGTAATAAATGGGCATTGGAAATAAATTGGTATTAGTCATATTTGGCAACAAATACTCTTTTGGGGGTTTTGTAAATAGATCACACTTGGTTTCAGTACCCCTGTTTTGAAAACCAACCATGCTGGTCAAAGTGTCCAGAACATTGAAGGTGCTGCCATGGCAAAGGCTTCCATCCTGACCCTGAGACCACAGCCTTGTTGTGATATCTCTTCAGGTTTTTAAATATTTTGCAGAAAACACTTGCCCATGCGAAACTATTTGACATGGACAGGTTCCTAAAAGAAAAGTGTTTTTTCTCTGAAATGTTTGATAGAGTGTTCCCACATTGTTTAAGGTTTTTTGTTAGTTTTCTTTTGCATATGGTCTTAAGCATATGCATGCTATTCTCAGCTAATTCTGTTGCTGTTTTTTTCTTGTAAGCTTCCATCTTTCCTTTCCAGGAGATAAGTAGACAGATTGTTAGGCTTGGTGTTGGGATACTTGGTTGGCAAGTAGTTGGCAAGCTTCTGAGTAGGAGAAGTGTTTTGTATTTGCAAGAAAACAAGAAGGTAGAAAAAGAAATGCTGAAATATTAGAAAAAAAAATCTAGAACTTTAGGACTGCATATGGTTATCTGCTTCAGTGTTTTGAGAATTGTGTTAACTGTTTTATTTCTAGGAAGAAGCTCGAAAACATTTTAATTGTCCAATTCTAGAGGGAATGGAGCTTGAGAATCAAGGGGGCATGGGTACTGAACTCAATCACTGGGAGAAGAGGCTGCTGGAGGTAAGTGCTGATACTGGGGATGGAGGGGCATGTGGGAATGTCTGTGCCCCTGCCTTGATTTTTAGGTTTATAGTTATGCCTACTGGAACCTTGAAAATGCAGGTGCATCATACCTCACTGAAATAGATTGCAAGCAGTAATAAACTACAAATAAAATGTCCAATTTCTAGATAAATCTATCATTTTAACTTACTGCTAAAGTCTCAGAGTGTGAGTTTGAGATATAGTGGTTACTAAAAACCTAAATGTCTCCTACTTTTGTCTGCCACTAGCCATTTTGAGAAGGTAATTTCCCTTTTTTAGGGGGAAGGGGGCATTTCATTGAGTCAATTAAATTTTGTCAGCTTCTGCCTTTTACACATCAAATATTTGATCATTCTGTCTGTTCATTTTCATTACTTCATCTTTATTCACGTGCCCTAGGGTTAGCTTTTGCCATCTCTACTGCAGAACCTCATCTAATCAAGGAAATGCTTATTTTCCCTCCTGACATTTAAGCTTATTTTTATTTATAACTTTGTGTTTTGTGGTATTTTTGACAGAGATACACTTTCTAGTTACTGTTGTATGCACTGAGGCAAACAAGAAGGGAAATGCTTCAGCACAGACTTTTTTGTAGAAGTAATCTTAAACAGTGCATGTTTCTTGAGATCAAAATTGTAACCTTTTCCTGCTTTTCAGCAACCTTTTTAAAGCCAACTGGAGAGACTGCCATTATAATGTAGATAATTAGGAGATATCAATAGGATTAGTAAAAATGAGCTAATTACTGGTCTCCTTTACATCTTTCCAGAGAAGTTTTTTTATGTAGAAATAAACCTATATAGTTTGGTATTCATCTTAATTCAAATCTCATTAAGTAGCAAATGTGGTAGCAAATTTGATGTTAGGAAGTCTTCTGGTGCTAACTCCTGACCACACTGGTGGAGAGGGAAGGCTGGAAAACTGTGTTTTGAAGAAACAGTAGAAATGAGATTAAGTCCATTAATGGAAATTTGAGTTGTGTAATTAAGGGTGAGTGACTTCTGGTGTGAGCCTAAAGTTTATCAGATGGAAATGACTGAGCAGGAAAAAGACACTGGTGTTGCATTTCCAGTTATAAGGTGATAAGGAAGCTCCAAGGTGACCAGAGTTGCTCTATGAGGATGGTGTGAACTTGTTTTTTTTTTTTTAAATGAGATGGAAAATTCCACTGACACCTTAATAAAGCTTCTTTTGGTATGCTCTGATCCTTTAGTCATGTGTCCTGTGCACCTTGCTCCTAAGAAGGACTACTAGGAAAATTAAAAATAAATCTTGCAGAAGAAAATTAAATGAACTTGGCTTTCATCTTACCAAAAGGAGACAGAAAATGTGGAGGTGTTCCTACTAATAAATATTCCAGAAGAAGGAAGAATTTTACTTTATGTAAAGAGAAGTGAGCACATGTTGGTCATGGTTTAGCTGGAATTTGGAGTGAGATTTCTGACTTCTAGAATTCTGAGGCTTTGTCGGGTGGAGTGGGGAAGGGTGTTCCTCTTGTGATCCCTTTTATGAAAGAGATTGGGATTTGATTTTCAGCTGTAAGAAGGGACATAAAATGTTTTTTCATTGAAAGCATTTTCTTACAGTAATAATTTTCAGTGGCTTGCTAATAGTTCCTGGTAACTTTCAGAACGAGGCAATGACTGGATCCCATACACAGAATCGAGTCTTTTCCAGGATCACCTTAGCATTAATGGAAGACACAGGGTAAGAATTAATGAGTGGGGGTTTTTTTCTTGTTTGTGTTTTATTTTTATTTGTATTGGATTTTATTTGAAATCAATGCACTTGTGGTTATCCATCTGCAACACAGATAACTGACATGTTACTTCATGCCATATTTAATCCATACCCATCCATATTTAATATCTGGCCTTAAAAAAGATGCCTTGCAATGCATAGTACTATTTGTAGTGTCTGTTTACTTTTTCTTAATATCAATCTTCTTCAAGTTGCATGCAGTATGTATCTATTATTTTAGCTCTTCTTGCAGATAGAAAGCATACATAGAGGAAAAGCAAAGCTATCTAAAATGTCATCTTCCTTCATGCATTGTTTCTTTGCAGATCCTGATGCATTGCTCTTGAACAAATAAGCAGTAAAATTTTCTTATAGTTCATCGTGATTGAAAAAATAGTGGAATTTGTAAAATGTTTTGCTACAGGCAGAAGGGGATTTATTTTCCTTTTTTCTTTATTTGAAGACTTTAAGGCATAGCATGAAGTTCTTTGAACTTCTGTCTTGTTAATCAGAACACTAATTTTTGAATTAACTCTGTTCTCATTTCCAAATACCTTTACAGCTGGTATAGAGCAAATTACAGCATGGCAGAGAAATTGGATTGGGGACGCAATAAAGGCTGTGACTTTGTATTGAAGAGCTGCAAATTCTGGATCGACCAAAAGAGACGGAAGTAAGAATCCAGGTTTTTAAAAAAAAAAACAAACTGGAAACCCTGATGCTTGTTTATATTTGTCCTTCAAATGCAACTCGGTAAAAAAAAAAGTAGAGGTAGATACATGTTAACAAGGAATGCTGTCCTGTGTACCCTCAGAGTGAGCCCAAGGAGCACCCCAATGTATTCAGAGCAGAAATGTCCCACCCCATAAATAGAGAGCCAAACATCTTAGGGTGTAAAATGCATTTACACTTGTAAGAGGGCTTTCCTTTTAGAGGAGGGACCTAATGAAAAAGTGCTTGGATTCTTAGTTTGTCCCTTTTAATTGGAAATACAGCCTGTGTCCTTTTGCATAATGGGATTTTACTCAAAGCAACTGAAGGTGATGGCTTCAAGATCACACCATGTGCCTGAGAACATCATCTAAATGCTTCTTGAACTCGGGCAGGCTTGGTGCCGTGACCCCTTCCCTGGGTGAAAAACCTTTTCCTAATATCTAACCTAAGCCTCCCCTGATTCAGCTTCCTACAGTTTCCCTGAGTCCTGTCTTTGGATAGGAATTGTAGTCTATATAAAAGGTGAACTCTCCCAGCTATTACAGCATAGGACAATAGAAGACTGCTCTCTACCAATTTAAAGAAAAAGAAAAAGAACAACCATAGTAAAATTATGAAAAGCAGTTAAAGTGATCTAATGTGAATTTTATTATTATTTTTTTGCCTTTCAGGAGGCAATTAATCAGCCCGTACTGTGACACTTTGAGAAGTAATCCATTGCAGTTAACCTGCAGACAGGACCAAAGAGCAGTAGCAGTGTGCAACTTGCAGAAGTTTCCAAAGCATTTACCTCAGGAATATCAGGTATAATGGATCTTACCTTAACAAATAACTATTTTCATTTTTGTAGTTTGCAGCCAGGTGATTATATTCGATTGTGTTTTTTTCTTCTGAACTGGTAGATCAGAGTAGATACTATGAAAAATGTCTGCTGGAGGGTGAAAAAAAATCTCTTGTTTTCTTAATAAAACAAGGATGTTGCTTGGCCAGGTATCCAAGTATGGTATCATTGCTCTGTAACAGAAGTGTTTTGTCTGCTGTCTTGTGTCTCTGCATGCTAAGAAATGATTCTGTTTCCTCCCAGAGAATGTTATGATTACAAAGGGGGGGCAAGGGAAGGAGTGGTACAGGCAAGTGTAAATTCTCTGAAATAAGTGTTCTTAAATACTCATCATGGTTCATGGGCATCCTAAGTAAGCTGTTAGTAGCATTCCTGAATACAATACAGCTGTAGTGATTGGTTCTATTTAAAAGACTCTTGTCTTTGTGCACTTGTCTTAGAATCATAGAATCATAGAATTGGCTGGGCTGGAAGGGACCCCAGAGATCATCAAGTCCAACCCTTGATCCACTACTGCTGCAGTTCCCAGCCCATGGCACTGAGTGCCACATCCAGGCTCTTTTTAAATATCTCCAGGGATGGAGAATCCACCACTTCCCGGGGCAGCCCATTCCAATGCTTGATCACCCTCTCAGTAAAGAAATTCTTTCTAACTGCTTCACAACCTATTTTGGTTTGCAGTATTTTGACAATCTTGATGGAGTACCAGCAGAAGAATTGCCTTATTATGGTGGCTCAGTAGAAATTGCTGACTATTGTCCCTTCAGTCAAGAATTCAGTTGGCATTTAAGTGGTGAATTTCAACGCAGTTCAGACTGCAGAATAATTGAAAACCAACCAGGTCAGTTTTCAGGACTTCAATATGGTAACAAAAAGACATTTTTTATAAATCTGGAATGGATTTACTGTATGACCAAAATAATTGGATGTAAAATGAGTTTTACACTACTTACTGTGCTGGGGTGAGAAGCACAGAAAAATTACCACAATTACCATGTACACCTAGGAAGCAAACACTTAAATTAGTACAAGAACCTTGTAAGAGCTGAACAAAAATTAAGCCCAAATGACCCAAATATTAAAAGGGTGGATGTGGGGGTCTGCTTAGGGTTTGTTTGAGTCTCTGAAAAACAATTTCCCTTTGTACCTTTTATTTTTTGTTTGGTTTTGATCTAGGCAGGGTCCTTTGTGGATTACCAGGACATGGGCTTGTCTCCTAGGGTAGTGCATGAACTTCAAATATTGTGGAGCTCCAGAGTGCTGTAGGATATTACCTGTCCATGCAGTTGTCTCAACAGCAAACAAATAAGCACCCTCTGCCCTCAATCAGCAATCACAGCTAGCACTCCCTGGGGGCAAACTTATCCACATAGTTCTGAAGGAAAGTGGGTTTTGTTTGTTTGTTTTTTAATATTTGTTTTCACTTTATATTCAAAACAGTAGAATTTCTAAATTGATAATAATTAACCACCTGAAAGATTCCAAAAGTGAACTTTGACTTGGAGGTGGAGACACTAATTGTAGCATATTAAGTTGATGTGAACTTTGTTCCCCTAGAAAGCTGCAATTCAGTATATTCTTTCTATCTTAGATCCTACCAAAAACTACGGTGCAGAAAAATATGGACCAAATTCTGTATGTCTTATCCAGAAATCTGCTTTTGTCATGGAACAGTGCAGGAGGAAACTCAGTTACCCTGACTGGGGTAGTGGGTGTTACCAAGTATGTATGTGTTTGGTTTGTTTTTGGTTTTTTGTTGTTGTTTTTTTTTTAAATAACACTGAAGGGAAAAGTCAGTGTGTGAGCTGGCACAGGCAGGATACAAGAGCAACCACAAAACCATGCATGAAATGCAGACTAAATTTATTTTTGTTACTTTGCAAACTGGGGGATCACTGAAGCACAAAAGTGGGGACTCGGGCACCCTGGAGCTCTGTCCTTGCTTAGAGGGTCACTGAGCCTCCTGTTTTCCCCTGTGTGTCAGGGATTCACACAGACATAGTTTACCACTGTGGTTTGATCTTTCCCACAGCTGGGCAGGAATCTCAAATACGCTCTACAATAGGGTACTCCTTATCCTATCACAGCCTTTGTTATCTAACCACAGATGTTTTTGTCCAACACACAAGGTTAAGCAACAATTAGTATGATAGGTATGTTTACAATCCTCATCTCTAATCTTCCCACAGTCAGGCATAAAATGTGACTGTTAGAACTTTGCACCTGGATCCTGTACATGAGCATTTCTGCCTTACATCACTAGATTATCTTACATTCTTTGAAAATAAATGTCTTCCCCCCCTAAGCCTGTATATTAGCTCATGCTTCAAGTTAAGCCTGTGGCCGGTGGGAAGGCTTGTGAGTTACTCCAGTCTTGCTATGGATTTCCTCTGCCTTACCCCTGTGACACTGTCTCCACAGCTAAGCAGGAGTAGTTATACTGCAATCTGTTGTTGAAGCTTAGAGTTAAATTAGTTCTATTTTTCAGAGGTGGAAAGCACAGTGCACCTGTCACTTTTTATTATCCTCCATCTCTTCAGGACTACCTCACTAAAAGTGTCACTTGCAACAACACACCTCTAAAAAGTAGTCATTAGCAGAAGCCAAATTTTACTCAGTCTCAGCTGATGAGCTGTATAATTGCACAAAAAGAATACTGTTGGTGCCTTAAAGAATTCTTGAACCAAATACTTGCTCTGAGTGCCTCAAAATACTTGCGGTTAATCTACCCTCTACTACTGAGTGTTTACAGGATGTAGTAGTTACTTAGTGAGAGAACCTGCAAGCTCCTAACTCCAAACAGCTATTTCTGATAAATCATAACGTAGACCTGACTTTCATTCTTTTATTTTAAGGTTTCTTGTTCTCCACAAGGGCTGCATGTTTGGGTCAAGGACACTGCGTACTTGTGCAGCCGCTCGGGTCAGGTTTTAACTGTGAGCATTCAGATGAGTGGCTGGATCCATGTTGGGAATCTGATTTGCCCTGCTTGTTTGGACTTCTGTGATTCCTGTCCTCCAGAGAGGGATCCTCCAGCTTCTAACTTGACCAGAGCTGCACCAGTTGGTAGGTTGCCTTGCAGTTTGCTGAAGTGAAATGTAATATAAAATGTCTGTATACACTAGAGGTTTCTGTCAGCTCTGACTGTCATAGGAACAGGGAAGTAGGGCTGTCATCTGTCTAATCTAAGATCCTAGGTGTGGGAGTTAAGGAACATGGCAAAGGTGCCTTGTTTTTTCCTGTGTAGTCGTGCTTTTGTTTCTGGGATCAGGATACTGGCTAACACAGCACAGGAGTATGTCTGAAACATAACTACTTCATGTCAGCTCTCCTTCTGGTAGTTGTCACAAAATCTAGCTCTAGTCTGGCAGTTTACCAGAAAACCTTATCTGTGTTATCAAAGCTGTGTCATTTATGTAACATCCCAATTTATCACTTTGGTGGAAAGTGAGTTTTCACTTTTATAACTTCCCACTGACAACGTTAATCCAGAACATGAAATATGAGTGGCAGTTGGCTTTTTGAGGGAGGAAGGAAGCTTAATTCACTGACTCCCAGCTAATGTTTTGGTCAAGAACAGATGGATTTCTAAAAAGAAACTGGTTAAAGAGAACAGTCTTTACAGTATTTTGCATTAGTGGCTCTCCTGCAGCTTTCAATGAAAAAATAAACCTGTTTAGTTTATCTGCACACTTAGTTCTTCCTTCAAAGGGGTGCACTTGGCTTTGTGTGTACCAATTCAAATAGTTTTGTCTCAGAGATAACATTTCAGTGGTTGGTGGGATGACCTATAGATGAGGTTTTAGCATGACAAAGCTTTAACCTGGAAGATTCACTCTATCTGGTATCTGAGTTCAAGCTCCATGATTCTCACATATATATATATATGTGTACATAGATTTTTATCTATGCAAGTCCATGGTTCTCTTAAGCCTTGTGGCTGTGTGATCACCTACCATGCAGAAAAATACACTGATTCATAGATTAGGGTTTTTTGTTTGTTTTTTTTTCCCCTCCCTCTCCCTTCACTTTGTTGGTTTGTGGCCTGGGTATTTATGTGACTCACAGCCATACAGAACTAAGTATTCCTAGGCCAGTCTTTTGAGGATCTGTGGTTTTGAAATGCTGCTTCTCCCCTGTCAGGCCACTTCCTGCTCTTTCAATATGGATTTTTTTTTTTTCATTTGTTCTCCTAATTGCTATTAGTGAAGGAATGCAGAAATTTATTTAATTATTAAGAGAATAATCATGTTATGTGGTTGGTTTGAATTCCTGCCCTCGAAAGCTAGAATAAATCGATGCAGATTCCTGCAAATATGTTTTTCTCTTATAAATTTTCTATTTAAAGCTTCATGGGGTTTTTTTTTGTTTTGTTTTTGTTTGTTTTAGACTTATGCTCCTGCTCGTCCAGCCTGGTTGTAACTCTTTGGCTACTGATGGCAAACTTAATTCCCCTGCTAACAGGATTATTTCTCTGCGCATAGCGTTAAGCACGGGGCAGGATGTTTCAAGATGCCAGACCAGCATGTTCACTCCTTACTGTGGAGCACTGAGATTTTTATTTCTGCAGGCAGCTGTCTTCTACTGAACCTCATCTCTCCTGGCAAGTATCTGTGCAGATGGTAGTCAGGGAGGTACTGACAAAAGCAGACAGAGCTTGAGAGGAGAAAAATTTACTTTGTCATCTCAATAAGTGCCAATACTTTCCTGAATTGCAACCTTTGATTTTTTTTTTTTTTTTTTTTTTTTTTTTTTTTTTTTTAATTTTTTTTTTTAATGGAGTAACATGATCCACTGTGTCAACTGTGTTAGACTACCTAGCAACTAGGAGAACTTCACTGTTACAGGACTGAGGGTTGGGGTTTTTTGTTGTATTGTGTTTTTTTGTTGTTGTTTTTTTTTTTTTTCTATGTTCTCTGTGTGACTGGTAGCAAAGCATCCTCAAACTGGAAATATACCTCAGTGGTTTAGTCAAAAGCCATGTAAAAATCAGTTACTATCATTGCTATCAACCCAGGCCTAAATAAGTGCTGGATTTTGTTTGTTTGTTTGTTTTGTCGTTTCCTACAAGTTGTGAGGAGAGGAAGTAATTTAATGACAGAGACCAGTGGCTGGCAGTTGTCTCCACAGCTGGATTCTGCAGCTTTGAGGCTTCTCAGATTTTCTATTCGTTTTTGGTAAAGTGGCCAATTCTTGGGGTTCACTGAAACCTTCCTACATGCACAAAGTGGAATTTCAGACTGGTAACCAAGACAACTGTCTAGAAATCCCATTCTCATTTAGCATGTGCCAGTTCTTCTGTGAAATTTAATACATCAAATGTTTGAATATTCTCAGAGTAATTTGCTAGGCAAATGCATTTCAGTACTGACACCCAGTCTGTAAAATTGGGATAGGTTTTTTGATCATTTTTTTATTCTGTTGGTTTGCTTCTTCAATAATGGCATTATTAATATTTTTAAAGTATGAACATAAAAGCAGCTGCTCTTGTTTTTTTGTTGAGGGGCAAACCAGTAGTGATGGCAGCTGTAATCTTACAGAATGGTATTGACTTTTCTAGACCAAAAACTATATTGAATGTGTAAAGAAAAGTCTAGTTTGTGTCTTTTTTGTTGTTTTTTTTTCCCTCCACCTTTTCTCAGACATATAAATGCTATGGATTATTTGAGTATTTCTAATAAGTTAGAGAACCAGACATTTTTGAACCACAGAAAACTAATCACTTGATGGACAAAATATGTAATGGGAAGGAAATGAGCAAACTCTGTTGAACTAAGGACATCTGCTTTTAGGACACTTTGTTTTCATTTGTTTCTGACTCTATAATGTGTTACAAATAATCCTGTTCAGAGCAAAAGCAACTCTTTAATGGTCCAATCAATTGTCTGTCCTGTTAGGATAGAATTGTGTTAAACTTGAGGGAGCACATGTCCCCACTGCACTAAAAAAAATGGAAATGCATGAAGAAGGATGATGTTACTTTGCTTCTTAAATAAGGTGTAATGTTGGAATTGTCAGTGAGCAGATCCCTTTCTAAAAGGAAAGGTGGGGGTGAAAGGGGTAGGGAGTGAAATTTCTTGAGCTACAGTTAAACTTGTTTAATAATAGGACTTCAACTGTAATTTTTAGAAAACCTGTGTGCCTGCTGGACTCAGGTTTTTTTTATATTTAAAGAAACTCTTACCACACTGCTGAAGTGAGTAAGATGCAACCTAAAACTGTCTGAAGGCATCACAGTTGAGAGTACCTTGCACTGAGCTAGTTCCCCTTCTTAGCTGCAGTTTGCTTTAAATTGTACAAGTCCTAGGCTAGCCTTAAATAGGCATTTCAGAGAAGCAATACATATTAGGAACCAAATGCTTTAAATGTGTACAAGTTTGAATTAAGAAATGCTCAGATTAGTAAGTGAACACTGATTATTTTCATATATGCACAATCAACAGTTGGTGTAAATGGATTTCTTGAAAACGTAAGGGTTTGAGAACACATCTTGGGTCCCAGAGGTTGTTAATGTATTTTTTTGTCTGTTGTGCAATAATACAGTTTAAATGGTATCACACAACAGCAATGCTTTTGATACTTGAAAAGAGATTATTGGTTATTTTTTCTTACTGTGAAATATTTGCACTGTCTGAACTTTCTGGTTGACTTTATAACTGTTAAACTTTTTTACTGGTGTTAATTTATTGTGCTCGTTATTTAATATGCCAGTCTCCTGTCTGTGTAACTGTGAAATTTGTCATATTTAAGTGAATATTTCTATCTTATACACAGCTGTTTCTCTTGAGGGCTTTTCTTCTTTTATTCTCTCTTTCTGAGAATTAGCTGAAAGATGGCTTAAAAAGTCAATGCTTACCTACTTCTGAATTGTATGCATTGATGAAAGAAAGGCTGTAGTGCACTGTACCTACAGGGGAAAATCTATCTGCCTGTCAGAGCTCTTGTGATCAGATTCACCAGTACCTGCTGAGTAGCTGCATCAGTGAATTCAGTAAAGTAAAACTATTACTGCCTTAATAATCTGAGATTTTAGTCATAATTTCTTTGACGTGCAGCCCTTCAACTGGCTGTGAACTGCAGAACTGTATGTGGCTTTGGGGAGTTGGGGAGGGAAGGTACTCCAGAGGGCAAAACCCAACGTGTCAGTGTGTTAGAGGCTGGAAACATGTTGGAACTGCCAAGAAATAGGTCAAGTTCCATTTAAAGTGGAAATTAATTGGTGACTGTCAAAAAGCGTTATCAGAGTAAACCTGACTACCTCAGTTCTGTTGGTCTTGGAGTTAAGGTTCTAGCCTGCTGTGTGAACTTCCAAATCTTCAGATGAATTAAGTAAAAACATGTCTCAGGTTTTTAAGAGCAAAATAAATACAGTGGGAAGCATAAGCCATTTTTGAGTGTAGAACATAGCTAAAATTGTAGCTTAAACCAATCTGTTATGTAGCCTTAAGTGCAGTTGCCCCAGTAAAGCTGGTTTTAAATAAGTCTGCAGGCAGCTAGTTTAGGGGTCTTGAGCATACTATAGGAAGCCCATCCTGTTGCATCTCCAAGGTGTGAAAACTGAAATACAGCCCACATAATCCTTTGTGTTTTCACCCAGAGCAGACAGGGCAGCAGCAGGAGCCCTGGAAATAGTGTTGAGAGATAAAGAAGTTAGCTTGTCGGTAACATTAATATTTTCAGTGTATTAATGTCTGCAGGTTTAGTTTTTAAAAAAAATATTCCATGTTTGCTTATGGAAGTAAATTAATTTTGTGGTCTGTTTTTACCCCAGTAGTTGAAACCTAGAATATTTCAATTGGAAGTTGAGGCGAGTCATGCTTGAGGAACACATACTTTTCTAGTCTTGCAGACAACTAGGAGGAAGAGCAGCTTTGGGCTACAGTATGCAGTGAGCAGAGTTACACTGAAAAGCAGGCAATTAATTCCTCTTGAGATGAATTGAGGTCTTGGAAGACTGTCACAGCCTTGGATAAATTAATTACTGAAAGAGAATTTTTACCCCATTAGCAGACTATCAACACGATGCAGCTCATTCATTCTGCTGTTCGTGAGTCACTTAGGAAAAGAGATGTCCCTTAAGAGCAGACATGTCCACAGCCCCTTACAAGGGCCAGTTGTTTTTAAATCTTCCTGTCCTGCAACTCTTCCTGCTTGGGGATATGTACCTGGAGAAAGGGGTGCAAGCCCTTTCCTCCCTGCATGTTCTAGGAGCGAGGTTCGCCCGCTGAGCAGGCCAAGGTCTTTCCCCAGCAAGATCCAACAAGCAGCTCCTGCTTGGCTGAATGTATCAGTCCTCAGGATTTGGGTGTATTTGTACATTAAATAATGTGATCTTACACTACCAAACTTCCCAAGTGCAAATGTTGCCTTTTTAATGTGAAGCTCACCCTGGAGATAAAACAACTGTTTTGAGAGAACTGGTTGACCTTGAACACGTGTTTCCTATTTTGGTATGGAATGTAAATATAGAACAAACTATTTTACATAGAGTTTGACTGGATTGAGATAAAAGGGCTAATTTTTGTTATTTATGGAGCAAATATTTCCTTATTTTACTGTGTAAAAGGAAAAAAAAAGTCATACAAATGAAGAAAAAATTGTTCATCAATAAAATGTCTGTAGAAAATTGACTCTTCTTGTCCTTTTCTTTGAGAGCTGACAATTATTACATGCAAGAATAAATGCAGGAGAGGACCACCATTACAACAGTAATTTATTTTGAGAATTTTGAAAAATGAAATTACATCAAGTCTGCATATTGATCACTTTATTAAACTGTTATTTGATACACTTTGACTGTAAAATATTCTGTATTATTATTAGCTCATACTCAACTTATCAGAAGTTCAGCCTGCTGGTGAAGGAAGGAGGTTCCTTAATTCTCTACCCCATCCTTGTGTATTCAGTATTTACAAATTATGCAATATTTTAAGTCTTCTTCCACTCAAAATGGAAGATTTGTAATTCCCTGGTTTTTGTAAAGGATTTGGCCTCACAATTCCTTTTTCAGCTGAAGGAATGCTGGCGTTGCCCTGTGGAGCCCCAAGCTGTCAGCTGTGACCAGACTGGGAGCTGGGGGAGCTGAGCCACCTTTGCTGCTGTTCCACAGGGATGAGTGATGCTGCAGCCACTTTTTCTGGTACCCAGCCAGCTTTGCTTGCTGAAATACTTTGATTCTTACAATCTCTTTATAACTGCAAGTAATACATTCATATATATATATACACATATATATATTACTCTGATAAATGTGAAAGACATAACATTTCTCTAAAATGCAGAGCAGAGACGATTTTATAATCTAAATTTTTCCCTAAGCAGTGTCAGCAAATACACAGAGAGATTAAAAAACCACTTGCCTTCCTCTGCTATTTCAGAAAATCAGATAAAGCAAAGCAAAAGTAGGTTACTCCTCCTTTTTGTTTGCCTGTCTCTAAATCAGAGTCTTTCAAAAGGGTATTAAAGCTTTTAAAATGTGCCACTGTTCACTTCATAGATGGCTTTAACTCTGAAAATACATCAAGTATGTAAAGTTACCCAAGATTTTAAAAAATGTTATGTTTCTAGAATTAATGCCACTGGTAGCAAAATATTAAAAAAAAACCAACAAAAAAGAACCAACCAACCAAAAAAAAAACCAGTATATGAACCAGTTTGTGTTTAAAATTCAGAAGTAGAGAGAGAGCTCTCTTTTCCAGGGTGTGAGATGTGTTACACTACAGCAGGATCAGGTCTGGGAAGATGCAGGAGCTGCACTGGTGTCAGTCCAGTGGAGTGTCCCAGAGGAGTCAAAATGCAGCCTGGTTTCAAATGCAATTTTACAGGATTTCTGTGCGTCTACAGCGGTCATTTTCATGCATGTATAAAAACTGGTCAAGTATCACAGAGGTTTTTTTCCTCTGTTACTTAAGTCTTCAAAATAAGAGCATTGCACCAGCTACAAGCTGTGCCATGCACACATCCTCCCTGTCAACCTCCACTTCTTCCCCTCTCCACTGCTACCAACTAATGACTATGACTTGCTGGGAGATCCTGACACTAACGTAGATTTATGTGGTTATTCAAATATTGGGGTTTTTTTTTCAACAGAGTGCAGTAAGTATGACAAAGGTCAAAGTACTACTGAGGATTCCTCATGTCCTGAATTTAAACAAAAAAACCACCCACCCCAAAAACCCCTTATTTCTCCCTCACTCCATAAACTGATTTATTTATACATCTGCTGAACATTCAGGTGTGTCTGAATACAGTAACAATACCTATTTTCCCAAAAGGCTTACACTAGGAAACAAAGTCAAGGAAGGGCTAAACATTGCAAAATACAAAATGTTATTTGTGTCTGAGGGGAATTACTAAAACCCAGTATTTGCCCACATGCAGCTCTCTTAGTCATGTGGTAAAAAAATGAGTTCACAGAATGACTTGGAGCTGAGTGTGTAACTAAGTGCATTTGCAGGGATACTTATTAGACCAAATTTTGACTTAAAACTCATGTCCTGTCAAAATAAGGAATAAGACTGCATCTTATTCCTGCCAGAACTTTTTCTTTTTTAACTACCGCTTTTTTTATCTGAGCCATTTCTTCAGTTTTTCTGCATCTTGTGCTGTTCTGTAAGTAATATTGGTAGGCAAAATGTTGAGCTTCATGTGGGATAAATTTATCTCTTCTTAGGGAAATTATGAGGGGAACTGTTTCCAATCAACAAGGAAGCAGTTCTCAGCAAATGCCCACATAGCTTAAATACTGTTAAATTGTACATTCATTTCCTGTTCCCTGGGTTTAATGTTCTAATTAAAGGCAGATTTTTGCCCCCAGAAGGAGGATACTGAAATACATTCTCTGTTGCTTTTCCAGCAAGTGTCACACAGCCTGTTTCTCTGCTTTATTTATTTCCAGAAGTCCTGGGAAGATGAGGACATGACCAGGTGAGGAGAGGGGATGTCTAAGTGTGTGCTGGGTGGTTCTGCAGGCACGAGATGAAATCCTGGATGGACTGACCCTCGTAGCAGATCTTGTAGATGGTTGTAAATAATGGAAACCTAAACAAAGTGTATAGCAATTAAAAAAGTTCTTAAAGTTTATAAAAGTATTTCCATTCTACTTGCAATGGGGAAAAAAAAAAAGGTCTTGGGCTTTTTTTTTTTTTTTTATTCCATTAAAAAAAGTGAAAATTTTTTCTCTTTATATAATTCTAACTTGGAGGCATGTTTATATATGGCAATTAAAAGAATCTAGGGGCAATTCTTAGGGGTGACAGCAAAGAAGAGCTGTTTTGGAGTGAAAATTCCTGTTCAGTTATTTGTTTACAAAACAATCTTGAATTGTATATCCTCTTTTTCCTCTTGTGTTCCAAATGCATATGCTATTTATACTAGATACCAATATCTCAAAGACTCAAAAAAAAAAGAAAATATCCAATTATTTTCTTTTCCTGGTTTAAGGGGTTCTTTTCCTCTTGCAAAATCTCTTAGTCATGTGGTAAAAAATGAGTTCACAGAATGACTTGGAGCTGAGTGTGTAACTAAGTGCATTTGCAGGGATACTTATTAGACCAAATTTTGACTTAAAGCTTTTCTCTCAGTTTTGAAAGATAAAGCCACTTGCATACTCTACAGCTGTTTATAATTCTAATAGGATTTCTTAAAAGTATTCATTTAGCAATCTGACCTCTCAGTATTGCTACTGTATGAGAAGGCATGGGATGGAGTGAAATTCAGCTTTTCTAATGTGTAACTGGAGTTTTCAAATTACAGATAATCTTACATTACCCCAAATAACCAGAGGTACTTGTTATCCCAGCATCATTTATCACATTAAAACCTCCTCAGTGTGTGTAAACTTTTTTTAATGAGGACTATGCTCCTCCTCCATTTTACACTGAGATCCCCCAGTTAATGTCTGCACTGAGAGCAGCACTGCTGTGAGCTGCACTGGTGATACACTGGGAACAAGCTACCCTCTGACCCATAGATCATGGCTGCAGCTGACTCTGTGCATGCCCTTAACCCTTTCTTAGGGACACAGGGATGTCTGGGTGGCTCCTTTGGATTGTTATTTTTTGTTTGTTTGTTTACTATGTGTCTGTGGCTTGTTTTTTCTAACACTGTTTAGCCTTCATCTCATTCTACCAACCACAGCAATGCTAAGCTGAGCACTAACAGTGGCCCAAGATGGAGAAAGCAGTTGTTATGGAAATGAAAAGGGTAATTAGACATAACTACTGCTAAGGAGGTTATGAATCACTTGGCATTTGTTGTTGATTCTGCTTATTTAAAGTAAAAGCACTTACTTATCCAGCATATTTTTCTGTTTCAGAATCTTGTAGACTTCAGCTGAGGTCTGGGGACCCTGCAGCTTTTGTCCGTTCAGCATCTCCTTTTCCAGTTCCTCAATGGACTAGAAGAAAGGAGACTGATTACTTGGGCCAGAGGGGATACCAGCAGTTACCAAGAAGGTAAACAGCTAACAATGCTTTTGTAAAACACAGGATTCCTTCATGCTTTAGTGTAAAATATTTCAATATTCTCCTTACTTTTCCTGTGCGAGCAAAGGCTTCTCCTACTCGTCTGTTGCGTCCCCCGTAGCAGGTAGTGATTAGGTCAGCCACGCCACAGCTTTCCAGGAAAGTGGCTATTGACACCTGTCCCTTGCAGAACATCTTGGAAAAGGCCACCATTTCCATCAGGCCCAAACGTATGACTGCTGCCTTGGTGTTATCACCATAACCCAGCCCGTCGCAGAACCCGGCTCCCACTGCGACGATGTTCTGAAAATAGGGCAGTAAAAAATACAGAGGAGGAAAGGAAACAGTCAGGCAAGATGTGCAGTTTGTCAGCATGCCCTGAGCTTTAGGAAAAACCCACAGGTCTGTCTTTACCAGAACAAGGCTCTATTTCCAAAGGCCATGAGTTTATCTTATGAAGAAGGTGGGCAGCTTGTTACTGTTGAAAAAAACCAGATGGACTTATGAAAATTATAAATTACCCACTGTTACTCCCATGGGCAAAAATCAAAGCAGCTTGTTTAATATAGTAATACTGCAATCATGCAGCATGGATGCAATTCATGTTTGTTTTTTCTGCTAGTTCCACACTGGGACTCAGTGACTTTCCTATTTAACTATTTAAAATACCTCATAAGGAGTCACACATTTCCAAGTTTTCTTTATGCATCTGTCATTTAAACAGGCACAAGTTCTCTGTACAGGTGCTGCAGCAGATCAAAATTTAGTTTTCCCTACAAGAACTGTCATTAGAATTGCCCTTTTGTACAGCTCTAAACAAATCTCTCAGGATCCTAAACATCTTCACAACTCCTCACCATTGTCCTGCACACCTCCCTTCCCACCTCCCTATTTCCAGCCCCTAAAAAGTCCCCATATAGTGTATTTTACTGTATGTGAGTATATATGTCACTGAGGTGTTTGTTCCAGGGTTTTGCACATGTCCCAAGTGCACATTTTAATTTGTTTAGGAAAGGCAATGCTTTTGAGAAAAGATCTCCCACAAAGCAGAAAAAAACCTCTCTCTCCTCTTTCTCCTGCCACCAGTTCCAGTCTGCAGCCAAAAGCTAAATCCAGGGAATTTGAGCTTGTATGTAAAGAGACTTTTCTTGTATATAAGGTTAAACAATTCCCTCCCAGCCAGTCATCCCCCTCCTCAAGGAAATTACAAATGACTGAATATATGAAAAAGTACCCAAGATCACAGGATGCAGTCACTTGTAGGACATTTAAAAACAAACTCCGAATTTTACTCAGGTGCCTACTCATTGGAAACTTGGTGATTCTGGTATTATAACACAGAGAATCTCTCTGGGTGCACGCTTTCTAGGAGCTCACTACTTGAACCATGGAAATAAGTCATTAGTGGGAGCTCCTGTATAAAGTAAGAGTCTTTGTTCCATGTTCTTGCAACATGCAGACAAGAAAATACAGTGGACTAAATTCTGCCCTCATAAGCAAGAGGTGCCTCTGGTACAATAAAGAAAAATACAACTGTTTTGAAATGTTTTGCCAGCAGCTGTACTTTTAAGTAAATTTTCCCTTTTTTACAGGTTGGAAGACTGAACCACACATCTTGTAGTGTAGTTCACTCACTGACATGATGGCAGGACTCAGACCCCATGGCTTACAGATGGCTCAGGTAAGGGTATATTTGGCCCTAATAAAAACATTTTTGCTTGAAAACACTCACTTTTAAGGCGCCACAAATCTCCACTGTATCACAGTCAAGCACCACAGTAATCCTGAAATTGGGGGTCTGCATTAATTCTTTAAAGATCTCCCCTTGTTTTTTGTTTTTGCACCCTGTGGGAAGGAAAGATACAAGTTAGAGGTGGGGCTTTTTTCAGTATTTCAGAATACACACAATTAACTGAAATCTGAAATAACGTCCAGGGACCACTTCACTGGGATCACAAGGCCTAACCTGGGTGCTGCTAAACAGGAGATTTGTGTGACAGTGGTTCCTGCTGCTGGAAGCAAGAGTTAAATGTATGCAAATCCCAGGCATTGACCAAGCATCACTTAATAAAACTTTAAAGAGCTGAAAAAGTAGATAGTCCCTAATGCAGATTTCTGCCTGACCAAGCTTGTATAACCACAAACTTTGCACAACATAGTATTTTCAAATGACTTTGTACAGCACAACAGCACAATTGCTGCTTTGAAAGTGTACACCAGTGTAATTGCTAAGTGTTGTTATGGGCCTCAAATGATTAATGCACAATTAATTCTCATTTACAAGGAGATCCACAGATCCACAGTTGAACACTGGCACTGCTTGAACATTTTTGGTACCAGTTCTGCTGAGGTCACATATTACAGCACTCACCCCAGGTACTGACAGGAGGGGTAGAGAGCCCTTGGAAGTAAAGGGGCTGAGGTTTGCCTTTTTCCTGAGGGCTTCTGCCAGCTGGGAAAATATTTTTGAATGCAGTTTCACCTAATTTTTACATCAGGCCACCTGGTTTCCTTCAGGGAGACCTCAGCAGTGAGTTTTTAGTAGCCTGAGGTGCTGCACTCTGGTAGCTGTGGGGTTTCTGCCCCATCTCACAAGAAACTTTATGTTTGCTTCTTGTTCTTCACAACAGCTGGTGTTGGGGGATATCCAGTCTCTTTGAGGTACCCCCTTTCTGGGCTATGTGGCTTTCCATTAGGACAAAAGCAAGGGGCAAAGCTTTTTGCACCACTGCCATCACAGGATGGTGCATTCAGACTGGGCCAGCAGAAGTTAAATACCTCCCTCCCCCAAGAAAATGAATATTGCTCAGCTCTCTGAACTTTGTCTGGTCCTAGTTGTGCCTAGTTGCTCTGCTCGTGAATTTTCACTATTACTATAGTGAAATAGTAATTGCACTATTAATATAACCTTTGCAAGACCAAGGAACAATACTGCAACAATAATGCATTTGTTTGTCTTCCTGAGCTACGGAAGGATGTAGCTTTAGTTTCTCCTGCTGTTAAAAATCAATGGGCTTTTCAAAACTACTGACTGAACTTTCCAAGTCAGGTCACACTCAGTTCTGGGAGGATCTGAGGCTGTCTTGGCAAGCAGGCTGCATGGGAGGGAGGAACAGAATGTTACTGGGGTTTTTTTTGTTGGTTGGTTGGTTGGTTTTTGTTTTTTTGTTTTTTCTTTAGTGTTTTGTGTTTTTTTTTTAACAAAGAAATTTGAAGATGCTCAGGAAGCATGAGCACATACAATTTCTGATTGCACTTCTCTATCTGGACTGTCTAGTGTGTGGGCCATGGGTGTTATCAGTGGTGGCTCTTGTCAGCTCCTACAGAAAGAGGGTTAAGCTGTAATTTTTTTTAAGGATGAAATGAGCTGTCAGCACTGACAGCTGCTGTCAGGTTGGATCTGATCCTGCCAGCACCTACCTCCCTGCAAATCCCACTATACCTCCCTGAACAAGCTGAGTGACCACTGCACCCAGGGCACCACTTGGGAATCACACAGGAACCACCATGTCCCCATCCCCCTTCCAGAGGCTGTCCTTTTCCCCAGCCACAGGTGACACTAAACAACAACTAGAGGCCCTGATTTGCTCTTTGCAATAGTTACCAATGGTGGTTTCACAGAACTTCTCATCAGCCACTTCGTTGGCTATGTTGGCCCCCATCAGCACACTCATTTCTATTTTCAGTTTCTCTCGGATGAGGTCAGATATGAGCTTCAGGCCTTCAGGACCCTCATCAATCCCCTGAAGAGAAGACAGCAGTCAAAGCCACATTATTAGAATAGGAAAAGTGACAGTGGTCAGGAGTCATTAACACAAATGCTCTGGGTTTGCACTTTGATAACTCTTAAGTCCAAGACAAGTTCGGGGAGAAGGCAGAGACACTCTGCAAGTGGCCCCGCATCCAGTGCTGCTGTCCTGAGGCTTTTTTGGATGCTGAATTTTTTCCTTTGTGTTGAACTCTTAGTACAGAACCACACCTTTACATTAAGCTTTTAGATCAGTGGCTTTTCTGCAAGATCTAAGTATGAATCTGAGTGCTTCATTGGTATTAAGGAGTGCACTGAACTCTCTCAGGGTGTGTTTGTTCTTTTTTTTTTTTTTTAACCAAAGAAAGAAGTAAATTTGCAGGAATTTCCTTCTCCCACCCTCTACTCCTCTGTGTACTGCTGCTTGTGAGATAATTTCCATAGGGGGAAAACGAAAGGAGGGAAAAGCTGGTATTGCTGTTTGAAAGCTTGAACTAGTTAATTTCTTACAGTTTTAAACTGGATACTTCCTACAATGCAATCAAAAGAAGTGGTAATCTATATTCCTACACTTTGCCTCTGGCTTTTAGTTTGAGATTCTCTTAAAATATTAATTCCTTTTAAGATTATAAGATGGTACCTTTAACCTTAAAGAAAGATTCCTAAGTTTGGCAGCTTGAAATTGCTCCAGTTCTGCAAAATCATTAGTGTTATTGTGCTGTTTTAATGCGGCCAGGAACAGCTTTAGCATGTACTTGGGAGAGGCACTTTGACCCAGCTCACTTCCCATTTAAGAGTTAATTGAGGCTGTAGTCTGATGAGTATTTTTTCTGGCAGCAGCAGCTTATGCAGCCCTCCTTCTGCCCATTTCCACATCTGTGCTGGTCCAAGTGGGAACAAATCCAGGCTAAAGAGGGCTGGCAAAGACTGTTACTCTTAGCCCAGCTGGGTTGCCTCATCTTTTGCCATGGCCATGGCCACCTGAGCAGCAGAGGGCTGGGTAAGTTTTAACTCTTGCAGAAAGAAGTGTCCATCTTTATCCAGAACATGCAGCTCAGGCCTGGCACTCTTATCCTTAAGCTGAAGATAAGTTATTTGCTCTATACAGGTCAAGTCTTGTGAAGATGACAACTTACCTTGATCAGGGAAATCCCAAATGTCCCAGGTTTTATCTGGTCTGCAATCTGCTCGCAGACTCGCCCAATGAACTGATGTGGCAGAACAAACACTAAAATGTCTGACCCACTTGTTGCTTCGACCACGTCTGGTACAGCCACCTGGGACAAGAGCAACAACCAAAATGAGCCCTCTCATGTCAGGGAGGAATCCTCACACCTTGCAAAGTACCAATGTGCCACAACCATGGCAGACATGCTATGAATGTCCTTAATTTTAACAGTGCTCGCTCTGCAGGCAAGGAACTGCAGCTCTCTCCTGAAAGATCCAAAGCAGCCTATGTTAGATTTGAATTTTTTTTAGAATTTTGCTTTTAACTTGCCTCTCATCGTGGCCCCATGTGGATAATTTGGGGAAGATGACAGAGTATGCAAACTTGCACTGTCCTGGGAAGCCCTTGTGCTGCTTCAGCTTCTCCAGGTGGTTCCTGAAGATACCAGGTGGTTCCTGAGCAATGCCATAGGGTTCTGCTGCAATGTGTGGTGGTACCAGAAAGCCCAGGAGAGCAGCAGGGTGGTGAGATGGAGCTGTCTGTCTGTAGTTTCAATAGGTCACTAGCTGAGCTATTCACAAATAAACTATCTCAAAAGGTGCAGATTATTATCATATTTGGGGTGGGATGGCTCATTTGACCAATAGTTAGAAATTTACCCAACTTGCTTAATAACTAGCAAGCTGTATCTTCCTCTTAGTGTTTCTCACAACAACAATTTAAGCCAGGCTACAGAGGCAACAGCAGGAGAACCTGAGCCTGCTGTCACCAGCAGTTCACTTTCAGGGCAAACATGGCCCTTGGGTGCAGCCTTGGAGCCCACTGCCTTGGAGCAACTGGGATTCCCAGTGGGAGAACCAGAACTGTTGCCAGCAAGGTTGCTTCTCCAGGAAAACAGCAAAGAAGGAGCAGGGGAAGAAGCTGGCAGAGCTGTACAGGATGTGCTCTCATCTCTCTAAAATGTCACAGAGCAATGCAAGGGAAAAATCAGTTGGTTTGTTTGGGTTTTTTTTCTTAGAGATGAAGGGGTGAAGAGTCCCTTCAGGCTTTACTGCAACCAGCTGATTTCTGCTGGTAAAGCCTCAGACTTCACCTATAGAGAGGATGAGGCTGATCTCAAGTGATGACAAGCCTGGTGGTGTGCAAGAGGGCTGTAAAAATAAGTGACATGTCAGTTGTTACCCAGGAGAACTGTGTGCCCAGTTCAAACCACAGGAGTGCAAATAATGCAATTGCAGCACTAAGTGGAGTACTAAATATAACCACTCTCCAAGCAAGGAGACCCACCATGTGCAGCATCTTAACTTCCTTTTACAACTGCAGTTGTTCCAGAAACACAGCACTATTTTAAAGTCACAAAATATTGGCATTTAGCAAAATCTTCAACTGCCCAGCCCCCTCCCCTTGCTTGCTTAAGTGGCAAGATATAATCTAAGCTGATTAATTTAAGTTGAAATGCATAACTTGGTACCTTAAGTGTTCATGGAAATGAAATACCTTTTATTTTTGTTGGAATTTACAGCATCATTAATTACAGCAGAGTGTTGCTCTCCTGAATCACCCATGAGCTCATTATTCACCTCCTTGTAAGCCACAGCTATTAGCTGTGCTGTTGAATCCTTTTTCAGAAGAAGGGAGAGCAGTACCTTTTTCTTTTCTCTTTTTTCTTTTTTTCTTTTCTTTTTTTTCTTTTTTTTTCTTTTTTTTTTTTTTTTTTTTTTTTTTTTCCAGAAGATGCTGTGGGTTTGAAATATCTCAGCTCTGTGTAGACAGATCTCTGCCTGCCATTTCTGGAGTTATGCTGATTTCTGCCAGACAGGACAATGTTGCATTAGCAGCACCTGATGCAGTTGGGTCTTTAAAGGTGTGGATGAGGTACAAGATAAGCAGAAGTCACAGAACTGAGATCTGTCAATATTGGAGTGAGTTTGGTGTCAAACCAGAATGAAGTGGTGAATTACTTCCTACTTTTTAATTTTGCTATGTGTTGCCTCCCTTGTTTTTATTTTTTATATTTCAGTCATTTTTTTCCAACTTACCACATTTTGTGGTATCTTGTATCCAGGCAGATATTTAACATTTTCATGTTCCTGGTTCATTATTTCTGTGAGTTTTCTTCCATTGATGATCTCTTCAAATACCCACATCTTGACATTAGGATCAAATCTGTTGGACCTCTGGACATTTTTACCAATGATTCTTGCTATGGCTGATCCCCTTTAAAATGAAAAAGTTGAAATAAGTAATAGGGAAAAAATAGTTTTATTGTGAATTGGAAACACAAATAACTTTAAATATAATAACTCATAGAAGGCTTGTGCTATACAGCTGTTCAGGTGCTTTCTACATTTATAAGAAAGCTTCATCCACTCCCTTCCATCAAAACCTCCTCAGTTTAAAAACACAGAAAGTAGAACCAGAAAGAACAACTGTAATAAGGAATCTGAAATCATATCAAATATTATAGATGGCGAGTACCATCAACAGCACTAAAAATACAGTATCTGGGATTAAAATGTCTCTTGCTTCTTGGATGAAATTTAAAATAGTCCAGGTGGCAAAGCAGTGCTGAATGATCTTACTGTGACAGTCTTCATGCAACTCATCTAAAATAGAGGCATCCCACTTTCCTACTAATAACCAAACACTTACAATAAGGATTTTATGTAAGAGCTAAATCCTCAGAAATTGTTCTTTTCTTAAAAAAAAGTATCTTGAAAAAATATCTTGAACCTGATGGTTTCTCTATATTTACTGTTCTAAATATCACTGTAACAGGATCTGCAGTAGATGCAGCCCAAGGACATTTTAACTATACAGTTTAGTTTTCTTCAGTTATGCTGAGCATTTTTTTATCTCAGTTCAGACATTAATTTTATTTCTCCATCACCGCTGCAGCCTTGCAGACATTAATTTATTTTTTTTTTTCAAGAGAAAATTAAAAAACCTGAAGAAAATATTGAAAATATTGCTTAAGGCTCTTTAAATTATATGGGGAGCAGAGGTGATTATTTTTACTCCTGTGTATTCCCTCTTTACATTTTAATTCTACTTTAAAGTACTGGATATTTTACTAACACAAATGAAAGAGGAGCTCTAGTTGCAGTGTTCTTGTCCTCTGACCCAGTTTTAACACACCTGCATGAAGAGGATTTGGCTCTGGTATGTTCTCTGAAACCAATGAAGTTCTTGAGTACATCCAAGACAAAGTCCAGGTAGGTTGTACTGTTCAAAGGGAAACCACTTCGTAACTGCTTCTCCTTGGCTCAACCATATTCTTGATGGTTTGCACAAGGCTGAGTTGCTCAATAAGTAATCAAATAATAAGAACTTCATCTTAATCTTTTGATAAAGAAATCCTACTGAGATCAGGTTTCACATTGCTCAGTGTTGTAACTCTATCCTGAGCCACTGGAATACTTTCTTTCTAAAAAGGGATGATTTGGTTTGGTTCTTTAAAGTATGTAGGGAACTATTTTTGGGGTGAAATGTTTTAGGGGTGAACCTTTACTGTAAGATAGTCTTATAAAGATTATATAAAGATATCTTAGATATCTTTATATCTTAGATATATATATATCTTATATATCTTAGATATATATCTTAGATATATATCTCAGATATATATATATCTTAGATATCTCTGTATCTAAGATATATATATATAAGATATAAAAGAAGATATAAAGATATTATATAAAGATATAAAGATCTTATAAAGATAAAGATTATCTTTAGAATGACTTACATTCTGGCTCTCTTGTCCTGCTCTCAGCAGAGAGCAAAATCAAGTCCTGAGGTGAGGAGGAATTGTGGCTCAGCATAAGAAACATGTATTAAGAAAAAAAAATAATTTTATGTATAACCCTGAGATCTAAATTAATTAAAGCCAAGGATGCTCACATAAAAAGACTTTGCCATGTTTTTGTTTTCTCTAAAATTCAGTGTAGTGAAGATTAGTAGAAGGCAGAGATGATTTTAAAAAATAAACTGTCAATCAGTTCCTTTTCCCAAAATAAGTCAGTTCGTTTCAGAAGTGATTTATGTATCACAAAGAAAAAGAAAGCTTTTATCTGGAGATTTCCTATCAGTATAATGAGAAAGCTTTGATGTGGAATAACACAAATAAGAGCCATGATTTACATATGCAACAGTGAAAGTGTTTGTGGCACAGACATCAGGTCTGGTGAAAAATAGAGCTGAAGGGACCCCTTAGCTGCTAGTTCCTTCCTCATAGGAAGGGCAATCAAATCTACTTATGTTACTCACAGTTTTTCTGAGGAAGTCTTAAAGACCTCAGCAGCTGCAGGTGTCTTCCTTTCCCCAACCATCCCATCCCAGGACTCCTTAGCATCAGGAAGATCATCCTCATGTTTAACCTAAGTCTTTCTAACTGCAGTTTTAAGCCCCTTTCTGTTCTAGAAGAGTGGCCTAGTGGATTCTCCTTTAGATGCTTGAAGATGATCTTGTCTTCTTAAAATCATAGAATTTGCTGAGTTGGAAGGGACCCATCAGGATCATTAAGTCCAACTGCTGTCCCTGTGTAGGGCACCCCAAGAATCACACCATGTGGCTGAGAGCAGCATCCAAACACTTCTTGAACTCAGGCAGGGTTGGTGCTATAACTGCTTCCCTGGGGAGTCTGTTCCATTGCTCAGCCACCCTCTCTGGGTGAAAAACTTTCTCCTTATATCTAACCTAAACTTCCCCCAGCACATCTTCCTACCATTCCCTCAGGTTCTGTTGTTGGTTGCTAAGGAGAAGAGGTCAGTGCCTGCTCCTCCTCCTTCCCTACTGAGGAAGCAGTAAGCTGTGATGAGGTGTCACCTCAGTCTCCTCTTCCTCCAGTCTCTGTCCCCTCAGTCTCTTCCTCCTGTGTTTTTATAGTAAAGTATTGCCCAGGTTGGAAGGGACCATGAGAGGTGTCTCCAAAGTGGGAACACCACTAAGTTCAGATGGGTTGCTCAGGGCTTCGTTGAGTTGAGTCTTGAAAACTCTCCAAGGACCACCTCCTCTCTGGGCAACCTGCCCCATTGCTTTATTGTATTCATAAGGGATTTCTTTTTTTTTGCTTCTTTATATATTGAATCAGAACCTCCTCTGGTTCAATTATGACAACTGGTTCTTGTTTTCCTTGTGTGCACCTCCATAAAAAGCCTGACCATCTGTCTTCAGTTGAAAGTGAGAACCTAGCTCAAGCTGGATCTTTGCTGAGGGCTCTACAGTCTAAATAAATCTAAGAAGGCTGGGAGAGCTTTCAGATTCTGAAGGTCCAGGCAGTGAATGAAACCTCTGTTTTTAAAAACAGGTAACTGAACCATGACTAATGTAAACACAAACCCTCCTGCACATGGCTGGCAACCACAAAATGAGGTGCAGCACTTCCTTTGCTTAACCACATCACTCTCCTGACAGTGTTGACTTTGTCCTTGTGACCTGCTGAACTTCTGCAGCCAACAAGAGCTATTGCACCATCCCACATCACGTGCCAACCATGTTTCCGAGCTGCAGGAAAGACTCACGAGCAGTGATCTGAATTGTCACCCGAGTCGCCTGGAGAAACATTAAAAAAACTGTTTGGCAAAAGCAAACATTATGTTCCTGTGTCGTGGTAAGACAACCTGTTCTGCTGCAGAGGCCATGAGTAGATGTGATTTAAACACGATGCTTATCTCCTCTGCAAAGATTTTACAGTCTGTCCATGTGGTAGGAAGCAAGAGATGGGCCCAGGTGGACAAACAGTATGAGTAAATAGATAGTATGGAATGGGCTGGGGTCTCTGTATCTCCATGGCGTAACTCCTTCCAAGTTTGTAGGTACAAGTGAAAAAAGGAGAACTTTCTTGAGTACAGATCTGAAGGAAGACAGCTAAGTGGCTCTGGAGAATGTGCTATGGCAAGGGAATAGCTGAGAAAAGGCAGGAGGTGCTTGCTTGAGGATGCAGCAAGAGAATGATACAGGCTGCCACTGTAGGATGACCAAAGATGAAAGCTCAGTCCCAGACATGCAGCCATGGATGTTGAGGGGTTTGGAAGTGACCACAAGCCATCTGCACAGGCTTGGACACCCGGGTGTGGGAGAAGAATGCAAGCTCTGGAATGACGTGGTGAAAGGGGCAGTTGGGGAAATGCTGGTGCAGAAATGATGGGGCAGGACTGTGTCTGCCAGAGTCAGAGAAAGCCAGATGCATGCTGATGAGCTCCCAAAGACTAAGCTGTGCAATTACATGCCAAAGGCTGTGTCTTAAAGGTGTCATGAACAAAGAGCCTGTGATCCAGAACGTGGAGGCTCAGGGAGCAGTGGACTGGTTTTGCAAGGCAGGAAGGCAAAGAGCTGTGCTTTAACTATGCTGTATTCTCATCAGTTCACAAGAAACCACTCCCTCACCTATTGATTTTTGGGGGCATTTGCTTCCACTTAGCTGTTAGATGTTTTAAAAATCTGGAGGAGCCTGCCCTCTTTGCACAGAAAAATTCCACAGAACTACCTGGAGGCTGGGTTTGCTAATTCCAGGCACGTGCACATACACGTTGGGCTGTTTGTTTGTGCTCAGCTTACATAAACCTTAAGAAAAGTAGGATGTGAAGTCCACTGAGATAATATTTACTGACTCCTTGCAGACCCAAGGAGCTCTGGAAAGTCATGCTTTTGTCCAGGTTAGGAAGGACTGAGCAGTAGCAAACATATTCTTATGAAAGGGGATAAGGATAAATGGGGGACCTGAATGCAGTGCCCATACAAGGCTGTGTCTGCACCATGATGCAAAATGACATTTTTCACAGTAAGAACAATCAGCCATTGGAATAATGTCCCCAGGGAAGCAGTAGATTCCCCAACACTGTACAGTTTTGAGATTCAGCTGGATAGGCTGCTGGGCCATCTTGTCAAGATCCTGCTTTTGCCAAGAAACATTGGACTAGATGATCCTGGTGGTCCCTTCCAACCCGGTATTCTATGATGCTAGGATTCTAGGATTCTAGGATTCTATGACATGCTGAGGAGGATGGAAGTGAAAGATGCCAATAAGTTGTGGCTTTAAATTAAACCAGTGCCCCGGATCCTCCAGAACAACACAAACAGCATCACCACCCTCCTCCCTGCGGGATGTTTACACCTGAGCCGCCTGAGCCCTGACAGCACAGGTAGCTGCAGCTCGGGATCCTGGCTGCCTGTCACCGGGATGCCAAGGGCTCAGACCCCACGGTGTGGCGGGGCCCCCGAGTCCTTCCCCTTCTCACGGGATGGTGCATCTCCCAGGGGCGGCAGTGCCTGCCCCAGGGGTCCACAATACGGGGTCAGGTCAAGGTGGGGACACTGCTCCCGCGGTTCAGGACCATGGAGACCCTCTGCTCCTGTCCCCGCACCTGTTGCCAGGCCCCCGGCAGCGGCGGTGGGAAAGGAGGAAAGGACGGAAAAAGGGGAGATGAAAAGGAAAGAAATGGGGGGGGAAAAAAAAATTAAAAAAAAAGGGATGGGAAGAGAGCAGAGGGGACGGAGGGTGTCCCCCCCCGCGCTGCGGCACTCACCAGTTCCCCGAGCCGACGATGCAGACGCGGAGCGGCGACATTCTGCGGGCTGCCCCCGCTCGGCGCTGCCGCCGGCGGCTGGAACGGGCTTGGATGGGTTCGGCCCAGCTCTCGGCTCGGCTCCACTCGGCTGGGTTCGGCTGGACTCGGCTCAGCTAGGTTCGGTTCGGTTCGGCCCGGCCCGGCCCGGCCAGGCCCGCCTGCCAGCACCGCCTCTCCCGGCCCGGCCCCCAGCGCCTGCGGGAGGGGCGGGCGTGAGCGGGCGGTGGCCCCGGGGGCAGTGCCGGGACCCCCTTGCTCCGCCTGCGGTCCCGGGGGTTTCAGCCTGGGCCGGTCCTTGCCCCCAGGGACTGCCCTGCCTGCAGCAGCTGTGAGCGGGGATTCAGTGCCCGAGGGGCGGGGGGGGGGAGGGGAGAATTAGGGAAATGGCGCCTTCTCCGAAACTCGCGGGGATGAAGAGCTGCGTGGGGAAGGCAGGGGAGTCCGGTGCTTCTCGCGGCGTGGGACCTTCCTGCCCATCGGCAGCCCCGAGAGTTTCTGAAGGGTGGGTAAGGTGGTGGAGTTTGGGAGGGTTACCGGTGAGGAAGATCTCGGGGTTCCACCCGCCCTGGCCAGGCAGGTGCGTAATGGCTTAAATAGTAATGATAGATGAGGAGCGTGCCAGGGAAGGGCTAGGAATGCATTTGCAGAGCCAAACTCAGCTGATAAATTGTCACCGGTGGACTGTATCATAGTTCCTAAAATAGGACATCAAAAGTTATCTGCGAGGAAGGACAAAATGGAGTGTTGTTCTTTTTCCTTACCTGATCTAATCATGCATGGCACCCTACAGATTACCACATTTCACCTCTCAGCCCTCCACTACACTCTGTTTCTTCTCCAAAGCAATCTTTTCTCTTGGTTTTGAGCCAGAGAGCTGCATTTGTTACCTTCCTTTGCTACCCCCCTGCACCCCTGCTTCCCCTCATCCTGCCATGCCCAGGCTCCTGTCCTGTTGGGGAGCTGTGGACTCGGTGGTGGCCACGTCTGCTGCCCTGACACAGCACTGGGGTCTGGCTCTGTGGGTTTCTGTGTGACACCATGGGCCATAGAGGCAGGCTGGCTGCCAGCTTTTCAGAAGCCCGTGGGTGGTACTGGAGGTACACATATGCTCAGCCAGCCTGCTGCCAGCTTCATAGGCTCAGCTATTTGGTGCATCCTGATGGTGGTAAGAGTTTTGGGGGTATGTAAAAAACAAAACTAGCAGAAAATCATGTGAAATAGTATCTTAGGGAAGTGACCTGGATATGTTGCTGAACAGGATGGCGTAGCTGGGACTCTGGGCACATGTGAAGCCTGATGAGAAGCTCTGCAGGAAGAGGTCTTAAGCACATTCACATGTACTTAACAAGTTTGAGCACAGCCATGGCACAAGAGCCCTTCTCCAGCTCCAGGTCAATTTCCTCCAGTCTCCTGCTTGTTCACCCTGATTTGCTCTTTGTGTGACCGTACAGCTCCTCTGCAAGTCTTAGGTCTCTTCACTTTTTCTACCCCTCTGAAGTAGATCTAGGGTGGAGGTAAGGAGGAGCCAACATCTTTCTTGCCCCATTCACACCCTGAGACTTCTTTGCTTGTTGCAAGTTCTTCTGTCCTTGTGAGTCCCCAGGGGGACATTCTTACTCAAGTACTGGCTTCTGCAACTAGTTGATGCAACAAAAGGTGTTCCTAGTCTACACAGGACATGAGAACTGCACACCGCAATGGTTTAATCTAAGTTAATGTGGAAAATTTTAATTAAAAAGGTGGACTGGATCAGGTGTGGTGGTCTCTGGACTGATGGATTTATGTGCCCTCCACTTTCAGTTGGCACTGACCATTTGGTTGGTGCACAGAAGGTGGCAGGGGTGAGATTGTCTGGAGATGAGCAGGCAGGTGGATACAGCAGCATTTGTGAAGAGCTGGGAATGCAGCCTGGGACTGTGAGTGCATACATGAACTCATTCATCTGTGACAGTAATTGTCATGGAAGTAGATAACTTCTGCTGCTGCTGAGCTCTTCTCTGGATTGGTGCAGTCACTGCTCCATGGAGGTGGATAGGAAAGTGTTCATGCACAAAGGGCTGTTCCAGGCAGTCTGCAGGAAGCTTTTCATGGCAGGTTTGGATGCCAAGGCTGTCTCAGTGTTTGGGGACAAAAAATGGCCCAGAGGAATGGGTTCTTTGTCAGATTGCAGAGCACACAGGTGTATGCTGATGACTGTTGTTTAAGCAGTCAAGGAGAAGTATTTGTTCCTTTCCACAAAGGCACAATGCTTGTTTTTCATATAAGCCCAGGAGCACTACCTCTCAAGCCTGAGTCATTGGTACATAACAGACATAAAAGCTCAGTCTGCTTAATAGGGAGGATAAAGACAACCCTCTCAAGGCCACCCCCACCCAAGCTCACCTGATCTTCTGCACCTAATGGGTCACATACCACATGTGTCACTATCCAGAGATTACACAGCAGAGCAGTTGTCTTCTGCAAACAGGAAAAACTCGCTGTCAGTGCTGCAAAGCCAGGGTAGCTGGTGGGCATTTTTTTCCAAGCTTGGTAGGGCTCCTTCCGTGGTGGCAAGGTGGCCCTTCAACACACAAAAAAATGTGACTGCCAAACCTGGCAGGTGCCAGGCAGAGGATGGGCAGGGAGGAGTGGTGGGGTCAGGTACTCTGTAGAGAGGGACTTGAGGGCAAGGCAAAGGGCATTCTGTCCTGTGCTGTAAATACAGCCTTGGCATACATTGCTTCCTTGGCCACTGGTTGGTGATGTCTGGGCACCCTACACTATTGGGTGAGTAGGGTGAACCAGGTGAGTATAGAATAGGGCCACTGCTCTGTTTTTCTCTGGACAAGCCAGAGATGGTTCTGTAAGGACTCTCTCTCCCCAGTTCTTGCTGTCAGCTCACAGCCTTATCCTACTCTTATTTTAAAACTGGTTAGGTTTTTTTGCTGACTCCTGCTGAGAAGCTGTTTGAGACCACTGCTCCTCTCACAGTGAGAACCCTTCTCCCCATTTCATATCCATCTTATCCCCATCTGCTCTAGCAAAAGCACTATCTAGAAATGTGGATGATTCTTCTCCCGTGGTGCTTATTCTCCCCCTCTGCCTACCTTAAAACCCAAACACGTTTACAGAGAGGAATAAGATCACTTCTCACCGTTCATTTTGCCAGACTCAGCATGACATACTCTTTTATCTCCTTTTTTCTCTTCCTCTGATTATCCTGGTGGCACTTCTCTGTACTTGTTCCAGCATGAATTCAGGCTTACTGATCACTGATCACCTAAACGATGCCATAAAATCCCAGTGGAGTTTTACCCAGTGCCTCATATCTTTGTACTTATTGTTCCTGGAAAAAGGTGGCTTGCTACATGCAAGACTGCATTTAGCTTTTTAATAACTCCATCTGGCATGTGGCTTTTCCTCTTCTGCTGTTCATAGCATCTAAATTTTTATTTACAGCAGAAATTTTACCAGTCTCTCACTGTTACATTTCATCCTATGTCTGTTAGTAGGGCCTAACAATCATAATTCTTCCTGTAGGATTTCTTCTCTATTGAAAATGTCTTCCAACTTTATTGTTAGCAAGTTTCATTATTCCACTTGTCATTTTTTGCACCACGCCAACCAACAAAATTACTAAGACTGATCTCTCCAGTTCTGTAATTTTGCTATCAGCCCCATCAGCAGTTTTTACCCCCAATACAATTCCTTCAGCATTGCTTAGTGTTTATGTTAATTATCTTCTGGAGTTTAACTAATAATTAAATAAGTAATACAAAGTCAAATGCTTTGCCAAAGTCCAGGTTGATAAGATCTATTAGTTTTCTTTTTGTCTGCAAATGGAGTTATCAAAGGAAGATACTGGGTTAATCTACATATATTACGCCTTGCTTGCACTTTAACCCATTTCCTGCTTCCCTCCATGAATTCTGTTACTCACAGCTGACATTTGCTCTATATGTTACCTCTGGATTTCAGTGATGGAGATGATTCTATCTTCAGAAGTGAAGGGCAAAGAGCTCTTGAGTTTTGGTGGCTGTGTTGCATACAGTAATTTCCACATCCATGCCCTTTAGCCCACAAAGTTTGCTGCCTTTGCTCTCTTGGTTCACATCTCTTCCTTAGAGAAGCTGCAGCAATATATTCCTTTAGCTTTTAGGTACCTGCCTTGCTGTTATAACTGGTGATGCTTTCCTTTGTTTCCTTTGTAATCACGCAGCCAAACCCCTTTTGTTGCTGTTTTCCTTCCCTGATTTGTTTTGGTTTTGTGCTGTACCTTTAATTTTGGATGTCTGAAGGATAGTGTTCCCTGCAGATCATTCTCCTTTTTTTCACTAGGCTTTCTGCATATTCCCAAGATGTCCTGCACTGCCTGCATCACATTTCACATCCTGTGTGGGCATATGGAGCTGCGGGTAATGTTCTGCTTTATTTTGTTTGATCTCTTTGGAGAGAAGGAAGAATCAGGGAGCCTCTTCTGTCTTGTGACTACTTGAAAGCAAAGTAGTATATAAATTTTGCAATCTCTGGGTTGGTGATCATGCAGCATCACTCCTCAGCATCTCTAGGAATGCAGGCTTCAGAGTTTAGGGAAAGAGGAGCTGAAAATTCAGCTCTTTTTGGTGCAACTTGCAGACTGATGTCAGCAGGACTCAACAGCAAATATGGAGTTTTATCCCCAGTGTAGCCATGGGTCCAGTTAAGGCTGGGTAGGCCTGGAGTTTAGAATAAGGGTTTCCAAGTTCAAGTGTGCAAGAGGAGTCTGTTCTGGTGTGAGTGTCCACAGAAACTTTTCTGTGGCTGAGGTCTCCAGATTAGGATTAACCCACCAGCTCAACTCAACCCAAACTGCAACTCACCCTCACCTTACACTGGACAGCCTGGTGCAGGGCACTAACATCAAAATTACTCATAAATCATGGGCCTCTTCATTTGCAACTGAAAAAGCACATAAGCTTTCACTGAATTATATTTTAAATGGAAGAAGTGGAAGGTTTGCATTGCTTTAAATGTACATATATAAGCACTAAATGATTGTATGCTTAGTTACTTTTAATTATAATTAGTAAATAATAACCACTTATACTGAGGTAGCATGTTGTATCTCAAAGCAGCTCCTCCAGAATATTAGGTACAAATGAATAATGTCAGCTTCTGTCCCTAAGAGCTGGCAGTCCAAATGACTTACAGTTTTACAGCTTCCACATGGATTTCTTGCAGTCTGCTTTACTGACTCCTGGGATCTAGAAAACAAATCAACAGTGAAGTTTTTACTCCATTCATTTTATTTAGTGGAGTTCTCTGCTGCAGGTTCTGATGGGATTACATAGGAAGAACTTTTTTTCCACATTTAAATTAGTTCTCCAGAAAGCTATTTAGCAGAAAATAAGACTGATTTTAGCCCTATAGAAATCTGTGTAATCTCAAGTAATTTTAGGAATTCAAGCAGAACAGACTGAAAGGCCAATTGTAAACTATCTGTACTCTTGAGGGCTTTCTGTAATCTGACAGAGAAGGTTTGCAGGAAAAGGAACAGGACCATAGCAGAACTGAAAAATGCATTTGCTGGAAGAAAATCAGTACTGGCAACTTAATTTTCCATAAAATAGCTGTCAAACCCCAGGCAACAAACCTACAGAGACTTTCTAGAATCCAAATATACCTACTCTGTAGGTGGCACAGACTGCAACAAGAAGGTAGGATGTCACTTGGAAATTATGAAGCGGATGTAGAATTGTTTAGAGCTTGCAGATACAAGTGGGAGATCTGGTAATGAGAACAGCTCAGTATCCATATCCCACAGGTAGAGCTTATAGAGAAACATAATCAAATAATAAAGGACAGGTTTGCCTACAAAAATTACCAAGTGCTTTGGTAATTTTGCTTGGCTTCCAAACTGATCTTGTTATCCTGATACAGATGAAAGTGGCATTTGACTGAGATAACAAGCAGCTAAACATGATAATGGGAATCTACAGCAGATGGAGAGGTACTCATGTTGCCATAGAAACCATGCAGGAAAAGTGTGTAGGAGTAAAGCACGGTGCAGAAAAGCTTCTAGGAGAAGGGGCTAGTGACTGAAGAACTGAATTCCCTCAGCAGCTGTTAAGGTTAGTTAAGACATTAATAAAAATGCAGTGGCTTTTCAGGAAATTGAGAATCGTGAAGGAGCCCTAATACTGAGCTACAAAACAGCTGAATGCATCAATGCTCTGTTATGCCATAGGTTAGGGCAGAAGGAGTCTTTAGAGAAAGGCTGGAGATGGCCATGGGTTGGATGAACAAGCTGGGCATCTCCTCAACCACAACCACAGTGCTTGCTGCCCTTGTGCCTGCTGTGTGCACACCAGAGCCAGGCTGGTGATAAGGGGACCTCTCTCCTTGGCCTCCTCCTCTCTCCCTGCAGCGGGTCCATATGTGCTCAGGAGGTGACCCAGCCCTGCTCGTTCAGTACCTGCTCACTTTCCCCATGTGGAGAACCTGTTGAGTGGTCCTCAGTGCTACAGGGCTGACTCCTCAGTGGTGGGCTCGTGTGTGGCTACTTTTATTGAAGAGGGATTCAGGTCCTAAGTGGACAAATGGTTGTTTTTTAATTCCTCACACAAAGAGCTTGAGTAGGGGGCTATCTGGAGGAAGTTTCTATTTCACTTTCTGTTGGGGTGAGTTACACAGTGGAAAAGATCCCCCTGAGCTGAGAAAGCAGTCAGCCAGGAACTGTTGAGGCAAGGGGAGCCCTCCCATGGTGCAGAAGGATCAGATAGAGGCAGTGGGCTCCAACCATCACCCTTTGTTCCAGGACAGCTTGTACCCTGCTGCAGCTGGCAGTGAGGCAATACCCAGACCTCTCTGCCTACTCATGAGCTGCAGAGAAAAGGGCAGGGAGGTGTCCCCGTGTGACCTGAGCAAGCAGAGGGCTGGTGCTTGGGGAAGACCCAGGGCACACATCCAGCTGTCAGCAGCAACTCCAGCAGTCTGCTGAATTAAAGCCATGCCTGCTTCCAGAAACCCTGCTGCTCTGTGCTGGGCAGCTGTGCAAGCAAAGGGACTGGGGCAAAGGGATTGAGCTGAAGTGATCATCAGTGCTGTGGCTACAGAAGTGTCTCAGTCTTGGGTCATTACATGGTTATCTCCTGCTGCTGCTGAGGAGCTGCCTCTCAGGAACAGGATTTAATCTGTGTGAGGGCTTGGAAGCCCCTGGCAAGACTGGGTGTAAGTGCTGTAACTTTTCCTAGGCAGTGGAGCTGAGTGGTGGGCAGTACCATAGGCTGTTTAGGTCCAAAAGAGGAAAGGCAATGTGACCGTGCTGGTTTGGAGAGGGATGGAATTGCTGTGGACTCTGATCTGGTGCAATGACTGCAGAGCAGTGTCACTACTTCTGCTATTTTTGTAGCCCCAGGCTGTGGCAAGCCTCTCTCTACACAGAGGCTGAAGAAAAATAGCTGTACAAAGGCAGCAACTCTAAAGAAGATGCTCTGGAGGTAGATGCAAGCTCCTTCAGTCCTGTTCTTCACTGAGCTCCCAGAGCATGATCCTTTTCTCAGAAAGGGGGGAAACTCCTCACAGAGGGAAAACTACTGGGATTACAATCCCAGACTGAGCCATTGCTGCTGCCCCAATTTACATTTCTATGTCTGGATTGTGTTGGGGGGACCTAGCACTGGAGCCCAGAGCATGACTCAATGCAAAGTCACACTGAGGCCAAGTGGAAATGGTGCCAGCTGCGTGTGAAGAATGAGAATGGGCTGTGGATGGGGAAGAAAACTTTGTAGGCAGCGTGAGCTGCTGCCCTCTGTGAGCTTGGTGCTTCCAGTTGGCCCTGCATTAGTGCAGAATACAGTGCATGGGGCTTGATAGAGGGCAGCAAGGAAATTAGATGACTGAGAGTGACTGAAAAGCCCCCATGAAAAAAGGTTTTGACTCATTAAGGCTACAGAAGGAATGATGAATAACCATTAAAAGCAAATGCTGGAGATCCTGCATGTGAAACAGAGCAGTGCTTCATACAGGAGTTAAAGCAAAGCACAGACCCAGTGACTCAGTGGTATCTATAAAGCTCCACTTTCAGGACATGCTGTCAAATGATGGCTACAGTGTAAAATACTCAGGAGTCTGAAATAATTTATATTACATTTACTTGACCTTACTGGCCATTTTCATCTTTGGTCAGGAGAAAACTTTTACATTGTAGGAGAAAGGCTGGTTGTTTAACTGGATTTCCTTTCTTCTTCTTGTGCCACAGCATCTAGAGTTTTAGTGGGCAGGTATCTTTTATTCTTATTAAGAACAGGAATTTTTTTCATGTTCGTTATCTAGAAGAGCCCAGAAAACATTAAATGTTTCCCAGACCATTAACAAACTGAAGTATCTGTTGCCTTGAGAAAAATCTAACGCTAAGAACCATTGATTGTACAACTGACAGATGCAGATGTGAAGCACTATTAGCAACCTTATTTTTCTGGCCATTTTCTCAGTAGCCAGCAGCCTTCCCGGCTCAACAATGATTAAGAAAAATGGCCCTCCTCGAGTGATAAAGGCAGGCTGCCAGTCTCTCTCCTTTCCCTGGAATAATGTCATTCCTCAGCATGCCTGTAGAGGATGTAGTTCACTCAGCGGACAGCAGCAGTAATTGCCTGTGGAGCAGAGAAGGGCACAAGTTCAAGCTATGGTAAACTCGGTCTCATCTAAAGACAGACTTTTTAGCTCAGGGGAAAAAAAAAAAAGCAACTTGTCTAACTGACAAGGGAGTGGTAGAGAACTTGTATCATCATTTATATTTAAAAATAAATTATAGGAAAAAATTTTTGAAATATATACATATATTTTAAGCTCACAGGTGATGAAAAATATACTGCGTTTTAGAGATTTACTCTTTGAACATGGATAGATCTTTTTGCTCTGAAGAAATGATACTGATCTGAAGAGATGCTGAGGCAGCATGCTGAAGAGATGGCCAGATTATATGCTTCAGAAAAAATCAGCAAGAGTGGTAGTATATGGTTTTGGTCAGATCCTGGACAGTTTTGTAAAATCAAGAGAATGATAAATTGTGGCAAATTTGGCAAATCTGTTTATATATGAGTTACAGTAAAATATTATCTATCTGCTTCACTTTGTAGCCATTATCAGGCCTACAAGGTTCAATTTGAGAAATGTTGATAAATATGTATTAACCTATTAATGTTTTCCTCTTCCGGATCTGGAACTCTCCCCATTTCTTCGTCAGGACCAAAAAGTCACAGCTGCAAGGCTCAGACAGGCTGCAGGCAGGGAACTTCAGTGCTTGTCCTCCACTGCACTTACAAGGGACAGGATGGGATTTTGGCTGTTTTGGTTACTAAATTGGAATCAGAGGAGGAAACTGAGAGGAACGAACCTAAACACAAATGTTATGATTAGTAGCAACCTTAAACTAAAGATAAAAGGTGTCTTGAACCGTCAGTCCTTGGCAAATGTGGTTAAGCTGTTACTCTCTCAGCGCTATTCAGCGTTTTGCCAATGCCATCTTACGGCAGGCTCTGGTACTACGAGTCACTTTTTTTTGTAAGAGGAGAAAAGCAAATGCATAGGAAAAGCAAATCTGAGTTCACCACCTTGCGCTCATGGAGCAGAAGTTGAGAGGCTGCAGAACCATGCACTGAGGATCCTCGGCCTGCCCTGGGTGTTGGAGAAGTTTTAGCAAAAGGTTTAGCAGGGGTGAAGTTAGGTCTCTGTTGGGACTGATTGTCCTCAAGCAGAGTGGGAATAAAGTACAGAAGAATAATTCTTGCCTGAGTTGCTTTGGCTTCAAATTTTCCCAGAAAAATTTCAGTGGTCTTGGCACACATTATGATACCATGCTATTATATTTTCAGTTAAAACGCCAAGAGCTTGGCAGAGGAGGAACTGACATGTTTTGAGGGCAAGAGGAGTGCTGTTCTGGCCAAAATTTTTTTTGATGGACAACGTGACTCTGATCTGTTTGCTTGTGGTTCCACTGGAGAAGAAGACAGCTGAAAAAGCCTTTTTTTTTCTTCTTCATTGACAAATGTACTTCTAAAAAGGCAGAAGCGGAGGATTTCATGCCTGTGCTGTGGTAATATATTGTGCCTCTGTGAGAGAGATTATAGGTGTAGGTGCAGCAGGCAGGTAAATGCTGTGTTAGCTGTGACTACATGTGTGTGTGCTTGCAAGGAAGAAGGAATACATGCTAATTTAGACCCAGTTTATAGCTTATAAATATATTCTAGAGATATGATGCTTATAACGATGGCAAAAATGTTTTGAATGTCGCTGGGAAAGTGGGAACATGCTTGTAGGAGATGGGAAAGCCAGGGCAGCTTTCATAGGTTATGAAGCTGCTACAGGGAAGATGCGCTAGGTAATAAACTATTTGTCTGCAGTATGCTCTTTACATTTTTGATTCAATGTAGATTCTCACTTTGGGAATTCTTAGCCCCTATTGTAAAAGGTTGTTTACAATATTACCTTGCTCATTACACAACTGTGTCTGATTTTTCTTCACATGCTAAATGATTAAAGCTGCAACAAGGATCCTCTGCCCCTGGTTTTAAGGACTAACAGAGCCAGAGTCAAGTTTTGTTTTGTTTTTTTGCCTGGCCCCAAAGATGACACAAAACAAAACAATCTCTCCCAGTTAGCTCTGTTGTCATTCTGTGAAAACCTGCTTAGCCGTTGCCCCTATGCAGGAACTGGAGGAAAAAAGAGGAGGAAAAATGTATTTCCTCTCGAGTCCAGGATGTGCTGTGGCTTTGCTCTGTGAAGAAACTGCTGTGTTTGTCCCTGCTTTACGGATCTCTGTGACAGGATTCGGCAAGATCCCCACCAGGGGCTTTCATGTCCCTGCTCGTGTACAACACAGCAGGGATCCCTCACTCGGCTTATTCCTGCTTTTGCTGAGGGGAGAACGCTTGCAGCCATGAGTCCAAAAGCACTTTAAAGCCTTGCGATGGCTTCAAGCGCGGTACCAGCACCCCGCGGCCTAGCCCGGGCACTACTGCCCGCACTAAAGATGGCGGCGGCGGTGCCCCGGAAGGGGTGGCCGTGCCGGGCCGAGGGGTGAAGGAGCGGGAGGGCGGGATTCCCCAGCCCGCCGCCGCCGTGCGGGGAGCCAAGCCCAGCCGAGCGGGGCGCGGGGTTGCCGGCAGCCGCCGCCATCGCAGCCCGCATGGGGCGAGAGCGGCGGGGCAGCGGCGCGGCCTGAGCGGGGCCGGCGGGCTCCCTCCCCGGCAGGCGGCCCGCCTTGGGCCGGGGGAGCCCCTGAGGGGGCGGGGAGCCGCGGCGCCATGCAGTGCGCGGACCCCGCGGCGGCCATGAAGGGGCCGGAGGGGGAAGGCAAAGCGGAGCAGCAGCAGCCGGCGGCGGCGGCGGGACAGAGCGGCGGGAAGAGCAGCGGTGGCCGCGGCGCCAAGGGCTGGCAGTACAGGTGGGCGCGGCGGGCCGGGGCGGTGGGCTGGGAGGAGATGAGGGGCTGGTACCGCTCCGGGAGCTGCCGGGGCTGAGGAGCCGGGCGCTGGGAACGCCCGTTCCCTACTTGTCGGGGCTGCCCACGCCCTCTCAGCCCTGGGCGCGGGTCGCCGGGGCGGCTGAAGAGGCCCTGGGTGGGCAGAGCCGCAGCGGGGAACCGGGGGGACACGGGCACCCACACTGGGTCCGGTGTGAGCCCTCCGCTCGTCTTCCCCTTCCAGCGCCCTTCGGGCGGCACACGGGTCGGCTGCCGGGCGGCTCCGGTTCTCCTGTGCCGGCACGAAGACACACGCCCGGGCTGCAGGTACTGCCAGGGATCCTGCTTTGGCTCCTTGCTTTTTTGGTCTTGTTTTTCCCTCGCAGAACATGGAAAGTAGATTGAAGTTGCTGAAGGCGCTCCGTCGCTTTCCAGGCTTTCCGAAGAGCTAAACTTTGCGACACGTTTTGAGCTCAGTGTGTCTTTGAAAGAACTTAATGTCAGTGTTTGGTTTGTTGTTGCTTTTTGTTTTATTTTTAAGCTTTTTATTTGTCGCTGATAGCGAAACTAGAAGTATGCCCGGAGTTCCTGACTTATTTTAAGAACAGCTGCGCTTAGCATAAATGGGGGAGATTGCTCAGGTACAGCAAATACAGCAGAAGAGAGCAGAGAAAGCAGGAGAAGCAGAGGACATGGCAATAATTTGAAATGGATTCGGATGAAAATGCTTCCTTTGAGTGACCTGCCTGTACATTCGAGGGGTTTTGGGGGTTTTTCATGTACTTCCTGCTTGAAAGAGTTTCCACTCTCACACTGATTGTGAGCCCTCTAAGGCATCACTTGAGAGATTTCCAAATCTCTGCTCTTAGGTCTCTTGTCCTTGACTGGAGTTCTGCCATGTTGCTGTTGAAAATACTGCTGTTATGTTAAGTTTGCACACTTCTCCTTCAGATGCAGACTCTCCAAAGCCGTCATCTGCCAGCCCAGATGGACTGGCTTTCTGTTCCCTGCCTGCAGAGACAGCAAAACCAGAGCGTGGTACATCTGTATGTTCCTCATGGGATGGAGGAGCATCAGGGGAATGTGCTCTCCAGCCCAGGCACCGAGTGCCTGATGATTTTAATAGGGAAAGAACAGCTCGGTCATTGCAGAGAATCTGGGTCATGAGTAATTTATTTTTCTGGTGACTAGTGCCGAAAAGAAAAGTGTCGATTTCAGGACCAGTATTTCAGGCTGCTTAAGAGGAAAGCTTCTTTCCTATTTGAGTTACTGTTTTTCTGTTTTTTCCTGTTGCTTCTGAACTTTTTTAAAACTTCGTATAACTATGAATTTTCATATAAAGATTGCTGTTTCTCTGGCTAAGCACTTACTCTTCCTGTCTTTCACACATGAAGTGCAGGAGCTAGTTTATGCTATCCAAATGGAAGTGTATTGTATTTTTATGTGGTACGGAGGCAGTGGAAGGGAGGAGATGCCTGATTTGCCTGAGCCTCTTTTTTTCTCACACGTCAGTGCTGTGCAGTGAAATTTCACTTTTAAAAATTTCTATCCAGAAACTGAACTGACTCTCTGACAGTCAGTGTGTTGGCTTGGCAGCTGTAAGTGGGCACTGTCTGTGTTATTCCTTGCAGCTGTCAATATCACCTTTTGTTTTGTGGGTTTTTTTTCCTGGTTTGCTGTGACAATTTTAATATACTAATTGATTGTACTATTGTGGATGCTTGAGGCAACTCACTGTTAATCTCTGCTCTGCTAGAAATCAGTTATTTATTTCCAAGCTTGTCCCTAATAACCCACAAAATACCACTTTTTCTCACACTGCCTTCCTCAGAAGTTCTCCTGGATGGGACATTGTAACTTAGTTTTCACTTGATGGATTAATTCTAAAACGTGCTTGACAAAAGAAAGACCCCTCTAATAAATCAGGATATAAGTAATAACTCTAAAATACAGGGTTTAGAAAAAGATTTTCTGTGAGCTCTTGGTGGAAGTTTGATCTCTAATTTTTGTTGTCAGACCCATAGGACAACAGGTACTTGATACTTTAATGCTTCAAATGGGGAATCATGACTATGGAAACAAAAATATATTCCCAGTAGTTCTGGGACCTGAAATAATGAAAACTGAATCTCTCAGAGAAGCTGAAAATCACACATATCCTTGGGGTAAAGTGCATATCTAGAAAAAAAAATGAAGTCTATTTTTGTAGGGGAATAACAGGGAGATTTTTTTTTAAAATAGCTGTGATAGAGTTAGACAAAACATTTATCATAGTGGAGAAGGAGACAACCAGAGGCTGCCAGACACTTCAGCTGATGTAGAGCTACAGCTTTGCAGCTTTTTTTCTTTGCAGGCTTTCTTTTTGCAGCCTGCTTATGCTATAAGCCTTGGCTGCCAGTGCAGCAGTGCTTCCTCTGAAGCTGGTAAGGACTCAGTTTCTTCAGAAGGCAGGAAGTTACTTTTTTTGACTTAATAGAAGTTAAGGACTCTTGAGAAACTGCTGAGACATCTGACAGGAAATGATCTTGTGTATTTAAGAATGTGTGCTCGCAGGGAGCATCTGAGAGCAACCTAAGCTCGGCTGCATTTTTCTGACTGGGGACACAGTCAGGAATAGTGTGAATTTTAACTTAAAGTAGATAAAGAGGCTTTGCAAGACTGCTGCAGCATCTAAATTCTCTGTCCCTGTCTTCATTTAGAGAAGCAGTTTACCACGAGGTAAAACTTATGAGTAACTTCAAATTATTAAAAGATTACTTGATAAAGTAATGTAAGATTATAATATTTTCTAGATAGCTTTTTTAATTTCAGCAGTAATCAAACTTAGAAGTTTAACTGTAGCATTGCCCATGTAAAGAATTATTTGCATTCAACAACTCTGCTTTTACTCATGACCATGTTTGTTTGGTTTCTGCTTAGGGCAGAGGAACAGAGTAGTTTCAAAGCAGTGAGAAAAAGAAGACTGCTTTGGCAGGTACTTCTGGGACTTGTGAATCATAGTCATTCAAACAACAAAAATTTCCCAGTCAGAAAGCAGAATCTGTGACTATGAGCTAAGTTGAGAGCTGGTCAGAATAGGTGCCAGAGAAGTGTAATAAGTCATTTCAGCCTTCCTTGAGGGGCTTCCAGAGATTTTTGAGAGAAATTACTTGAAATAACTGGTTCTCATTTATCTACAAAATTAAAAGTTCAAAGCTCTGTGGTTGACTAGAGAAACAAGATTGTCTTTCCCAGTTGGAGACATGCTAATGTGCTATCCTTTTTTAATTTTTCTTAGTGGTTCTGCTCTCAAATACATAAATCCATTCAGCTGCTATGAAATTAATTCCCAGCATTTATTCCCTTGCAGGGAGAAATAGATGTAAAATGTTAATTTCCAAAATGATTGCTGATTCTTAAGCTTAAGCTATATTTCAGAACCTGTTTACTTTTTAATTCTTCATGTATTTTTGTAGATAACTGCCTCTGTTCTTTATTTCTGAAATGGTTTTGGCATTTGTTCGTTATGCCTTTAGCCATATATATTTATAAACTGCCACAGATTATTGGTCTTTTGCTCTCTTTTTAAGGAAACAAGTTAACTCCAGCTAGCCATTCCTAGAAGTTTATGTAAGTGCTGCAGAGCTATTCACACTTGTGAATTGGTGAAGAAAAACATTTGGATGAAAGTTGCTTCTAAGAAAAGGAGTCAACTCGCTAGACTAATATAGAGGGTGGTGTTGATGTCAGTCTTGGTTCCAGAAATACATAGGGGTTTTCTAGTTTCTGTGCATTTCTAGTCACATTCCAAGAATGTTTGATCTTGGGAGGATAAATTTCATGTTTGGCTTTTTAAGCTGAAACCAGCTTGGTAGGAACAGGTCCATGAGGAAATGGCAGCAGTGTTCAACAAGGTTTTGTGTTGCAAACTTCTCCCTTGCTGGTCCTCCATTCTTGTCTCTGAACTTAATACTTCTCATCGTAGTATTAATGTAAGCATCAAATTCTTGCTCAAGTTGCAATATGGTGTGTTAGATAACCTGTTTAATGCTGCACTCTTGAGAACAGGCTAGAATTTAAGTTCAAAGTCCCCATCTCTTGGTAAATAGAAGAAAAAAAACCTCCTAAACCTTTATGCAGCTTCATGTCATCCTAGTACAAATCTTTGTAATGCCAGTCCTAGTACTTCCTTTTTCTTACCCATCTCCCTTATTCTGGGTTTTCTTTTAGCACTGCTTAAAGCAAAATTATTTGGGATCCTACATGGAATTTTCTTGTATTTTCTATAGTGGGAACTGTAAATCCCTTCCTTGTTGTATACAACTGCAGAGCAAGAAAGGGGCTTTTGTGGTGTGTGACCTGGGAGGTCTAGCAAGAAATTTGACTTTCCTCTGCTCTTACAGCCCACCCCACTTCCTGGGTTTCCTGCTGTTGTTGTAAGAACCAGCCTGTGAGGTCACATCTTGGTGCTGGGATGGGATTTCTGCTACCCCTGCCATTATGCTTCTGCTGGCAGCTTTTGGGGTGGCTGCTTGCTCTGATGTCAGACTTGTGTGAAAGTGAGCCCTGTTTTCCTTGTTTCTGGTGATCTGTGGAGATACCACTGTGTGGCCTTCAGAAAGCCCTAGCTGCTTGCTTTCTGACTTGCTGCTGGCCTTTTGAGCTGTGCTAAACTGGGTGCTGCAAAGAGGAGTTTCCCCAGTAGCTGCTATGAAATTCAGATTTTTTTTCTTTTTCAATTTTGTGTGTTCTATCCCTTTTTATTACTAAAAATCGTATTAGGACAGCTGTCACATTTGTTTGATGTGCTGGAGGAAAATAGCTGAAAGCCTGGTGCCTGATTACTTTTTATTTGAGTCTTTGCTTAAAGATTGTGCCATATGTGTAACACTCATTTAGAAATGCTGCATTTCACATAATTTGTCCATTAGAATAGACATGAAGCCTGTATTTAAAAATCGTCAGCTGATTATAGCCACCTCAGGATCCATTCTGTGTTACTGAAATGTTAAGATCATCTTTTATCAAGCCAATTTTACTAGTTGCTGAAGCCCCAAGCATTTCTCAAAAGGCAGGCAAGCCATTCATGTTCACACATGTATTTATAACCTGAAAAATGGGGTTGGAGCATATGGCAACTCAGATGTGTTGTAAATAAGAAATGCAAGTCTCTTTATGAGAGATAATAAGTGGATAGAGTTGGAGAAACAGGTTTGGATAATTTAAACAGGAGCTTCAAGATGGTTGATGTAGGGAATGTGAACCCAATTTCTGAACCAGATCAACAAGGTCTGGGTTCCCTTCTCCATCCCTGTGACTCCTTGTTGAAGAGCTACCAAGAGCACTTCCCCTCTCTTGATTCTTGGAGCATCCCTGTGTTGAACAGGGTGGGCTGGAAAACTCGCTGGGGCACTGGTGACAAATGTGGGAGATGGTTCTGGCATGGCAGGGTACTTGTGTTAATATTGGCATATTCATTTAGAGTTCAAATTAAGCTAAATTGAACAAGTACAAATAATTGTACTTCTTACAATGCTTTCCATTGAATAGATTTCCATGGGAGTTAGTGGCTGTTTCACACGTCTGTCCTTTACTGTGTGCAAAGGGCATTTTTCAGCTTCACCTTATTGAAAGTAATTATATAGTAGCAAGTTAATTAAAATTGCCCACAACATTAACATCCTTCCCTGCCACACACATTCTCTCCCTAGAGAGAAGATGAAAAACAAACTGCATGTAGCTGACCTAATCACGTTGTTTAAAACAGAAGCAGAAAGTGCCTGTGCTGCTGGGTTATCCTAGGTAGGTTCTTGTGCTGTACTCATCATTCCATGAAAATTAAGGCACTTGTGCAAGGACATCTGTTTACTTAAGGATGTTTCCTTGCCATGTGCTCTGATGACCTGCTAGAATCTCCTAGAGCTGATGAATGGCTTTTTTTGTAGGGAAATCACTATCTGATGGAAATGCTGCTGGGCAACTTTCTTTTTAAGATGCTTGCATAGTTTGTGCAATTTCAGATTTTCTGTACTGTGTTGCTGAAGCTGGAGGGGAGGACTGGCTGAAGTGGGGTAGGAGAAATGCTGGTTCTTCATGTCTGTTAAGCCAACGTTACATTTGACATCCTGCTTTGGAGCAGTCAGTGCCAGGGGAAGGCTTTTTGCTACAGGTAGGCATTTTTTCTTTTTCCTTCCAGGTGCAAATTTCTGAGTTTTTGATGAGGGAGGAAATATTTAAGATCTTGATTAATGTTTAGACACTGAAGTGCCCAGTTTGTGTTGGAAAGCTGGTTTTATTTGCTGCAGTGGAGGTGTAACAGAAAACTTGAAATCTGCTGGGCAGAACTGTAGGATGCTATATATTAAGGAGCTGGTTTCTGACCCTGTCTCTGACTTCCTCTGTGGTAACAGTCATATTGTTTAAACTGCCTTTCCCTGTAATCACTGTGTGTTCCCCTTTCTTGGAAGCCTACTTTGGAACAGCTGGCTCTGATTTTGCAAACCTTTCACAGGCAACTGCAGCAATAGTTTGAGTAGTGGTTATCCTTGCAGAAAAGTCTTCAGGGTTGGCTACTGGCTCTTGGGTCCAGCTTCAGTTGTGTTACACAAATAAATTGTATGTGAGTGGAGTTCTTGCTGACTTGAGGTGTTCATGTATGTGCAAGAGAAATTGCTTAGATGAAACTTGCTGCAGTTTTTTTCCAGGCAGATATATTTTGAGAGGTCTTTAAATGATAAAGTAGTTAAATAGCTTTATAGTAGTCCAGTGAGAGCAGTGTTTTGCTACTTATTAATTAAATCTCTTTCATTTTTTTCTGTTGCTGTGCTGGAAAAGCGTTACAATGCAGCTTCATTTGTGTGTAATTGACCTATAGCATTAATGCACAAAAGAGAATCAATGCAAGTTTAATTAGGATGGTTTTATAAAGACCCTTTAAATGAGATTTATCAGTCCCCTTGAGAACTTGTACTGATAGAAGCTTTAGATACAAACCTAAGTGCTTTAGGAGTTAGGGACGTCAGGGAGCTGGGCGGTGGGAGAACCCCTCACCCCTGGATGGGAATCCTGGGCTGGATCAGGCTGGTGTGGCAGTCAGCTGGCAGCTCCTTTTGGCTCTTCTGTGTCCTTCCAGGCCAGGCTGGATGAGGCTTTGAGCTGAGACGTATCCCTGTCCATGGCAGGGAGGTTGGAGTGGACGGTATCCAAGGTCCCTTTCAACCCAAGGCATTTTATGATTCCTTTGTGGCAAGCCTGCACTTCTCTTCCACTCTGTGCTCTCAAAGGTTTACATGAGTAAGAGAAGTTTCTATATCTAATGAGTGTGTGCTGCCAAATGGTGTTCTGAAGCATCCCCAGGGTCTGCTGTCAATGTTTTTGTCATACTGTTGGACCTTTTTCCCTTGCACTTGCTGGATTCTGAAGTTACAATTGGCCAGATGCATCTGCTGAAGAGGAGGAGCTTTGCTGCTGCTTTACAGCTGCCTGTAGGGCACTGCTGGTAAATTGCACAGCAAGGTTACCTTTTTCTATCTTTCCTAAGCTGATTGGAAAATAAAAGCAAATTTATTGATGTACATAATCTGTCAGCAATGCAGAGGCTTCTGCCTTGCCTTGCAGGGGTGTACTGGGGAACCCAAGCTTGCACCAGCAAGCCATGGGACTGGAGAGTGCATAACGTGGTGGTGGTTTCTTGAGTGCAAGTGATCTTTGCAGCTGCAGAAGTTGCAGTTGCCCAGAGTTCCTATTGCTGACATAGGTTTTTTTCCTTCTTTCCTGCTTTTCCTTTCCATGTAACAAAAAGGGGAATTAGTGCCTTGGAGATAAGCACTTTTCAGTGCTCAGGGCAGGAAAAGCAAGCTGTTACCCATGGTGAGCCTGGGGGTAGATAGAGATGAACAAATCCTGTGAAAATGGTTACTGATTTTTTTTTTTTTAAAACTACATGCTCAAACCCACCCATTGGTTCCTCCCCAGATTTCATCCACTCCCTTCAGGCACTGTAAGGCTGCTATAAGGTCTCCTCAGAGCTTTCTCTTCTCCAATCTGAACAACCCCAACTCTCTCAGCCTCTCATTGTAGGAGAGGTGCTCCAGCCCTCTGATCACCTCGGTGGCCCTCCTCTGGACTAGTTGGATTTTAATCTGAAGACAGTATTTTTCACCAGGTTTTTGCATCTTGCTGTGAGCTCAGTAGAAAGAAGCCTCTTTCCCTTGGCCAGGGCCTCAGGGCACTATCATGACAGCAGTGGTGGCAGCCAGGGAGGCTGGATCCCCTTTAAGAAGTTCCTCCCCAGCATGTGAATGGTCTTTGGGCTCCTGGTTGTCCTTCGTGTGGGAAGCAAATCCACACATACTCAGCTGTCCCTTAAAGCCAGGACTTGGGCTTCTCTACAGACTTGTCTTTGGCCTCTGTGTTTGCTTGCCAAACAGCTGTTGGGTCTTCAGAGACCTGGCTGCTCAAAGTGTCCCTCCCATGCAGTGCTCTCTGGGTCCCAGCAAAATTAAAATCATCAGGGGGGCAGTCTTGGAAGTCTTCTGTAATTGCTTTCCACATGGGTGTAATTTTGTGCCGCTGCTGGTGGTGATTTGTTTGGGGCTTTTGTGGAGAGCTGTACTGTGAGGATTATGAGAACGGGGTGGGGAGTCCTGCCCTGGTTCTTCTTGGAGAAAACATTGGCCCAGTGCTTGTCAGTTGTGAACCTGGGTGTCTTGGCTGGAGCTCCTGGAAGACATCATTCTGGGGCTGCATCTGTGTGCAAGACTTGGGTGCTGCATGTAAACAGGATACAAGAGGAATTTGGCCCAACTATCACAATCTTATTCCTCTCCCGGGACAGGAGAGCAGCCTGACAGCTGCTGCAACCTAAGACGCAAGCTAGAAAAGTGCAAATGAAGCTAGAAAAAGGATAAATAACCTAACAATAATGCTTTGTGGAAGTTTTATTCCTGTTGTGTGGTAGTAGCACTTGGGTATGTAGAAATCTGGCGTGTGGTAAATGTCGTTGAAGCTGGGGAGGGATAGTTTTCTGGAAAGAGTATGAACTGATTTGTAATATTTCACAGACTAAAGTCTTACAGGGACAGTTACACTCTATCTCACATTATTTATAACCTAAAAAAGTGTGGCAAATGGGCAGCTGAGTTCAGTGGTGTTCAGCCTTTGAAAAAAAACAAACAAAAAAAGACCCCCCCCAAACCAGACAGATTTTGGAGAGGACAGCAAATGTGCTGGGCAAGAGTTTAAGCATGAGTTACTGCGTACATTTTTCTGGATAGTGATTTGCAAGGTGTTTTCAAATTAGTCCAGTGGAAGTTAAAATTTTTACATCTTTAAGGCTGTGACAGGTCTGCAACATTGGAACATTTCTTTTGTCATTTGTTGAAAGAAGGACATGAATTTCTATAGAAATCCAAGCTTTACGGGTTGTTGGCTAATTGTTGCTGAGCTGTTGCTCATCTTGGCTGTGAGCTGGTACAGGTACCCATAGGTACATGTACATGCATGTAGGCAGCAGCATGAATACAGGGGTATTCCTGAGGCTGAGAAGGATCCCAAAGCAGCCAGGTCTCACTGGCAGTGTTGAGACAAGTTGCTCAGTGTCAAATTCACTTCTGAAATCTGCTTTCTAAAAGTCAAAAACCCCAATGTGGGCAATTGTAGGGATTTCTCAAGTACATAGGGGTCTTTGAAACTGCAGTAAAACGATTCTGTTCTATTAGGAGCAATACTGGAGGGTTTTACTCATGTCCTGCTAACTGTGGTGGGCTGTCTGTGAGCAGAGCCAGAGCCTCAATCTCTTTTTCTCAAAGCCTACCATCTTAAAAACTTTCTGTAGTGTTCCAGGGAGCTTTGATACTAATTCCTTACTAGTGAAATACTACTGGAATTTTGTAGGTGTTTTTTTACAGTCTTAACTGCCTTAGCTGATTTAGCAACAACAACAAATATTTCAGGTTTTTGATGCCTGTTGTAGATGCACTAATCTTCAAATCATTGAAGAAATGCAGTAGTTACAGTTCCATGGCCCTGTTGTTCATAAATAATACTGAGAATGTTTTTTTGTATTCACAGTGAAGTACTACTGCCTACCCAGAACATTAAGAGGTTAATTGTAGTTTTCCAACAGGTTTGTGTAAAACTATAGACTCTGCCTTTCATGAGTTCTGATTGGCAGCATTTAAATATTTTTTTGATTACAATAAGCTGTAGTTCAAAGTTTGAAAATTTCCTGGCCCAGACAATGTGGGAATTTGTGCTGGGAGGGTATGATCAGTGCATGTAAAGTCTGGGCTTTCTTATTTGCTTGTCTCTAGGCTCTTACACTGTGAAGGGAAATGTTTTAAATATCTGCCAAGTTTTTTATACCCTGCAGGTATCTGTTTTTTGCATGGATGCTACAAGTTTTCCCAGCCTTTGGTAGGGTGAAAACTAAATATAGCCTTTTGAGTTTGTGCAGTTCCATTGCAGATGCATAAACACAATTAAAGAAGAAAACAATTTCATCAAATGGAAATGATGAAACGAGCTGCCACAGGCAGCTTCCAAGAGGCATCTCATTTAGCAGGGACTTCTTATTCATGCTCTCTCTCTTCAGACTTCTGCTCTTCCATGTGAGAGACAGGGTCTGGGGACCCCCTGTGTGTGCAGATGTAGGGATTCTGAGACACAGAACCATGTTTCATCACACACCTGCACTCATGTTCCTTTGCTGCTCTGTGCTCCTTCCAGATTGGCAGTGTCCATAATCCTGGGGGTGACTGGCTTACTTGTCCCTGTCATCTTCTCACACTTCTCTGAGGGCCTGTTTTCAAAGTTTTTCAATAAAACCATCAACTTTTGGGACTGCTGAGGCTAGAAATAGAATTTCTTGAAGAGGAGGCATTTGGAGAAGTTTGTGTCTGTTCAAAGTGAGAAAGTGAGAATCCAAGTGTAGAGGAACATGTAGATGAAGATGAAATGTTGACAGTTGTTCATTTAATGTGAAAGTACATCACTGAAAATGCTGCATTCCCTTCTCTGACTTTCTTTTTCTGAAGACTGACAAAATCTGGCATCTAACCTGTCACACTGAAAAAAAAAAAAAAGTCAAATTATTTTAATCAAAGCCTGTTTAATTTAACTGTGTCAGATGGGTGGACTTCCAAGGCCATTGATATAGTCCTGCTGTATTCAGTCTGAAGTTGCTTTTCTGATTTTTCTGGTTTCTGTTAAACATTCCTGTGATACAGGCACCTGAGCAAGTGGAAGAGAAAGTACAGCAGCTCCAGGCTGGGGTGCAGAGCTCTCTGTATAACTGGTAACTGAAAAGCAAGGGTGAAGCTTACATTCACTAAGACTGAAAAACAATTAGCTGTGACTAGGGGCAATTTTCAGACAATTAAAAACCAAGCTCATACATTTTTACTACTATGCAATCTCATAATTTTCAGCTAAATTCAGACAGCGAGCAAGTCCTGTACTTCCCTGGCATGCCAAAAATAACAGACGAGAGGAGTCTGCAGAGGATGAGTTTTGTTATGTCTCCTTCAGCAATTTTGTGCATTTAAAATATATGATGGTCTGAATACTCTCTGCTTTCCTTGGTTTTATTTTTATCTGTAATACCACTTAATGAGCTATTAGAAATAAAGTTCCTAGGTAGTCCTGCTGGCTGCTCTCCATTGCAGGATACTGCTGCAATAGTGTTGGCAGCAGTGGTAGCTAGAATATATATTTTTGGTTTTAAATGCAACTTTAAAAATTATAAGCAAATTATAACCAACTAATGTCCTGATAGACCATTTATAAATGAGGCTTAAACAGCAGCTTCAGTTGGTCTTTGAAATTTACCCCAGTACCTCGTCTGGCAACGTTTGCAACCAAAATCCACTAACAGGGGTGATCCCTTGGCTCTAGTAGTTCTATTTTTCCTTCTCTTTCTACTTCTGCTGGTAGAACTGCCTGGGACTTCTGCCTGGGACTCTTAACTGCTCTTGTGGACACTAAATACTTTTCATACCATGAGCTACAGAAATGTTAATTTCAGGTCTAAAGAAGATAGCTTAAATAGAAGCTTCTTTTAAAAAGGAAATAGTCAGTGTCTGACATATGGGTCATTGTTTTAATTCTTCATTGGAATAATAGGAAGTTTTTTTTCATGCTGGACAGAGCTGAATGGTTTATCAAGTGTGTTCTTCAGTGTGGGATTATTCCCTAGTGTCAGAGGTGAGAGTAATGAGGTGTCATTTATAGAATTATGATAATATGCAGTATAAGGTAGGTCCTTAAACTTATGTTTTTAAGGTGTTTATTTTGTAGCTGTAAGGCTTGTAAGCCTCATTCAGGACAGTTGATTTTCAGAAGTGGCAATGAATTTTGCCTGCAGTGATACTAAACCTCAATGCTGGATGCTCTGGTTGACTTCTTGTTTTTGTGGACATTGCAAGTTGAGGCTTCAAAAGAGAAGCTACCTGATTTTCCTGCCAGGCCAGAGGAGCAGATGTTTTGGCTTCTGTTTTACATTTCAGAATATCTTGATGTGACCTGCACCTACATATTGTGTTCTATAGAACACCTGCTCAAAAGGTTGATGTTGTAGTTGGGAAGTTCTGGATGTTAAAGATAAATAAAACCACATTGGCACAGGAGTACCTGGGGACTGTTTTGAATTGGTTGCCATAATCAAGTTTCTGCTAATAAGCTAGTGAAAGTTAATTTTGGTGAGGAGTCCAAAAATACAAAGCTTGCTTAGAGGAGAGGGCAGGAGACAGAAGAAGCATGGGCACTAAGTCTTTAATTACCTGGAACTAGTACAGATGTCCACAGAAGTGCCTGCTCAATAAAACTCAACTATTGGTGAAACTAAATATGCATTGAAATTATTTGGAGTTCAGTAAGTCTGGTTAAACTGTCTTTTGAAGTTATTTTAGAAACGAGGCTGGAAAATGTATGAAGTATTGGTAGTTTCATTAAAATGTAAGTGCCATTCTAAAAAGGAAGGTGAAAGTTCATTTTCTGAGAGTAAATGATGATCCAAAGTTGGCAAGATCTAATAGTTGTTTGATGTTATCTAATTGTTTTTCTTTCCTTTACCTTTGTAACAGTGATCACATGGAAAATATTTATGGCTACTTAATGAAATACACCAATCTTGTCACTGGTTGGCAATATCGGTAAGTCTGAAGTGGTGCCTTTTAGTAATGTTGGTCTTGCAGCATGTAAATAAATGTATTCCAGATTTTTTAAATACTACTTGGACTTCCTTTTTTGGATTAGGCAGACTTTATGAAGAGTCTTATGTTTTTCCTAATATAGATTAAGCCAACGTGTAGATTAATAATATTTGTAGTAAGGCATGAGTAAGGAAAAATGCATAGGAAGTCTGAAGCTGTTAATTCATTTGCTGGTTTGTTGTTTTTTTCCCATTAGAAATTCTGCATTTGTTTGTTTTTCTGCTGGGTCCTCAGTTTTATGCCAGATCATGCCATCATTTTTAAAGTAAGAATAAAAAAAATTGAAACTCCAGCCAGCTTTTCCCATTAGTTCTTCAAGATGTCTGTCTCCCCTGGAATTACTTGGTTTTCTTTAACAGGTGAAACCTGGGTGAGTTTTCCTGCTTGATGCTCTTCCTAGAGCAGCACAGTGGAACCACAGTACTTGGAAAAACAAGTCCTTAGCATACCACAGTGGCCAAATTCCTGTGCTACCACTGCCATGCAGTGACTTGTGTCAATACACTTATTATTAAATTCGATTTGAATAATTAAAGGATAATGTTCACTTTAATATTTTTTTTTAAATCTGAAATGGCTTTAGTGTCACATTTTTATATCTCTATTGTTTTGGATCTGGGGCTGTTTTATTGTTAATTTATGTAGTTTAGGATGTGTTAAACCTTAGGGAGTAGGACATTCTGTTGATGCCCAAAACCTTGCACTCTTCTGTGAGCACAACTATTCTGTGATGCAGTCCCTTGTCTCTGAAAAAAAAAATTGGTAAGAACTTAATTTTTATGCAGTCTTGTTGGTGACTTAATTCATGTGCTTGGGGTTGTACTGGCTCAAGTCTTGTAAGTCCTAACCCCATCTGTGCCAACTTGTAATAAAAGTCTTGACTTGCAGTACTACCAACCCCATCCCGTAGCCTGCTCCCCCTGTCCCCCCAAAAAATAATGTAAACCTGGTTTCATTTAGTGTGTTTGCTTTATCATTGCAGATTTTTTGTTTTGAACAATGATGCTGGCCTGCTGGAGTATTTTGTGAATGAGCAGTCAAGACATCTGAAGCCCAGGGGTACCCTGCAGCTAGCTGGAGCTGTAATTTCACCCAGTGATGAAGACTCTCACACCTTTACAGTCAATGCTGCCAGTGGGGAGCAGTATAAACTAAGAGGTAGGACCTAGATTTATGGGCAAGGGATTATTTCACTAGATGACACACCTGTGGCTGCTCTGCTGGGCTTGACAGCAGGTCCAGAGGAGAGAACTTGTTTGGCAGACTGCTGCAGTGAGAGTTATTCCAGCCTGCTCTCTTGTCCATCTTTATAGATGATTCCATACTCTTTGGGTTTGACTTGGAGGAGACTGTGAACTTCAGATGTGTAGAATGGGGTTTAATCTTCATGTGCAGTGTTAAAGTGATTCAGAGTTTTCTAAATCACTGTAGGCAGCAATACTGTGTTGATGCTTGCAGAGTGCATTGTTCCTAATACTAAGTTTGTTGGCCTTCTTGTGGTCTTATAGAAGCCCATTCTTTGATTTTGTAGGCTATGGAAATATGGGCTAGTATCTTCAGTATTTCTTTCCCTAAAGACTTGCATTTTCTAGTTCAGGGCAAATGTGTCATGTTGTTAGATTAAAATATCAGGGAGGGTTGTAATTGTTCAAGTTTTCCCTGTGTTACAAAATCAAGGAAAAAAAAAGTGCGTTCCATTTATGTTGAACTTGATTTAATGTTATAGTTAATTACAGATTAGCTGCACAAGCTTAGAATAAAAAATAAAGTCTTGTGACTGTTTAAGGAATTGAGCAGTCTTTTTAGCCTGTGCTTTGAAATGTCTTCATTTGCATAATCCTTTTGGTTTGCTTTGATTAGCAACTGATGCTAAAGAACGGCAACACTGGGTTAGCAGGCTGCAGATATGTGCACAGCATCACACGGAAGCTATTGGAAAGGTATTGTATTGACTGATATTTTTGTGGGCAAAAAATCCCTTTCAGGCTTGGGGTAGAAGCAGTTGCAAATAAAACTGTACTTTTATCTAAGACAAGTACTTCAAAGGGGTGTGTGTCTGGGTTTGAAACTTGCATCAAGAAACATTCTTCTGAGTAATAGCTGACTCGTAATGGAAATATGCTTTAGGAATGAAAGACTGAAGTCCATTTGCCTCTGAAGAGCTGAATGCTCTTTCCTGAACAGGCACTGGTGAGATGGTGTTTGAATAGGAGGGAGAGCTGAAAGATCTTGGTATTGGCCCAGTATTTTCTAAAGGATTTGAATTTTTTTAGTGGATAAGGAAGCAAGTCTTCATTGTTACTGAATCTCCTCCAATTTGGGAGGTTTACTTTTTTTAAAAAACCTTTTAACTGCTGCTTGCGCTTTTTTTTTTTTTTACCCACTCAACAGTCCAAAAATACATCTAGGATGAATTCCAGTGTTTGAGGAGCACGTCCTCAATGCTGTATCTGAGTGTTCCTTCCATTTTTCTAACCATTTGGTGATTGCAAATATAGTGTATTTTATAGAACCTCCTGATTACCTTAACATCTGTCTGATACCTGAATTAAACCTTGTTTTTAAGGTAAGATGAACTTCTAGCAGCTGGCTTTGTTGTAAGAGAAGTTAAATGAATAATTCTTAACAAAATCCTATTCTCTTCAATGCGAGCTCAATCCTTGCAGGATCTGTTAGGAGGCAATTTCTCATACAGCTGCAGATGAGGGGTGAATTTTCCAGTCAGCGTGATACATATTGATCAATCTCATTTCACAATTTGTTCCTAATTACATACCAGGGAAACTGTCAGCAGATACTGCAAAATGTTTTTTAGCAGTTGCTACTAATACATTGCTAGGACACTGTCATCTGCCTTTGGTCTATTAAAAAAAAAATCAAGGATTAAACTGTTCTTCTGTATCTTCTAAATCAAACTATTTGGTGATTATTAGGAATGAATTATAAATGTTTTTCAATATGCTTATTCACTAGAACAACCCTCCTCTGAAATCTCGCAGCTTCTCTCTTGCATCCCAAGGAAGTGCCAGCTCTCCTGGTGTGCAAAGAAGACCCAGTCAAAGTGCAGTTTCCTTTTTCAGTGTTGGACATCACAGATTGCCATCTGGAAAAAGAGTTCCTAGTATGCAACCAGATCATCTTATAGATGTTAGAGAGGTTTGTATAATTATTTTGCATTTTTTGAAAGACCTATTATTTATAGGGTTGTGTGGAAACCTGCTAGTCTTAGTTGGATATATTGTCAATAGCCTGTCCTAAGCTGCTATTGCATAACAGTGTAAGGATAAATAGCTTGCCTTGGCTAATTGCAGAAGTATGTGGTGTGTATTTTATGACTTTTGTACTCTGCAATTATATCCTGATACTTAAGGTAGAATTTTTCCTCTTCTCTTTGCACATCCTAGCACTTCAGGTGACAGGGGCATGTCCTTAAGGAAGTGTAGCATCCCTTACTGTGATACTATGATAACCACATTCTTCCTGTGTTGAGCTATAGGAGAATGGACTAAGCTGTAGCTGCATTACCTGTGACTAAGGAGAAATTGGTCTTGATGTTTAAGATGGCTAATTCCATTTTCTGGCATGCTAATTCACATGGTGTTAGTTTGTTTGCTACCTTTCTTTTAGAAGATAAAATGCTTTTTTTTTTTTTTTTGTTAAAGATAGAGTTTAAATACTTAAAAGGCCAGGTGCATGCCTGTTACACTTGAGCATAACACATCTTGAATACTTGTAAATTCAGTTTAAGAAGCTGCAGGAAAGTACAGCTTCTCTTTCAAAGGATCTGCTGCATGGCGATCTTTTTAATTTTCCTGTGAATTGCACTGTAGCATGTTCTTCTGTTGGTGCTTTTCCCTTCTACATCTTCTTTGCTGAATACCTGTCATGCTGCTGACTGGGATACCTTGTGAAATGGGAGATCTAAAAGGGTGTTTATGCTGACTTGCAGCTAATGTGACATGCAGGTGTGTGTGTGTGCTTGCAAAGTGAGAACTATAGCCTCTGTACTTCTGATAGTCTTTAATCAGAGTGCTTTTTCCTCTCCTGCCACTATTTTCTTTTTCTTTTTTTTTTTTTTTAATATGAAATTGTGTATATAAGCAGGAAAAATTTAGGACTGTTCAAAGTATGTTCTGCCCTGTCACTCTTGGGACATACCAAGGCTGACTGAGCACAGTGAACTCCACTCCCAAAGAGCCAGTATTCTTTAAATTCACACCATAGTGAGCTATGTAGCCCAACCCTGAAATGTTCCAAATGCCACATACTGTGAACTTGGATGAATACTTATTGGCTATATATGTATTGCATAAAACCTTAACAGCAGTTTCTGGAAGGGATTACAAGCTAAGGTACCTAGATAAAAAAATAGGAAAATATTACTAGGATTGCTGAATTTAAAAACTCAGCAGTTAAATGCATGAATACATCATAGATTCTTAAAATTACTCTGCTCTGCTAAATCAATCTGTTCTTACATTTAAATTAACTGCCAGTACACATAATGGTTGCAGAGTAGCACCATCCAGTTACATTAATGCCTTTTGTTTATGCCTCCACAGAAAAGGGACTGCTGGGATGTAAATAGAATAATAGAATGGTTTGGGTTGGAAGGGACCTTAAAGATCATCCAGTTCCAACCCCCTGAATGGACAGGGACACCTCCCACCAGACCAGGTTGCTCAAGGCCCCATCCAACCTGACCTTGAACACTTCCAGAGAGGGGGCAGCCCCAACTTCCTTGGGCAACCTGTGCCAGTGTCTCACCACTCTTACACTAAAGAATTTATTCCTAAAGTCTAACCTAGATCTCCCCTCTTCAAGTTTTAAACCATTTCCCCTTGTTCTCTCACTACATGCCCATGTGAAAAGCCCTACCCCAATTCCCTTATAGGCCCCTTTCAGATAGTGGAAGGTTGTTAGAAGTTTGCCTTCATCCCCGTGCTTCAAAGTCAGACAATATTTTGCTTTTGGGTTTGCATTCTGCTTGGTGTCTGGTGTGCTTTGTCCCTGTCCCTCTTGTGGGCAATGAAGCCACAAAAGCTGATTTGAACAGAGAGTGCATGGGAAAAATCCTGCTGCTTTTTCTTCCCTCTCCACCAAGTAAACTGTAAGTGTGGCAGCAGTGCAGATAATAAATGAGAATCCTCCATGGTTTAAGCTGAACTAAGCTATATATTTTTATATATAAACTATATATTTCCTATAGTGCTAGATCTCTTCTTGTAAGGAATGAGAGGATCTTGGTACCCATGGACAGTACCTCATAGATCCTATTCCAGGCTCTGCAGAGCTGAATTACTCCTCACATAAGAGTGTGTGGGGTGTTTTTTCCCTGTTTGTATTATGCACACATGAAAGTGATATTTACTGCAGTGAGTATGATGGCAAAATTCCTCTTTGCTTTTTTTTTTTAATCTTTTTGAAGTCACTTTGATACTCTTTTGCTTGTTAGTAAGGTGCCATGTATTGCTCTGGGAACTTCATCATGCATGCAATGACTCTTTAATAGCTGCCTCAAGAAAGAAAGAAAAGTATGGTTAACTGTACAGAATCTTTTACCTTTTAGCTTTATTAGCATTGTAAAAATCTGATGGTCTGTGTGCACAGCTAAATGTGTACCACAGGACTCACTTCCATCACCTGATAAATGCCTGTTTTGTTTGACAGATGATGTCTCAGGCTGAGGGCCAACAGAGAGACTTGATCAGGAGCATAGAATGCCTTCCCGCCTCCGGTCACCTTACATCCTTGGATCAAGACCTGTTAATGCTGAAAGCAACTTCCATGGCAACCATGAACTGCTTAAATGACTGTTTCCATATTCTCCAGTTACAGCATGCTTCTCAGCAAAAGGGGTCCTTACCAGCAGGTGGGTATAGATACTCACAAAGAGCAGAACCCTTTAACAAATAAAAATCCTTTCCTTCTTGCAGAAATACTTGTAGTAAATCCAGGTTCACATGGGTAGGAAAAACTGCTGGGTGCCTGGTTATTTGGGATTTTCTCTAGAGTCAGACTTACTGGTGTTGGTAGAACTTGTTTATATTGCTTTTATTTATTTATTTATTGTTTTCTTCATTTTATGTCTCTGGCAGCAGTTGTATAAATGTAATATTTAATCATTGGGAACCTCTCACAATAGAAAGTACAAAAGGCTTCACAACAGAAAGGCTGCCTTTGGGAGGTAATGGCTGCTCAGGAACACTGATACTGGAAGGGAACTTTTATGGGACTGCAGATTCTATGATATGTGGTGTGCAGTTCAGGTCTGTCAGATGTCATGCTTTTCTTTTTTTTTTTACACACTAAATACCAATTATAAGTGTTTACATCTGTGTAGCTTTTATTTCTTGTTAAGCATTATAATACAGAGCTCTACATCTGCACAGGTTATTATTAATACTTTTTTTTGTCACTATTCTTATTTTGAGTTAACATCCTAGTCTGAAACATGGGCTGAATGTTGCATTCCTTCTGAGGGCAGGACAGGCTTGTAAGCAAATGCAAATTGTTTTAAAGGTAAAAAAAAAAACCAACAAAAAATAAACAGCCCTGAAAAAAAGCCAACAAAACCAACCCTCTCTGCATAAACAACCAGCCCCAAAAAACCAAACAAATCCCTTCCCCACAAATGCCAGACCCCACTGCTGATAGTTGTGGAATATCATGCATTCACAGACATCAGACAAACCCATTGCTATGTCTATATAACTGATTGCTTCCATGCAAGTAGGGGCTGACCAGGCTCACTCCCCCTAAATTGTGTGCATTGTATGGAACTGGACATGAGATTTCCTGTTTGTAGATCTTTTGCTTCTTACTGGGATTTATTTTTTCTATTTTTTTCCCCTGTGTGTTTACTTTGTGGCTCTTCGAGCAAAAAACTTTTGAGGATTCTTAAATGCTTTTCTTTTACAACAAGGTAGATATGTTAAGTATGTAGCAAAGTACAGTCATAAGTTTGTCTCAGACCTTATTTTTTCTATATTCCTATTATAGTTGTGGCATTTGTTTTGCCAGTGCATATTATTTCAGTGCTGTAGTTAGCATAGCTTCTACAATGAAAAAAGTTGTTGTATGGAAGTATTAAAACTCTATGAAAATAATTTGGGATTTTTAAATCACTAGAGGTATAAAAAGAGAGTATGTGAGTAGGATAAATTAACATTTTGATGTTTTTCAGTTCAAAATTTTATTTTAAAAACGAAAAACTGAATGGTACCTCTCCAAATCTTTTGTCCAAAGTTACTTGCACTGAAGAACTCTCCCTATCCCTGTGTAACTGTGGGAGATGCACACCAGAAGTCCTTTTGTACTGGCATTTTGTATGTGCACAACTAAGGTGTTGGGATTTTTTTGACCCATTACTGTATCTGGGGAAACAGGTAGAGCCCAGTTGGCACCACTGTTACAACTCCAGACAGTGCTTTGTTTTAAGGAGTGTTTTTCTTGGGTTAATACTTCTAAACTATGCAGGGAAAAGCTCAGTTCCTCTGGCTGCTATTCAGTTAGTATCTGCTTCTTAATAGCCAAATCCAAAACCTTGCTTGAAGATGTCCAAATCTTGCATTTCTGGTAATATTATAGAGAGAAGGGTGGAGGTGGGAGGAGGAGCAGATTGGATGATGCATTACTAGGGTCAGAGTTAAAATCAGAGCATTAAAAGCATGTGTTTGTCTTTCTGCAGCCTTCCACTCTCCCATTGTTTTGGCCTTTCTAGAGACACCATGATACATTTGTTCCGTTCAAGGATTGCTCAGAAAAAAAGTTTAAGTTGTTTTTTAGCTCAGTGCCTTCCCTTCAGGAGGGATCCTTAGCCTGCTGGTTCAACTGGTGGAGTCTTTTTGGTAGGCTTCAGGAGTTCATCCAGAAAAGAAAAGGGTTGTGTCTTAGTTCAAATGCTGCAGGAGGCATTTCTGTATCTAAGTCTAGGAAAACATAAAATTGTGTAGGAAAAAATCTTGAATACAGACTGTTCAATCTAATTGGAGATATACAAGTTCTATTTGATATTCCTAGCATCATAAAGGCAAGTCAGCCACACCTCAGCTATATTTGAGTCAGATGTATCAAAAAGTGATGATGGAGACTTGTCTAACAGAGCATAAATTTAAACATGGGGGGAAAAGTATTAAACAGTATTTTGGGGTCTGTTAAAATGGTACTTGACTGCTAAGAATGTGTTAGGCAAGTGCTTGTCAGGCTTAAAAGCAACAGAAGTTATGTAAGAATGCCTATTTGCTATAAATTGTTCAGAAAAAAAACAACTAAACAGAAGAATTAAAGTGCTGCCCCAGCTGCATCAAGGTGTACCATAAATCAAAGAGGAACAGAAAAGTTGCAGCTATTAACTTTCCCTAAATTCAAGTCAAAAGTCCTGAAATTTACTGGATTTTTAAAAGTACTTCATTATCATAAAAGTGAATTGCAACAACAATTTGTGACTCATGGAGAAAAATGTTGCAAGTGAAGGCTATAGATTCTAAGAGGTCTATGTTGTAGCAGAAGGGAAGTGCTGCCCACAGCTTAAAAAATGTGAAGTCTTTTAGAGGAGGGAAACATAATAAGTAAAGAGAATACCTTGTGCCTACCCAGAATACTCAACAGCAAAATAAAATTATTCCAGTGGAAGAGAAGTATTAAGGTAGTGCCCTGTCCATTCTCAAAGATTAAAACACAACTGGTAGTTCAGATCATTTAAAAAAAAAAACCAACAACTAGAATTTAACAGCAAAAATTAAACAGAAGTTAATAAATAAGGTTACTTTAGAAGTAGCCAGCAGGGAGTATATAAGGGAAGCTACTTGTTAAACTCAAGCTGATCTGGAGGCAGTGAGTGTTGATTAAATATGGCCTAGAATATGCAATTAGAGATTACTGTGTTGAAAGTTACAGCTAAGAAAGTAGGTATGATAAGGAGGTTTTAAAGATGAGTAAAAGCTTTCCAAAAAAGTGAGTGTGACAGTGACATTCTGAGCATCTTATTTTTTGACTTCTCTGAAACTGCTATTTAAATAGCTTAAACTGTTGAGGGATTCTTGTTTCTTATTGTGTAATGGATTAGCAAGTAGTAGACTTGATGAAAATAAACTATTTTGCTGTGGAGTAAGTTGTCTTGTCCCATTAGTAAAGCTTGACTCTTTTCCTGGTGGAAATGCTGCTGTATATCTGAATTAAGCTTATTCTGCCTGTTGTGGTTGAGGATGTGACCTAATTCTAGTTAGTACAGGTCTGGAAGTAAAGGTTGTGTAGCATACAGGAAGGTACAAGAGCCACCTTGGTACAGGTTCCTAAGCTGCTGTGTGGTGGCAGAAATTCAGGCTTCCTAATATTTTGTGTTTGCAACCCAGCCAAGATGGTTTGTCAGTTTGTGGATTCTTCAGTAAAAACTGATTGGAGTCACCTGTACATTTATTATCCTCTGAAAAAGAATGGAACATTTGTATTATTAATGAGGAACCTGATCTGTTCTGATAAATTAGCTGGGAGTAACTAGAGATGCTGGAATCATTGAGTGGGTAATAGCTTTCCAAGCCCTGCAGCATTTTCTTTTGGACAACTATTATTAATTCAGCAGTGTGTGCTTGCCTTCTCCACAGCAGCAAAAAGACAAGTACCCTCTCCAGAAAAAACACTGGCAACAGAACTTTTCCTGCTTTGGGTCTTTTTAGTGTAAAACTAAGCAGGGTTTGGGAACCTGGTAAGTGGGGGTCTTTTTCTTTTTTTTTTTTTTTTTTTTTTTGGTACCAGTTAAAGAAAATTCTAAGGGTTACTTAACATTCCTGTGTTCTTCCTGTAGTGTCTGATTACACCTTTCATGACACCAACTAGTTTCTCCAGTCCAAGTTGCATGTATTACAGCTCACCAATCGCAGGGCTTGTGCTAATGATCACTGAAGGTGGTGTCTCATTGCACCACCTTTGTTTCGTGGCTGGTGAAGGGATTGGCTGCAGAAGGAATTGGCAGCTTTCAGCTTATTCCTTAAAAAAAATAGCTCTTTGGGGAAAACTGCTGTTTACCAACCTTCCAGAGGATGAGCAAGTTACAGCGTAAACTTTCTTTTGCTTCAGGAACGACGATCAGTTGGTTGGAACCGAAGGCATCTCTGGCAAACCACTTCAAAAATGGAGCAGCTCAGAATTTCCCAGCAGAGATAAACAAGCCAGCATCTGTCAGAGAAGAGCAGTCCATTGCAGAGCCCTGCCAGCTAACAAGGGTAAGGTAATGTGAACATCCCGTTTCTGTGGGGAATTACTTTGTGGAATTATCTGTAAATGTTCCAGTTGTATCATGTGAAAATGATTTCATGACAATTCTTATCACAGTTTTTGATGAGCTGTGTTGGAGGAAGAGTGAGTGCGGTTGCAGTAAATGAAACTTTCTAATGGCTTTTTCACTAATTTTTGCTGTTTTCTGTAACTAGCTGTCAAGTGGAGAGATTCAGTTGGGCTGATAATGGAAGGTGTTGAAACAGGCAGCATTCATTCCCTTGCATTTTTGCAAATTCCAGTGCAAAAAAACCTGACTGGTTTCTCTTGAAATAGACCCCGAAAGAACTATCTAGATGAAAGACAAAATTGCTGTTCTTTAGCTATTAAATCTCTCTGTCATTCTTTTTCAGCTCTTGCTGTGTTTGTTTTTCTTAATCTGAGCAACTCTTGTCACTTGACTTCTAGATGGCTTAATGTATTTGAAATGCAACTACAGTCTGTACCATTATAACTGTCAACATTGATTTGAAGTGCTAAATACTGAAGTAAAAAGCAGCAGGGATTATGATAAAGAACGTGTTTTCCCAAATAAGCTAGAAAATCATAATTACATTCTTTTTAGACTAGTTAATTTCACACAGTTTGGATGATACTATATCATTGTGAAAAGGTAATGTGCTGTTGTATGGCTCTGTGACAACACTGCACTGTCTTACAGCAAAATTGAAACAAAAGATGACTTTTTATAGTTGCTATAGCTTATAGATTTTTTAATAGCTCTGAGTAGTTGCTAGTAAGTTAAAGAAAAAATGAAACACACTATGAGCTTTCGAATAAATCTCCTAAATTTTTTCCTCTTTCTAGTAAACGTGTGAGTTACTTTTCAAGTCCTTACTGTATATCACTGCCTGTATTTGGGATGTGACTTGTCTTATCACTCCCCTTAGGTATTTTCAGCTCCCTTTACTTATGATAGCAGAACCTTCTAGCATCCTTGGAGTCACCTACGTGATACTACAGTTTCATCAGGGTTTGAGCTCTGTGTGAGGGTTTGCCCCCTGGTGTTTTGGTGGTTGTGTGTTCACAAATTGCCCTCAAGCTAGGGCAGCTCCTCCAGGACAAAGGGCTTTGCTTGGGCAGACATACCTTGCTGCCCTTCTGTGGCACCCAGTGCCTCTCCCCTCTGCATCTGCCCCTCTTCAGCTGTTTGCCCTGGGAGAATTCTGCTCAGAGCCTTGGAAATGCCACCATCCCTTCTGCCTGAAGTGTTCAACCTTCTGTTTGTGGGAGGGTGGTTGTTAAAATGGTGCTCATGTAGTTTCTGCTTGTCTGTCTGGGTGCTCTAGTTCTACTACCAGACAACTGGTGTGTGTATATGTGGGGTTTTTGTAAAACTGCTCCAGGTTACTTTTCTTTTTCCTTTACTGTTACGTGTTGGTACTAGTAGCAACAATGCTAATGCTTGTGAGGACTGCCCTGTCAAGCCTTGCTTGTCATCTGTCATGGCTGTAAGCAAGGAACTCCTCTGTGGTACAGCCTTTGGAGTAATGAAGACAACACTGGAAAGAATGAAGTAGTGTGGAGGTGGAGGGGTGGTTTTGAGGTGGTTGGAATTTCTGCTAGCATTTGCTTTGCTATTTCTGTAGAGATGTTATAGCAGCCTTGGAGAGTCTGAAGGGCACCTGCAAGAAAGCTGGGGACTGGTTACAAGGGTGTGTAGTACAAGGGGCAATAGTCTTAAACTGTAGCAGGGTAGATTTAGATTAGGTGTTAGGCAGAAGGGGTGTGAAACACTGGGATAGGTTTCCAGAGAGGTAGTGGGGGCCCTGTCCCTGGAGACATTCAAGGTCAGGCTTCATGAGGCTCTGAGCAACCTGATCTAGTTAAAGATGTCCCTGCTCACTGCAGGGGGGTTGGACTAGATGACCTTTAAAAGTTCTTTCCAACCCAACACATTCTGTGATTGTATTTTTGTGTTAGATGCTTGCATTATCTCACAAAACTGACAGGAAAACAGGTCATATCTACTTCTAAGCTTTTTTTCTTCCCCACTTCTGACCTGTTGAGGGGGGTGAGAAATCTTAGCCTGAATCCTCTAAATTCAATCTACTCTGGGTTATCATAATGCTCCTTTAAATTCTTCAGCTGTTGTTTATCTTGGGGTAAATTCTGTTGTGTAGCTTCCTGCAAGGGAAGGATTACCCTTTTTTTTTTTTTCTTTCTTCATACATGGAGAGTTAAATACAATATAAAGTCCTTTTTTGCTACTGTCTGGCGAGTGCCATCTTGGGCTGATGTGTTTGGTTCTTACTGCAGGAACCTGAAGAAATAAATCCAGATGAGGAGGTGGAGGATATTTGTGATGATAAAGAAGATGATCTTGGAGCAGTGGAAGAGCAGCGCAGCGTTATCTTGCATCTCTTGTCTCAGCTGAAACTTGGCATGGACTTAACAAGAGTAAGTAAATGGAGCATGAAGACTGACTACAGTAAAAGTGAAGTGCAGTTTTAAACTTCTGTATTGAACAATATTGAATTTAATATAAAATTGTGGCCTGTAGCAACTTCAGGTCCAAAGATTTGGTGTCCCAGTTTGAGGCAGGTTTTTGAGTGAAACATGATGGGGGGGAGTTGATTTTATTTAATGCAACTGGCCATGTCTTTTCTGTTCCGTTCTCTGTTACATCTGTACTGTGTTTTTGTTGACTTTCCTATAATGGCTTGGGGTTTTTTTGTTCTTGTATTTTATAATTTCCATGCCCTTTTCTACAGCCTTCTTATATTTTTATCTTTCTGCTTTCCTTTCATGATCTTTTTTCTCATTTCATAATGCTTTCACAGGCAACTCTTATAACTCTTCAATGTATTCATGCTGCTTCTAAGAAGTTTTCCTTCTGTTCCCCATTATCTATCCTTAGGTGGCAGTTTACCCCTCTCTGTCCTATTCTCATTTCTCTGTTTGCTCTTAGCTATAACAAGCAGGAACAAAATTTACACTGGAGTGCAGACCTCAAAAGCAAGCAGCTTTGAGATATTAACGCCCAGTTGCTACTAGATATCTTGGGTGGCAAATCTGAGAAAATAAGCCTGCTACCAACTTATGTTCAGTTCACTTGTGCAGAGGCTTTTTACCCTAAACAGTAGACACTTATAAAGAAAAAATCCATTTTATGGTGGCATGGAATGAGGAAAGAACTCTCTTGGAATTATATCAATATTTTTTTTCAAACCTTATTTTTGAGCACTAGCTACTTGGCCACTAGAAACACTTGTATTGTGGAGCTTAGATTTCACAGTTTGAGGGGGGGGGGAGAGAAATAGTATGAACAGGCCCTGCTGCTTAACCAGGAATTAGGTCCTTATTTAATTTATATTGAAGGTTGGATTTTATCTGTCTCTTTCTCTTAGACTTGACGATTTGATACAGCAGTCTCCCAGGTGTGGCCTTTGGCTGTAGAGTTGTCTTTAGTTCAGAGCAGGCAAAGAGTTGAAATGTGACAAGCCTGAATTGAAAACAGGTAATGAAGTTGTTAGAATCACATTTAATTTCAGTATCAGGGTACCAAAATTAAAAGCAACTTTGGTATTTCAGGTTGGTGTTGCAAGTGTATTCAGCCTGACTTGTGTATCTGTTAAAAGCTGTATCTGTCTGTACTCTACCTCTTTGAGTGCAGATGACTTAAGTGGACTCTCTTTATCTGGGGACATGGAGACATGGTTTAGTTGTGGGTCATCATAAATAGGGTAATAGGGCTAGGATGAGGTTGGACTTGGTGATCTTGAAGGTCTTCTCCAGCCTGAGCCATTCTATGATCTCGTGGTTGAGACACCAATTGGTCTTTACAGCAGTTAGTTATGTGGAGTTTGTTGCCACTGCAAGGAAGAAAAAGACTGGTGATGCTCACAGCCTGTTACTGTACAGCAAGTGCTGCTCTTGGCCTAGGTTAGGACAGCACTGCTGTGTTTTATAGTGGTGAATGTAACTGGGAAAGCATGAGGTCCTCTGCTCAGAGGTACAGGATCAACCTCCACTTCTATTTCTCATGGATGCTTGTCCTCGTTGCTGTGATGAGAGAGACTCTGCTTGCTTTTCTCTCCATTAGACAAAACCTTTCATAACCTCTCCTCTGAAACTCCCTTGCAATACTTTGAGCTCTGTCCTGCTGGTTTTCTCCTTTGGACATATGGAACATGTTACCTCTTTGCTGCTCTTCCATGGTTTGTTTTCTTTATGGATGTTCAGTCCCTTTCAGCCTCTCTAGTCCTAGTAGTACTTACTGGGCTTTTCCTCCTTGTCAGTTGCTTTTCTGGGACCTCTGATCACTGTATTTTGTCACAAGAAGGTTCAGTCTGAAGATTGTGGCGTCCAAAACAGGACAGAATCCCTCATCTGAGAGCTTCACTTATAAAAATGCCTGTCTCTTCAGTTTACTTACTAGAACTTTCTGGGTTCTCTTTTGTTGCAGGTGGTTCTTCCCACTTTTATTCTAGAGAAGCGCTCGTTGCTGGAGATGTATGCGGACTTCATGTCCCACCCAGATCTCTTCATTGCAATCACAAATGGCACAACCCCCGAGGAGAGGATGATCAGATTTGTTGAGTATTACCTCACTTCCTTTCATGAGGGTCGCAAAGGAGCTATTGCAAAGAAACCATACAACCCCATCATCGGGGAAACATTTCACTGCTCCTGGAGGATACCAAAGAGCGAAGTAGCCACTGATGCTGGCAGTAACTCCTCTGCTCACTCCCCATCAGAGCAAGTAATTCTGTCGAAAGAAGTGGAAGGCCAAACAGAGCTGGACTACTATACAGTAAAATTTGTAGCCGAGCAAGTGTCCCACCATCCTCCTGTCTCAGGGTTTTATGCTGAATGTGTAGAGAGAAAGATGTGTGTCAATGCCCACGTCTGGACAAAAAGTAAATTCTTAGGGATGTCAATAGGAGTGACAATGGTTGGTGAGGGTAAGTGTCACTTCTCTCCTTAATTTTATAAAGTTATTAAACTATATGTTTAGGAAGAAATCTGATATTTTATGCATCTGGGAGAAATACAGAATCACAGGTGGATACTGGTCAGTTGCTTTTGTCCAAAGACTTAAAAAAAAAAAAAAAAAAAAAAAAAAAAAGCTTGCAGATATATCAGCCAATGTTGTGTGTTTTCAGAATTTTTTTTAATGTCATTTTTAATTTTTCCTCTAATCTTTGTGATCTGCAAGCCTTACTGTATTTGGTGATTTCTTACTTCATTTTTATTGTTTATAACATACAGAAGATACTAAAACTCCTCATAATAAACAGCAAGCTTTCATATGTGAAAAAAACTACATAGGCTCACGCTTTGCCAAAAATCAGCATTATATTTGGAAATAAGATTTTTACTTCAAAACCAAAAGGCAGTTCTGTAATATAAACTGATATTTGTGAATGTTTCTAAAGCATCAGACAAATTAAATTGCATCAGACATTTACTGAATAGAAGTGTTGTTGCATTTGCATGTGTTGCTCTTATGTATCGTAATAGGTTAGTTTTAATTTTCTTTCAGCTAGGGAAATTGGATCCTTTAGGGACAGAGGAGGTTAGCTACCCTTAAGCTGTCATTTTCCCTTGGAACTAGTCTAGATGAGTCAAGAGATGAGGCAGCATCTCCCCTTCTGTGTCCCCTGTGGATATTGCTCAGCACCTGGGCAGTGCCAGGCACTTGCACGTCAACTGTGTATTTGGCAAGGGATGTGGAAGGCTCATCTTGGTGCTTTGCCTATACCAGGTAGTTTCTGAAGTTAATAGCTCCCCATTTATCAAATCTTGTCATGAGTATGAAAAATCTGAGAATTTCTGAAAAGTAACATCAGATGCGCAGTGATGATAAGATGCAGGCACCACTCAGTTGTAATACTCTGCTCTTAAAATGGCAAGAGGTAGATCTTGTGTTGGGCTTTTTAGTTTCCCTTTTCTTTTTAATAGGAATCAAACACATCTTAAAACCCAAATTCTAGTTTTTATGAGTTTCTTGACCTTATTGCAAAAGCTACTGTCAGGGAAGGGTTGGATTTATCTTGGCAGCAAGGTGCAGTAAGGAGGATTCTCTGCTACCTTCAGATAGGTGTTAGAGGATGCATTACAGAGCAAACAGAACAGCAATATTGGTTCTTCTCAGGATCTGCAGTTCAGGATATTCATTCATTATTTGCTTTTGGCAGCATATGTTGTTGTGCTTCAGAACCATCAATAAGAAAGTGACCAGACCTTTTACATGCTGCTGAAAAATATGTTGCCCAGCATAGTTTTGTACTTTCTGGGGCAATGTTATCAGGATGAATGTCTTTTCCCAAAGGAACCATAAATGCCTGTGACTCAGGTTAGTATTCTCAGGAAAATATGCACACCTATAGTCTGTAACAAAGATCATTTTTGTCATTTTTGGTGTGAGGGGCTATGAGGAAAAGCAGTCAGGTGTACTACTGGATATGTTTCAGTAATTTGTTTGGTCTTTTCCAAAATGATGCTGATTTAGGAATATTTTTTTTTTTTTTTTTTCCACACAGGTCTCTTAAGTCTCTTGGAACATGGGGAAGAATACACGTTCTCTCTGCCCTGTGCATACGCTCGGTCAATTTTAACTGTTCCCTGGGTAGAACTGGGAGGAAAAGTCAACATTAACTGTGTGAAAACTGGGTATTCTGCAAGTATTAACTTTCACACCAAGCCCTTCTACGGTGGCAAACTCCATCGGTGAGAACACTTGTTTCTCTTTTTCAATGCAATCTCCACGAGAATTATAGTAGCTGTGTAACTCCCCTGTTCTGTGTGCTGGAGTAATCCTCGTTTGATATTCTGAGAAGTTTTTCCTGTCCATAAACACTTGTAGGTACATCACTGTGCTATTAAACAGTATTATAGCTAAATAACTGTATCTTGTGATCCTCAAGGAAAAATCAGGTTGCCTTTAAAGTAAGGAAATTAAGTAAGGAAATTCTGTGTCTGTCTGACTCTGGGTTCAAACTGCCAGGAACTCAGAGCTCCTGGCTTTTATTCCTGGCTTTCTTGTTTCTGTTAGAAATTGGTTAATGTTTCCTTTTTGCAGTTTGCTCTTTGAAATGAGGTTGGTCTTGCTGTCTTAAAGGATTGCTTGTTTGCAACTTGCATTGTACTTGCACTGTAGGGAGCACTGAGAGCACTAGTAAATATTCTTTGTTTATGTATTGGTCTTAGGATTTCTGTGTAAGAAACAAAAAACTATCAAGTTTAAGCACCTGGAAAATATCTACGTAAAAATACCTGTTTTAAAGGCAGAAGTAGTGATAATTTTTCATGTGTATGTGTGGCTAAAAACTTCAAGTCAGATTCAGAGAAAGTTTGCTTGGGGTTACTTCTAGCAGATCCTAGGAAACATCTGCAGACTTGGTGCAGAAGCTTTTATAGTAAGACTGCTGCAGATTAGCCCTGTGCTAATACAGAGAAAATTAAGGAAAGAGAACATTAATAGATAAATGAAGCATATCTGATTCCAGGGCATTTTGCTCTCATTTACTGGACTGTGCTTGTTTAAGCCTTTCTTAGATTAAATCTATGAGACAATAATGAAATGTGTAACAGCCTAAAACATCAGAACTTAAATGTGGTTTGCTCTCACAGATTGCATAAAATCAAGTCTTAAGTGACTTTTCCTGAAACAGTAGAGTAAGGCCATCTTTTTTTTTTTTTCATTTAAAAAAAAAAAAAAAAGAATACCCCATCAAACCCTCCATCTTGAAGTGCTTTACCCCATAAGTTCCCATACATTAACTTGCAAATATAGCACCCCTGTCACATTGCTGTCTGGAGAACTGAAGCTTACATGTAGCTCTGTTTCACTTGACACAATTGTAAAGGGATGCATCACTTGGGATTCTTGTTCCCATTGCTTACAGTCTGTTTTCCACCTTGCAATAGCTCCTTTTTTTAAGTGGTAGGATGCAACTTCAGTGATTTAATGTTTTGTTGTTTGTCTCTGAAATTAGTCACAGATGTAGAGGCTTTTTAAAGAGGCTTTTTTAAAGAGATCTGTTTGAGGTACTGTAGCTATTGAGTATTTGACATGGTGATGATTGGACAGTGCCAAAAAAATCTCTTGATGGGGAAGCAGCAGTGTTGTCATGGTTACACAGAGCGCAAATGAGTTGCTATGGCAATGTTATAGATTTTTTTTCGTTTTGTACATGAGTGACCCTTGTTGTTAGATCTCAGCTGGACATTGGCTTCTTGGTCCTGTACCTCTTTAGCTTGATGAAATAGAGGATGATGATAACGAGCAGCTAGGCATGTGTCAGTCATACCAAGCTTACCAATAAATGCTGGCAGATTTTTATCACTCGTATTAGTTCAGGTAAATGTGGTCTGTGATGCTGGGATTTGTGTGTCACGGAGCAATGCAACAACATATGGGCTGCAGTGAGAGTTAAATGTAGCAGCTCAGTGCTGCACCTTAAAATAGTGAGTGATCCAACCTTGGTCACTTTAAGCTGAACAGAGACAATAATTTGGTGACGGATATTAAAATACTGGGTGTCAGTTATTGTATTTTAACCACACAGCACTTCCAAAAAAAAAATAAGCTTTTAAACTTGGCAAGATGTACCTGCCAAGTCCTAACGGGCTGGTCCCTGTCATCTGTGGATTCAGACAACTCTTGAGGGGAGGACAGGGTTGTGTAATAAATGGCACACTGTGCCACTTATTCAGTTGTGTAATAGATGAATTTGGTGAGGTAGAGAAGTCACAGGATGAAAAAACAACACAAAATGAAGGCTGCTTGCTTCTCACCTACTCCTTTGGTGGTTTTCAGAAGCTGTTACTGTTGGCACTTGTTAACTTCCATGTGCAAAGAAGCAGCTTAATAGTTTGATGTAAATGTGCTATTATTGATCATGCTCTTCCATCTCTGGCCTGTTTTCTAGAATAAATCTTAAATTTTGGTCATAGAAAACTGTGCTTACCTGTCACGTTTTTTTTTAATATCTTTCAACAAAGTTAAATTAGGTTTGAGCTGCTGGACCACAATGTGGCTCCAGCTGCCTCCTGCATGTACAAGAGGATGTTGCAGAAGCCCAGGCAGCTGCCTCCTGCTCTGAGCCAGCAGTGAGTTTTCCCCTCTTGCCCTGGGGATTCCCTGCAACCCTGTGCTGGAAGGTCTGGGCTTGCCATGCTGGTTTTGTTGCCTGAGGAATTAATTTCTCTGTTTTGATGCTTGGCTGAGGAGAGGACAGGTGGATGCAAACACTGCTGGAAGTGACTGGTGCATGTGGAAGGAGGGCAGTGGCATCTCCATGTTCTGCAGTCCCTTCCTCCTCTGAGTGTGGCACCACATAGCCAGCGTGGGCAAGGTGGGAGCACAGAAGAGCTGCTTTCTGCTCCTCTGTATGCAGTTGTTCACAGGAAATGAGCAGAGCAGGGGTTAATAGCTGCACGGGATGGAAGTGTGAAAGGAGAGGTAACAGGTACCTTGTGTGAGAGCTGAGGGGAGAGGTGTGTTGTGTTGTAGCAAGCTTGTGTGTACAGGTAACTGCATTTTAATTGCACTGTGTGCTCTGTGAATCCTGCAGCAGCTTGCAAGTGAGAATGTCTCAAGTCTTGTTTGCATAGTGTGCAGACCTTTTTGTTTCCTCCTCCTAGGAGACAAGCTGTATTTCAGAGTGTTAATTTCCTCTTGATATTGAGAAGAAAAATATGCATCAGTGTGTGTAATTATGGTGATACTTGAGTGTCTGTGCAACACTTTGAATGAAACATTGCACACTAGAAAGACATTTTTAATGTCTTTTTATTGGCAGAGGTTTCTATGTAGGAGACAGGAAAGAAAAGCAGTTCTAGTTCCTGGTTTTCTACCTTGCTTCTGTCTTTTGTGTCTGCTGCTTATGTGAGCAACATAAAAATGAGACCACCTACATAGAGAGAACATTTAGATGTGAAGATGAGAGGTAAAGAGGCAGCAGGTAGTGAGATAGGTTCTTGCTAGAAAGTTTAATTTTCTTTTTTTAAAGTCAGAACTATGTATCTGATGTTTCAAGGCAGAAAGATAAACTGCTTGTTACATGTGGACAAGCCTGTATTAGGTTTGGTTTTTTTTTTTATTTCCAGTTCCGTTAAAAGGTTTCAGCAAGTTTAAGCTCAAGTAGAAAATGGAGTTTCCTGAGTAATATGAAGAGCAATGAGTGAAAGTCACTTTGCTCTTTGAATTTACCTATGCAAATGCACTTCAAGTAGCGAACATTTTTCAAGGCAGGGTGACAAGTTTGCAGACTCATTCTGAATGAAGCTGAGTAATTATGCAAGGAGGAACCCTCAGGTGTGTTCAGCCACAACCTTTTTTTAAAAAAATAAACACTGCTTTCCTAGAGTCACGGGTGAAGTGAAGCAGAATGCAACAAACACAGTGGTGTGCAGAGTGCAAGGAGAGTGGAACAGCGTGCTGGAGTTCACCTACAGCAACGGGGAGACAAAATATGTGGACTTGACAAAACTGCCTGTGACAAGAAAACAAGTCCGGCCCCTTGAGAAGCAAGGACCATTTGAATCTAGGTAGAGTATTTGTTTACTGTTGTCTGACCCTTTTTGGCCTGAGAAGTCTGGTGAATGCCTTAGGAAAATCTGCAGGTGTCGGTATGGTTTGTGGGTTGTGCTTAGCAGCAGTGACCTAAATTTTTTTATTATTTAAAAACAAAAACAAAGTGCATAACAATAAGTGGAAATAAAACCCCAAAATCACAACATAAAACAAGTGGAGGCACATACCTGGTTATCTTGTCTATTTTATTCAGTGTTATGAGTTCATAAAGTCTGGTATAACAGAGCTGCCTTATTTGTTTTGGTTTTGACCATCAGCTACGCAGCAGGGCAGCTGCTGACAAGGGAGGTCAAGAAACTGCTTGTTGAATAACACTTCTGTAGAAGCTTTAAAGAGTGTGCAGTCAGAGATCAGATTGGCACAGCCAAACCTCAGAGTCATTCCTACCTGCTCCTAATTGCCACCCCAGCTGTAAGACTTGGCCACGGGCACCACACCATCCTGTTCCCTCCTGGGTTGGTTTGTCATGCCTAAGTGGGGGGAGTGCTCCTCTTCTGAAGGAACTGCATGTGATGGTCCTACAGTTGGCTGAGAAAAACTTTTGAAAATGAAGCTAATGATTTGTTTTGCAGGAGGCTGTGGCAGCATGTAACAGAGTCTCTGCGGGATGGAGACATTGATAAGGCCACAGAGCACAAGCGAGCCCTTGAAGAACGACAGAGGAATGAAGAGAGGCTTCGTACTGAAACAGAAACACCTTGGTGCACCAAATACTTCCTTAAAGAAGTAAGTTTCCAAGGAGCTGGGTGTTGATGAAGGCAGAGCTGCAATGAAAGCAGGTGCACATATGGGTCCATTTCCTGACAGAATAGCGTATTTGGCCTTAGATTTTATAGTTTGGCTCCACTTCACTTACTTTTACCAAACACACTCATGGCACGTGGAAAACACCTTTATACGTACACGTGTAAGTAGATTGTAACAGTAAAACCCCCAAAAAATCAGTAGTACTAATTGTGCTTATGTTGTGTGCATACGAACCCAAGATGTTACTGCTAATAAGTAATATAAGTTCATTCTCAGCTTAGAACTTGTGTTCTTGTATGCTACATTTTGGATGGAGTTTATTCAGTAGTTTAACTTTATTTCAGAAATCACAGAATGGTTTGGGTTGGAAGGGACCTTAAAGATGATCTTCTTCCATCCCCCCTGCTGTGGGTGGGGACACATCTAAGCCCCATCCAACCTGGCCTTGAAAACTTCCAGGGAAGGGGCATCCACAGCTTCTCTGGGCAGCCTGTGCCAGTGTCTCACCACAGGAAAGAATTTCTTCCTAGTATCTGATCTCATTTTCCCCTCATCCTATCACTACATGCCCTTGGTAGTAAAAATATTATAGTGAGATTTTTAACAGTATGAACTGCAGACTGTTCAGGAAGACTGGGGGCTGCAGGTATGATAACTTTGAAACAGGCTTTCCTTGTGATCCAGATGATGAGACCCTGCTTGTGTAGAGAGATTTGCTGAGCCCCATGCAAGAGGGGAGGACTAAACTTAAATCTATGCTATAGCAGTTTAGATTTTCCAAGTAGTGAAAGCTTTATCTGTTAAATTGCAGTAATGTAACTTCTTCCCATATCTGTAGTCTGGCAAGGGTTTAAAACATAGGCTAAGAAGGTGTCTTCCTTGTTTGTTAGTTCTGTTTTTTAGAGTATCTTTGAGCTCCAGTAAAGTTTTTATGTTCTCCAAGGCTATGCTAATATGATGAGCTTTGATTTAGATATTTTTATTCTTAGGATCTAGGCTTAGAAGAGGTGAAATTCTGTTGCTAATCTGAGATACAGATCTAGTCAGAAAATGTATAAATGTAATCCTGAGCTACTTAATTTCTGGGTGAGCAGTTGGGCTGCATAAAGCTGATAATCCTATATAGCTGCCTCTCTGCTGGCTCCTTGTTTGACTTTTTAAAGTAATTTGGATCATGGAGTTGAGAGTAGTGGCTTTCTGTCTGGGTTAATTACAAGTGCAGTCAATTCCCAGAGTGTGTTATGGCTCCATATGTGTTCTGAAGTAGTCTCAGAAGTCTGCAGCACTGATCTCTGTGTCTTAATCTGTGGGAGTTAAAGGTATAAGATCTGTCCCTCTGATTTCCATGGCCATCAGTCTAATAATTGTGTGAAGGGAATTCCCCTGGGGCAGTGTCTTTATTTTAACAATTTTCTCTTCAAATTGCAGGGAGATGGCTGGGTTTATCATAAACCCCTCTGGAAAACAGCCTCTGCTGTGCAAACTCAGCAAATGGACACTAACTAAAAAAGCTGCTTTAAAATGAGTTTCTGATTTTCCTCTCCTTTTCCTCTGTCTATTAAAACACAGTAATCACACTGAGTGTCCCCTTTTTATGTAATTGTGAAAGTTTAAATGAGCATAAATAAATATACTAGGGCACTTTAAAGCTATTAAAAAAAAAAGTTGTAGAGACAAACTTGACTGGTACATTCAAGCAACTTGCTTTTTCTATGATCCAAGAGATTTTATCTGAATTGTGTAAGATTCTTCTAAGTAGATCTGATTGCAAAAGCTGCCTAAGAGAAGAAGGAACTGTTGGATTTTGGAGTGACATGGGAACTTTTTTCAGAATCTGCACCAAGCTCTTTAATAACTGAAACCTGCTTAGTACCCATGTAGACAACAGCAACAAAATATTGCTGCTTTTATGCCCAGTGATTATCCTTTCTGGTGAAAACTGGAAGGGTGTTTGGAAGATGTGCCTGAAATCAGTGTTAAGAAACAACTGGATCACGATGACTTTTTTTTTTCTTCAGAGAGAACGTGTGCATGCCTTGGAAGAATATGGGATATGTGTAGAGACTACCTTTCTTTTTTATGGATTTATAAAGCAATTAGAATTGTAACTGCGGAGAAATTTTTCCTCTGAAACGTTTTAATATACTTGAAATAATTGACTTGAATTGGAGAAGTAATTTGAACACTTTTCAACTCCTAATTTTATTAAATCTCTTTGAGTGACTCTGAATTTTCTTATGTTATAATGTAATGAGGTTTGGCCTTTTTTCCTCCTCCACCTTCCTTTGCTGAGGACTAAGGCTTTCAAAATGAACAGAAAACTTACAATTTTGTATTTAAATTTCTCTGCCCATCTAATCGTCTCAAAGGTGAAGTATCAGTGTTACAAACTGTCCTTTGGATTGTTTTGTTTTTTTCTTCTGTGGTGTTATTCAGAACAAAGCCGTGAAATGTGACCTGTGAATACATGGACTGTAGCTTCTGGTTTTTATCTTACCATAAAAAAAAAAAAAGCTGATTATGCTGAGGACTGGGTATTGATTTGAAACACAATCGGATATCAGGAAACTATTCAGGTACAAACATCCTTTGGGTTTTTTTATAACTATTTTATTGAAGGCTGAGAATTGCTGGCAATTAAGAATAGTTCTTATTATGGCTTTCGTTATTGTTGTAACTACAAGCTACCTTAATTTTTCCAACAGTGGTGCCTTACTCTGTTTTTTCTTCTGATGTAGTCTTCCAATCAGTGTATATAACATTATCTGCCACTTCCCAGCCATGGCAATGGCTGCACCTGATCCAGCATCATGAGAACTCAACTGTGTGATCTGGTAAGATGTTTCCCCTGGAGAAGATCCCAGTGTAAGAATGCATCAGAAGGTTTAAATAACCATGTTAATTTTCAACACCAACTGTAAATTCTGCAAAACAAAACAAAAAGTTGGGTTTATGCACAACTATCTTGATCCTCTTTTACCTTTTTTTTGGGTTTTTTTTCCCTGTGAAATGCACTGAGATCTCAATGCAATTCATAGTTTGTGAGAATTGGGGGTGGGGATAATAAAACTACAAAATGATTCATTTGTTCTGTCTGCTTTCATAGAGATCAAGTGACCAGGAAGAGTAGGCTTTTGTTATCTTTTATGCTGGAGATATGTCTGTCTGGGCTTTCCTTGGCCCTTAAAGCAGGATATTTTGGCACTATGCACTTGAGCAGTAACTTTATTCTCCAGCAAATGAATGTTTTAGGCCCTGCTGTCTTGTTTGTGATACTCTACACAGCCATCCTGTTGTGTTAGTTTTGGACATCCATTGAGCATTTTCATGTTTAACCAGGAATAAAAATAAAAATGAAAACGGTGGGATTAGTTCCTTCTTGTTTTTGGGTCTGTGGCACATTTGGGATGTGCTCCTTGTCAACCTCTGGGGTTATGGGTAGGAATTACAGTGGTGATCGTGGCTCATTGGTACCTGCACCAAACTGGGGTGACAGAGCACAGAAGATAAATTAACAACACTGTTTCATAGTTATTTTATCTGTGTCACATGGCAGATTCTTTTGTAAACGTCAAGGGCTGTGGTGCAAGGTCCAGCAAGATCAGAGCAGAAACCAAACCTTTATCAGCTGAGTATGCTCCAGGGATCAGACTTGTGCTCATTAAAATAGAAACCTCTGACTGAGCTCTGAGTCACTGAGCTCTGCTGAAAATTTGGATTTGGGAATTTGTCGAGGTGATAGCTGTAAAACAAACTGAAAAGCTCCCATGTTGACCATAAACCTATTTGTGTTCCATATATAATATTATTAGTCAAGTTATTTTTCTTCCACCCTCATCTGGTATGCTTGTGGTTTCACACTGAGAAAGCTGTTACTAATTTTGTTGTGTAAAAATAGACCCGGCACTGAAGAAGTTGTCTTGTGAAATACTTTAAACCTTTTCTTTTAGCATGTGGGGGGCTGCTAGAAAAAAAGAAGGTAAAACTTTCCTTTGCTCAGACCCCTTCACAATGTGGATTTAGTTACAGTGTAAATTTCTAGTTACTTCTGGAAGTAAAGAGCATAGTTGAAAACAGTTTTAAAAAAACTTCTAGATGTATATTGAGCTTAAGTTGTAAGAAACTTACGTGATTCTTCTGAGAGTTGCAAGCACCCTACAGACTAATGTATGTATTTTTAACTCTGATTCTCTTGCACAACTGCTGTTTCCCTCTTGCACCTTCTGGAGCAAAGGGAAGGAGTCACTGGTGCTTCCTTTGTAGATATTTGTCACAACCACAGTGGCAACGTAGGATTTAGGTTTATGTTCCCTTCTGTCTTATTAGTTTAATTGGGCTCCACTAAAATGAAAAGCAAACTTCTTACTGTTCTACAATATAAACTTAGTAATATAAGCCTAGGATAAAGTCTGTCTCCCCAGGAGAATTTGGATTTCAGCCATTTGAACTGAAGTTGCAGCCTTCAGTGTCTGATTTGTACGGGATGATTTTTTTTTATTTTTTTATCTTTCCCCCCTTTGTCCCAGTCATCTGTGGAAGGCCAAGTCAGAATGTTTTTTAAAGCTTCTTGCATTGAATTTGGAAGAATAAGTAGCCATTTTCATCTGTGGTACATCCAAACAGCTTAGTGCAAAACTTAGTAGGGGAAATTCTGCACTGACTGTTCTGGGAAGGAAAGCTCAGACAGCCTCAGGGAAGCTCAGTGGGTTCCTCTACTTAACTCCATGTTGCACAAGCTGCCCTGTGCTCTCTGTTCCTCTTGTGCATGGAGACAATAGAGCAATAATTAATGTATTAAATAAATGAGACTGAAGTAAGATGGGTGAACGAAGGGTGTTTTCATGATGAACTGGTAAGGCTGTTCTTCAAGAGAAGAGGATTAGCTTCAAAAAAATCAGGAGGTAGCAGCCAAGCTGGGAATTGGTGAGAATCATAACATCACTTAGGTTGGAAAAGGCTTTTAAGCTCATTGGGTCCAACCATAAATGTAATGCACCACTAAACCATGTCCCTAAAATGAAAAGTATAGTCACAGTTGCAGGTAGAGACTTGTATGTGGTAGTTGAAGAGCTTTTTATTTGGTTTTCTTGCAACCTAACTCCTCCTCCTTCTGCCCTTCAAAGGGATGAGAGACAGATTTGTTGCAGGCTTTTAATTTAGGAGCTGTGGAAACAGTCCAAAGAGGTGGAAGCAAAAGCTGTTTGCATGGGCTGGTGCTGTCAGAGCTGTGCATTTCAGTGAACTGGAACAGCCCTGCAGATCTTCCCTGCTCCACAGTATGGGAGCAGGGGCTGTAGGAAGCTCATGGCTGGTGTAGGGTTATCTCCTTTCCCCTCTCTTGTAAGGACTGAACTGTGAAGCTGTGTGCTGGCAAACACAGCATAGCCTGAAATACACACCTCTGCTTAGGTGAGTGTCCAGGCTTGCAGGTTTTTATTACCTTTTGCTCCCAAGGGTGGAGGGATTGAGATTTGCCAGGGTTCAGAGCAAGGTATAACTTACCTTTCCTTACTTGCTTTTTCTTGACAGAGGCATCCTGGCTTGGTCTGGTGGTTATGGGATTAAAGGTCCTGGTTCTACCTGATCATGTTTCTTCAGGTTGAGTAACACAGCAGAGGGGTGTAAAGGAGTTGGAAGAAAAATTAACCAACACGTTTGTGTTGATGGTGTTACTGTGGCACGAATCCATTGGACAGAGGTGGCTGGAGAGTGGTCTCATACAGGAAAAAGTTGTCTGGATATCCTGAGAGCAGAACAGCAGTGTCTGCACTGGTGACTTAAGAAACCTCTCACTCCCACTTTGAACTATCAAGTACACCCAGGAATTCCTCAATTAAAAAAGGTGTTTTGGATTTGCAGCAAATCAGTCTTGTGCAACCTAGCTTATTGGGTATTCATGACTTAAGAACTGTGATAAATGAATAATTTTCCTGGGTGCCAGCAGTTTTTCCACTGAGTGTGTGTTACATCAAAATAATTTTTTCTACTGCTAAAACAGATTTTTGTGTGTGTGGAGGCCACTAAAAATGGAAAATTGTCTTGGTCTCTGCAGAATAAACAGTTAGAAGAGACGCTCATGGTGGCAATACAAGACTTAAAAAGATAGAAAGGGAATTCAGGTGCTTATTAATAAAAGGTTAAACATTATATTTAAAAAAAAAACATTAAAAAGAATGCTTTGCATCATTATACATTTGAAGTAAGGTACAAAATCAGCTCATATATAATGTTGCACTTGAACCAAAGTATTGATTCCAGAGTTCACTGTATCTATGGGAGGAAACAAATCTTATAAATAAGTTATGTACTGGGTCCTACTTCCATTTTGAAAAATGGAGTGAGGTTGGTTTTGGTTTTTGGTTTTTTTTTTCCCCATGAGCTAAAAGCTTCTCGCTTCTCCTCTCATTTCCCACGATGGAGGCATTTTGCCTGCTGTGTCACTGCATGTTTCTGATCCCATCACTGTCCTGGTGGTCCCCTCCTGGGGAAGCTGTTTTGCTGGCCTCGTTATCCGTGTTGTTGTTGAGGATGTCATCACAATCCATCTGAGCCATCAGGTTGAAGCGCTCGGCCACGCAGTGGGCGGTCAGCCGAGCCTCGGGGTCGTGGTCCCAGCACTCGGTGATGGTGTCACACAGGAAACGCATCCCCTGCAATCAGAAGGCCTGGAATTAAGATCTGGAGGCAGAAAAGGAGCTGGAAGCTGATGGAAAGCAATCGCTGTTTTAACCACACTTTGGGCAGCTTCCTGCAGAAATGCTCCTTTTGGCCCAGCTGAAGCGCAGGAGGGAACAGCCTTGGTAAGCTGTGGCATTCCTGGCACTGCTTGTGGTGGAGCAGCTGCTCCCAAGCACTTCCCATGCTCCCTGGAAATTCATTTGTGTTGACTGTGGGCCTGAGCTTGGGGCCAGAAGGAAATGGGCCCTCTCCATCTCCTGTCTCAGCCTTGCCCCTCAGAGCAGAGCATCCTCAGTCAGGAAGGGGCATCAGAGGAGTGCAGAGGGTAACCTGCAGGCTGACCCCTGAGACCAGGTCTCTGGGCTTCAACCTGTGCCCTGGCTGTTACACATGCATGAAGGGGATGGAGGAAGTCAGGCAAATCTGAATTAAACTTTGTAAATCAGCAGCTTTCTGAAAGGGTGCCTTGTGCCAGACAGTCATTGCAATGTGCAGCTGAACTTTGCTTTCTCACCACAAAACAGTGTCCTGGGTTAGGTGGAACTGGGTGGTACTTAGCATGCTCCAGAGCACATTTGTTTCCTCTCATTACCAGTGGTTATGCCTCCCAGTAATACATTTTTTTTTCCAATTAAGAAGTGATCTGAAGAGTCCCAATAGAAGAAAATGACTGGTCATGGAAAGAAAATGGCACGTTTGGCTGGTATTTTCCCCACTCTTAAGGTAATTATGCAGCTAGCACCAGAAGCTATGTGGAACCTTCCTTTGCCCATGTAATTCCTATCATGCACTGTTGCTTTTTGCATAGTTTTGAACCAAGATTGCAACACAGTGGAAAAAAAATCATTAGTCTAAATAATGCTTCTTGGTTTTTGGCATTTTTTGAATATTTCCTAATTTGCAATTAAGACAACACAAAAGTCTCATATGGACCAACACGAGGAAATGTTACAGAGATGTAACATCAGTGTCATCTGTCCTTCAGCACCTTCCTCTGGACTTGCTGCTTTCTTCTAAGGTTCATTGTACCAAATCTTCCATAATGGACACAGATGAGAGAGAACAGGATTGTGCAGTAAAACTGACAGATGGTATTTTAGCACTTCTTATGTCACTCATTAGCCTGGTCGAAAGGATTTGAGGATAATTAACATGGAAAAATGAGATAGCTTAGCTAAAGCTTTTAAAATAAGCCTTTTCTCAAATAGAACATGGCACTGTCATACTTTAGTCATTAGTTTCTGTGCTTATGTTGCCCTGAAATGGTGACTTTTCTTTGCAGTTTGTCTTTTAAGTAGTGATGATGCTCTTTTGAATGGTATGATTGGAACATCTTGTTACCCTCACAAAATGGGACTTTGTTTGGGTTTTGCATTTGATACCTCAGATTTCCAAAGGATGCTGAGTTTTTTTACAAAGTATATTTTCAGTGGCAATATTGACTTAAGGTCCCACTGCTCCTGCTTGTCCTGCACCAGCCCTTTGGTTGTGCCAGTACCACAGGCTGTTCAGCTGCTTCATGAACCAGGTTCAGAAATTCTACCTGGGCTAAATAGCCACTTTTTTTTTTTTTTTTTTAATTTGGTGGTGGGGTGTGAAGTGAGGTAGAAGCATATGCTTAGTGTTTGTAAGTTATCTGGGAAACTTTGGGGATATATTTCTTGAATGGGCTTTTTTGTGCAGCCTTGTGAGTGGTTGCCCTGGAGCTGCTAATGGGCAGCACACTGTGTGAGTCCCCTCTGTCAGGGAAATTAATGCTTATGTCTGCTGAAAATCTTAAACTGTGGCCAGTAATCTGGATCCTGACTTGACTGAGGCTGATCCTGATGGCTGCAGTGGGGAAGTAGCATTTGGAGAATTTGCATCAGTGGAAATATCTGTGGGGACTTCTGTTCAGGTGAACAATTGGTGTTGGTGGTACCAAACACTTTCCTCCTGCAGGAAGCCCTTGACCCCAGGAGTGGCACAAACTGGTGGCTTTCTGCTGCTTCCCAGCAGATGGTGCTGCCTTATTCTGCAGCCTGGGGAGACTGGGTGCAAAATGTAAACCCAGGCTTGTAAGGAGATGTTTATTACATCAACTAAAACTAGTTAGAGGAAAACTTTGAGGAACACAACGTGTCTTTTCTGCTCCTCTTCCCCAGTGAATATCAGGTGGTCAAATAAAAATTACCACCTTACAAGCCTTGCTCTGTTTATGTGCAACTACAGCAACATTATTTTTCAGAGGTGTTTGCTGTCAGCCCTTCTTCAGCTCAGCAAACAGAGCAGTTATGGCCAGACTCTATCAGAGTGTGATTTTTGACAGCTCAAGCCTCTTTATATTTTTCCCATGGTTTCACACTTTGTATCAGAGACCCTGGGAGGTGAATGTCTGGATGAGTATTCAAAGGTTTCAATTGTGTAACAATGCTGATTGAAGTTCCAGTATTCGCCTTCATCAAGAAAAAAGCCTGGATGGATTTCAGCAGTGGACTTGCTGGCTGATAAACTCACTGATGGTCCCTCAGAAACCCACAGATCCGTTTGATGCTGTTTGCAGCTGTGGTTGGTCAGGTCAGTTGTGAGTCTTTGGGCAAAAATGTTTTTGAGAGGAGATGTTGTAGGGAACACGTGGCCACCTAGGATGATGATATTATATCTTCCTTCTTGAAAACCCTGGCTATATATGCCATGCAGGCAGAGAAGAAGCAGTAGTAGTGTGGTTTGGGGGGAATGCTGCAAAATGATGTGCTGAACACTGCAAGGCTCTGTGAGTCACCAGGGTCAATGTTTCAGCTTGTTTTTCAGATGAACTGAATTGTTGATCAGTGGATGGTGCCTTTCCACAGCATACATGAAATTTAAGAAGTGCCAAAGTCAGGCGAGATTTGAAGATCATGGTCAAGGTGCTTGGTACCCCTTGTGCCCTGAGTGCATGGAAGAAAGTACTGGACATGGGGGAGAGAGGACTGTATCAGGGCCAGGAGGCAGCTGCTTCTGGGACTGGTTGGTCTGGGTGTGCACGTGGATGGTTTTAACAGAGCATTTCTATTAATTGTTGAAATACCTATATTCTACAGGGCTGAGTTAAACTTTCTGTGCTGAAATGCTGTTCTTCAGATCCTCTGAGATGAAGGCTGTTGAAAAACTTCATCTTGAAGTCTTGTGCTTAGCAGGTTCCCTGCTCTCAGTTTCATGCGTGGCTCCCGATTGTTTCACTTGAGATGCTTCCCATTTTGGCTTTCATTACAAAAATGAAATTGATTTTTTTCACATGCCATGCCATGGCTTCTCGTGTTGGAGGTAATTTTGAGCTTGAAATCTCCACAACCAAGAGGGAGGAAGCTGGATTAACTTTCCTCCTATCTGACCCTGCAGTGAGATGGCTGTGTGTGAGGGACCATGTGTTTCCCATGCCAGAACTTTCTGGATATGGTGGTTATGGGACAAATGTGTTGACTTGAGTGATTTACTATTCCATGAGAATAACTTGCACTGAAATGCTCCATTTTGCTGTTATCTGCAAGATAACTGAATTCCATTCACTTGGCATTCATAACGCTTCCTGATCAGGGCAATTTATTTGATATCTGATTTTATTGTACCCCTGGCTGATGGCTTTTAAACACCAGGGAACTGAGTCTTGTGGGGCTTCTGTGGGCTCAGCCAGCCAAGAAATAGCTGTAAGAAGGGTCTAGGAGATCTGCCTGCTCTTGCTTTGATTACTGTCATGGTTTTTAGGCTGGGTTACTGAAGTGAGACAACATGGGTTGCACTTTTCCAAACCAGCTGCTCCCAGCTTACCTGATGTACCAGCCAGCTGCTTGGGATTTCGGGGCGTCCTCTGCCATGCAGCACGATGTCCCTCATGGTGTCCACACAAGGCTGCTCTTGGACTTTTGACCCAAAAGGCAGCTCGTAATTCTTTACCTCTGCAAGGAAGCAACAGCAGCATTACAGGATGTTTTTCATGCATTGCCTGTTCTGCTGTGGTTCACCAGTTGAGAATAACTGTGGTTATTTTGTTGTTGGTGGTTTTGTTTTTTTTTTTTCCTCAGTCTGCAAAAAGAAAGAATTCTGGAGACAATTTAGAATTCAAGCAGAAATGTAGTGCGGGGTTTTGATGTAGATGTTTTCAGACACAGGGCTGAGGAACCATCTGACCACCTTTTGGAACCCAGGAGATGGATTACAAAGGGCTTGGTCTGCCTTTGGGTGAGACATATTATGAGCATGTAAAATGCATTGCACGGGTGAAAAATGGGAGAGGTAACCACAGTACCAGCATCCAGATTCCTGCTATGGGCAGGGATTGGGTTAGAGAAGAAGTAACTCTTCCAAGAGAGCAACTCCATGTGGTGGGAGGCCAAGGAGAAACCCTGTTGCAGAGGTGAGAGGCCACCCTGGTTCCTGCCAGCTCCTGCCGGGATGCAAATGCAGATGAAATCAGAGTGTGGGAGGATGCCCTGGGTTACTGGCGTGGGAGCAAAGGACACCAGGGGCCTCTGAGCCATGCAGGGCCCTCCCACTGCTGAGTGTGGGACATATGGGGCAGCTGGGGCAACTTTCTTGCTGGGGGATGGAGCTTCTTGCAGCTCTGGGGCTTGCATTGCAAGTAGGTGAGGTAGGGAAGGACCCAGAGAGAGCTTAAAAAGGGGAGGGAAGGGAGCAGGCAGAAGGGCAGGCAAGGGCTAACAGCAGGGCAGTTAATTAAATGTTTTGCTAGATGGAATTTCAGCTGCCAGGATGTGGCTCTGTTGGAGGCTGGAGTTTGTGAGTCCCCGTTGCAACAAAAACTCACTGTTGTTTTCTGAAAAAAAAAAAACAACAAAACCCAACCAACAAGTGCCTGTGGTCAAGGAGAGGGAGGCAGCTTTGGCTCTCCCTGCTTAGTTGCTTTGCATTGCCAGCACTGACTCAGATTTGACTTGGTGCTGGCTGGCTTTGAGCAGGGGCTGGACCAGATGAACCCCCTGGCGTCTCATCCTGATCCTGGCCACTGAGGCAGCCTCCTCGAGCTGCAGCACACAGGGCAGGCAGCCATGGGGAGTATCTCCTGCCAGCTCTTAGCACTCCCGCAGAGACCCAAGCCACCCCAGATTGGGTCCTGTGCCACTGCTGGGGACACAAGTGTGAGCCAGGTTCCTTATGGGGAGGAAGGGAGCAAAAAGGCAAGCGGCAACCTTGCCTTTTTGTGTGTGATGATCCTACCTCCTACCACCTCACATCTGGAGGCCATTTCCCACAAAACGAGGGCCATGGAGTAGACATCCATCTGCTTGAAAGACTCCAGGTCTTCCAGGTTCACTCTGGACTCCAGGACTTCTGGGGCCATGTACCTGGCAGTGCCCACCTACCCACAAAGAAGACAGAGGTATCAGCAGGGGTGGGAGAGGACCACAGGTGATTAGGGATGGTTTGAAAAGGGTCTCCTGCAGGAGGGGGGCCAGTGGGGTCATCTGACCTGCCCGCTGTTGGCAAAGTCATCCACTGTCAGGGAAGGGTCGAGGCGTATGGCGATGCCGAAGTCACAGAGCACGCACTCCTGCTCGCTCTTCACCAGGACGTTGGTGCTTTTGATGTCCCGGTGGGCGATGGGGATTTTTGGCCTGCCGCAGGCGGTGTAGTCGCTGTGGAGGTGGGCCACCCCGCTCACCAGGGAGCCCGCCATCTTCTGCAGGTCCATCCAGCTCAGGATGTGGCGGGAGAGGTAGTCCTTGAGGTTGCCCCGGCTGTGGTAGGCAGTGATGAGCCAGTACTCCCGGCGGGGACCCGCGCCCCGGTCCTCGGCCGTGAGGAACCGCAGGACGCTGTCGTGCTTCAGGCTGGCGTCGGTGAAGATCTGGCTCTCGTTCTTCCAGGAGGAGTACTCCTCGCAGGGGAAGATCTTCACAGCCACCGTCTCGTACTGCCCCGAGCGGCTGTGGCTCAGCTTGGCCCTCCACACCTCAGCAAACTGCCCTTTGCCCACCATCTCGTCCAGCTCGATGGGCAGCAGCTCGGTGGGGCGGCTGCCGGTGCAGGCGGGGTTGGCACCACCCGGGCTCTCATCCATCAGCACCGACAACTTCTCCTCCTGCTCGGCGGATCTCCCCGGTTCCGGCAGCACCGGGGGCCGGCCTGGTTTCCCCCCCCACGCCTTGGTTCTCTTGCGCCGCCTCTGCGTGCGGCAGAGGTAAAATGTCACCGTCACCATCACCGCCACCAACAGTGGGGGCAGGAGGCTGATGGCGGCCACCGGGATCACCTCTTTGCTCTGCAGCATGGAGTAGCCTGCGGGGAGGAAAACGAAGGTGAGAGTGCTCCATTTATCAGGCAAAAAGGTCCAGGACACCATCCGGTGTAAACCGGGCCCAGTGGTGCTGACAAAATGGATCTGGTGGCCTTTGGCAGTTCCTGAGCACTGCCCGTGCTCAAGGTGAGGGGAGCCAGGGTGGAAAGAAGAGAGGGATAAAGGTCAGGCAAGGCTTGGGTGGAGCAAATGACTTCAGGGGGCTTGGGGATGGGACTTTGCTGGAGCCCTGTGGCACGTGGAGAGCCCAGAGGGATGGTGGCGAGGGGTGGGAAGAGCACTGGACTCGTGCATCCCCAGGGAACACCGGGATGCTCTGCACAGTAATGAGTGAAGGAACATCAGTGCTGCCTGCCAGTGCTGGGATTACAACACCCACCCCTGCCAACCAAACAGCCAAGCAGGCATAGCTGCTTTTGTTTTATTTCTTCTAAACCCCTGTCAGCCTTCAGATCATCAGGGGGAGCACACAAAGAGCCCTATCCCTCACACAACATATAATTGTCTGTTCCTTTGATGTTCATGATTCCTGGAATAAACATGCTGACTTCAGTAGAGATATTCAAGTAAAATCTTACTCAGAGGTTTTTTCTGCCAAGTATAATAACCCAGGGGAAGAGGGATAAGAATCATTCCATAAGCAAAACTCTCACTGCTTGACCTCAGTGTGTGCAGATCATAATTCAGGTTCTGGAAAAACAGAGCGTTTAGCTATTTTCCTTGGCAAATTTCAAAAAAATGTGCTGCAGCTAATTTCTTCAAGGCTGTGAAAGTGTTTCTAAAATAGGCATCAGGTTCAAACCACAAGATCAACCAAAACTGATATAAATCAATAACTAACTCAGGAATATGTTTATTTTGGAAAGCATTAGGCTTGGATATCACCTACCGCTTTAATGGATTTACCCGGTGCTTAAGGTCCCATCTCTGAAACTCTGAAGAAAGAGAAGATATTTTTAAGGCAGCTGCATGCCCGAGTCCTGAAAATAGGAAGTTACCACAACTTTAGCAAATTCTTTCTGGAGGATGCCCCTTCCTTCTTGGATACCGAGCGGCTGCAGCACAACTTAGACCATTTCCAAGGAAGAGCAAATGTAGTTTCTCTGGTGACAGCTGTGGGTTTGTAAACTCAAGTCTTGCTGAGCATTGTTGTGTGGGTCTTTCCATCCCTGCTGGGGGAGGTGGAACTCCAGGATTATCTGGCATAGGGGTAGAGTGGACTCTGGACACAAGGTGTCTAATGGGTTCCATGGGTTCATTAGGGTCATCTCTGAGCTCTGATGGAATCCCCTGCAGGCCTAACCTGAAAGTAGGGTTTAAGGTCCCATCAAGAAATGGGAAAAAAATTCTGCCTGCTTCAGCTGCTGGAGAAATGCTCATCTGTATTAGGTATGTCTCTTCTCAACCTTTCTCTATACCACTGAAGATGATAGTAAGATAACATTTGAAATACAAATGATCTTTTAAAGCAAAAAAAAAAAAGGATGTAAACAATGGGGTCTCTGAGTCTGGGGTCCCACAAACCAAGTCTGAGGGTTGATTTTTTTTAAGGCTCACACTGTTCTGCCTCAAGTTTCAGTGCCTCAGGTGCAGGCTGGCAGGAGGTGTCTGTCTGTGGGAGCCCTGGGTGGGGGTGGCATTGCCAATGAGCCAGCTGTCAGTTTTGTGTGAAATTACAGATCCCAGCACTAGCTTTGGGATTTGACTGTCCCTAGAAGTTTGTGTACCTGCTATGTTTGGCTCCGCAAGCAGCAAAGAACTGCCAAATTTAGCATCTTTTGCCTTCATTAAAACTGGCTTGTTTGCTCTGAGAAATTGCATTTTATGTGATTCCCCCCCCCTGACACACACAGAGTTTTTGTTGTTGGTTTGTTTTTGGGGTTTTTTTTTTGTGTTGCTGGAGAAGCCATGCTGCTGACTTGCAGATTATGTTTAGGTGCATTTTTGATATCTCGTTTCTCTGTAATTATGGAAAATCAGAGGAGTTTTGCTTTGCTTTTGTTATGGGTCAGTGTTTTGATGGGCACTTGGATAAACCTGGTCCATTTGGATTTAGGGAGGTTTGGACAAGCCCCCGAAGGCTCAGGATCTCTCTGGGTGCATTTCAAAATATACGACCCTCCCAAGGTGCAAAACCAAGCTGCCTCTTAGTTTTCCCCCCTGTGGATTTACAGCTCCTGTTGGATCTCCGGCCACCTGCAGAGGCATCTACAGGAGTGCCAAGCCTTGCTCACCTCTGTGGGTTGCAGCCATGGGGGACACTGGTGGTTCCTGTGGGTGTGCCAGGGCAGGATTTGCTCCATCACAAATTATTTAAAGCTTTCAGAGCATTGATCATGCTGGGTTACATCAACTTCTGGCTTCCCTGATTGATGGGCACTGAGAGATACGGTGGATTTCCTACCTCCCAACGTTTCCAGATCAAGGCTGGAGGCATTGCTGGGAGGTATGGTTTAACCACAGAAAAAACACTGCTCTGTAACAATTTTACCAAACTTTTACATATGGAGGTCAGAGAAAACGCTGAAAGCGCTACTTCTGGCACTGGGTCTCCTGCTCTGTTGGAAAGAGAAGTTATTTGTCATTAGCTTCGGGTGTTGCTCTCCCTGTAAATGACATTAACACGGGCACTCACCGTTGGTGTGGTTTTCAAAGATGAGTTTATCATTGCACTCCTGCTCGTCCACGCAGCCGCAGATGTAGATGATCCCCTCCTCGCTGGGCTGGTGGCTCATGACGCAGCGCGAGGTGTTGTAGTTGGGGACCATGAGGTTCTCGATGGGGTGGTGGGGGTTGTGGCAGAGCGTGCTGATCCTGATGCTCTCGTTGTCCTGTCTCCTGTGTGTGCCAAAGGAACCAACAAAGCGTTGGTCTGGTGGCTCAGCCTTCGTGTCACCTGTGTCATCTTAAACCTGGTTGTAAGCTTGATAGTTTTAAGCCGTGCAGGGAACGACTTGTTTGTGGTGGCTCTGGTGTAGTTCTAGCTGGAGGGGTTTTGTTAAAGCCATTTAGCTCTTCCAAATGGTGAAAAGAGAAATGCTTAGCACATGCCAATAGTAGAGTGTGAGCCAGAGACTCCGTTTGTTTCCAGTAAGTAATTCACCAGTTCATAATAATCCCTTGGATGAGGCAGTGCCAACCCTGAGTGCTGTGCATAGGATTTGGGGCAAAACATCCCTCCTTTGCCAACACCACAGGTTCTGGGGTTGTATGGTCTTAAGGAAACCCTCCAGAATGAGGCCACCCCTCCCCCCCCCAAATGTCGCCTTTTCTGCAGTACAAATTATAACACCTCTGGCTCAGGAGGGGCTGGAGCCTCTGCTGCCCAAACCTCACCAAACCTGTGCAGAGGAGAGAGGGGGACCATGGAGACCAAAATTCCTGCTCAGCAGCCACCACTTAGCTCCTGCTTCTCTCCTGCTCCTCTCAACCCATGTGTGCAGGTGAAGGCCAAAAGCACCATCTCATCTCCTGGAGTCTCTCTCTGAGCTAATTGCTGGTTGTCACACCCTGTCCTTGCAGGACCATTTGCTCCTGCCTCCAGTGACCTGTGGGAACAGAGCCCTTCAGTCTCTGCTTGAGGCTATTTCTAGAAACAGCTTGACCTTTGGAACTGCCAAATTATAGCCCAAAGGTGATGTGACTGTGAGCATAGGGCTGTGTCGGCGTTATTACCATGGCATGAGACATCAAGCAACTACAAATGGAACCTGTGGTGGTGATGTCCTGGTCCTCATCGGGTCTGAGGCAGAGGAGTGCTGGGGCTCAGCACAGACATGGATGCACCAGTACTTCAGTCCTACCTCATCACCTTCCATTGAGGTAAGAGGGAGCACTGCATTTAACCATGCACCAAGCATTCAGCAAGCGCAGTGAGAACAAGTGAAATATTTCAAGCCCTAATACCAAGCAGTCTCATTCATGAAACTCTAGTTACTCAAAGTCACAGCTCCTAGCACTGGGTGTAGCTCCACATTGTCCCTGCCCTTGGAGCTTTTCTAACTATCAGTGTTTTGGTAGCCAGGTTAGGTCCTTCTTATGTGCTGTGTTTTTAGCTCAGCAGCACCTCGATTGGGCTCCTGTTAGAGCTGTGGGAGTGTGTTCCATGTAGAGCAAAAGGATAGATTTGGTTCTGGTTGTGCTCCAGCTCCACGAGCACAGAGCACTTGCTTTCTGGAAACCTCCAGGTGTCCATGGAGCTGGGCAGTGTTGGATCAACACAAGGGGGCTTGGCAAGAGGGCTTGGCACAGCCACATCCTGGCATGCTGAAGCTCCCTTATTTCAGTGTGTGGCAGAGCTGTCCTTGCCGGACTCAAGACTTCATCTCTACCTGTTCTTTAAGCTCATCTGGTCATCAACAGCCACCACTACCACCCAAAGTGGTGATTAAGATAAGAAGCAACTGGACAGAGTGGTAACACATTAGGACTGCATCACTCTTTGGATTCCTTGCTGTCCATTTTCTTGGTAGACAGATTTTCATAGAACTGTAGGATGGCTTGGGTTGGAAGGCACGTAGTGATGATAAATACCATCTAATTCCACCTGGGCAGGGACACCTTCCACTAGACCAGGTTGCTCAACCTGTGCCAGTGTCTCACCACTCTCACATTGAAGAATTTCTTCCTAATGTCTAACTTAAATCTATCCTTCTTCAGCTTACTGTCATTCTGTCACTCCACAACACTGTAAAATGTCCCTCCTCAGATTTCATCCACCCCCTTCAGGTACTGGGAGGGTCTCCTTGGAGCCTTCTCTTCTCCAGACTGAATAACTCCAACTCTCTCGGCCTGTCCTTGTAGAAAAGGTGTTCCAGCCCTCTGATCACCTTGGTGGCCCTCCTCTGGACCAGCTCCAGCAGATGATCCAAATATGCCTCTGCAAGTGAGCAGGGTGCAGTGACACTGGCTTGGAGTGCAAGTGCTGTCTGCAGGGATCTGAATCTCCAGATGGATCTCAGTATGGGGTTGGAGATTCTGGGATGAGGCTGCAGGGTGGCATGTGAGGCATCTGTCTCATCCCATCCAATGCCTGGTGCTGTGGGATTGCTCCCCTGGTGTGGGGGTTTATGATCCAGGGGTCCTGCTTTTTCCTGGACATGTAAGCTGTCAGTGGGAAAACCCAGCAAGATGCTGGACTGCCTACCTAGGATTGAAGGTGGCTTCTCCATGCATGTGTAGGGGAATATGGGGACAAGGGGTGGATTTTCTTTGTTTGTGTTTCTTGTTGGGTTTGTGTTTTGCTTTGTTTTATTTTTTCAAGTCCATAATGCAACAATTATGTTGAGGCAAACTCCC